>NC_142481.1:51104500-51406500 GCF_049115385.1 Moschus berezovskii
CCATCACCAACTCCTGGAGCTTGCTCAAACTCATGTCCATGGAGTCAGTGATGCTATCCCACCATCTCATTCTCTGTCGTCCCATTCTCCTCCTACCTTCAATCTTTCTCAGCATCAGGGTCTTTTCCAATGAATCAGTTATTCACATCAGGTGGCCAAAGTATTGGAGCTTCAGCTTCAGCATCAGTCCTTCCAATGAATATTCTGGACTGATTGATTTCCTTTGGGATTGACTGGTTTGATCTCCTTGCTGTCTTGAGTCTTTTCCAACACCACAGTTCAAAAACATCAATTCTTTGGCGCTCAGCTTTCCTTATGGTTCAACTCTCACATCCATACATGACTACTGGAAAAAACATAGTTTTGACTAGACGGACCTTTGTTGGTAAAGCAAGGTCTCTGCCTTTTAACATGATGGGTATTTAGTGATACAATATGTATCTGATCATATATATACAATGAATATATATGAAAACTACTTCTTAGAACAGAGGACAGCTTGGGGAGGAATCAGTGATACAATATAATATCTGAACACACAGAAATTTTGTATACATCCCTCCTCACACACAACACACACACTCACACACACACACACACACACACACACTCACATGTGCACTTCTCCCTACATCATAGGATGACTGGGGCTTCAGTAATACAATTTGAATCTGACTATATATATATATTCAATCCATGTGTATGAAAACTGTTTCTTATGTCAAAAGTAGCTAGGAGTTTTATTTTAAATTTTATTTTCTTGGGCTCCAAAATCACTGTGGACAGAGACTGCAGCCATGAAATTGAAAAATACTTGCTCTTTGGAAGAAAAGCTATGACAAACCTAGACAGCATATTTAAAAGCAGAGACATCATTTTGCCTACAAAGGTCTGTATAGTCAAAGCTGTGGTTTTTCCAGTAGTCATGTATGAATGTGAGAATTGGACCATAAAGAAAGCTGAGTGCCAAATAATTGTTGCTTTTGAATTGTGATTCTGGGGAATACTCTTGAGAGTCCCTTGGACTGTAAGGAGATGAAACAAGTCAGTCCTAAAGGAAATCAGACAGATGCTGAAGCTCTAAGACCTTGGCCACCTGATGTGGAACACCAACTCATTGGAAAAGACCCTGATGCTGGGAAAGATTCAAGGCAAAAGAAGGGGTGGCAGAGGATGAGATGGTTGGACGGCATCACCAACTCAATGGACGTGAGTTTGAGCAAGCTCTGGGAGACAGGGAAGGACAGGGAAGCCTGGTTTGCTGCAGTCCATGGGGTCGCAAAGAGTTGGACTTGACTTAGCAACTGAACACAGAAAGGAGAAAGCTTTGTTGTTGCTCTCATAGCACTCAATGACTCAGAGAGGATAGTCACTGGCCCAAGGTCACCCAGCCTGTTATTGGCGGAACTGAGATGAACCAAGTCAGTCTGACATGTCAGCTTTTGGCGCTAGCTGCGAGGGCAGCATGGCTGTCACCATGTGCTGTACTCCTCACTTGAGCCCCAGGGGAAGGGAAAGTGCTTTCATCAGCTGGGGCTATGGGACACAGAGCCGTCACCCACCCAACTGTGGTCACGTGAGTGTGAAGTGATGATTTGGGTCAGCAGGGTCCCTGCCGTCTGTTCTGACTGTGAAGGTGAAAGTGACACTGGCTGCTGGCGAAGCTCTGGGGCAGCCTGAAGGGTAACGTCCTGGGTCCTCGGCCGAGGGCTCTCCCTCAGGCACACAATGCCGATACCGGGACAGGGTGCCTGGAAAATTCCCCAGAGATCACCACAGGGCGTGTGCTAAAAGCAAAAAAGCAAGAACCAAGCTCCAAACATCTATGGACTGGGCTGGGGGGTGCAGCCTGCATATTGTTCCCGCTTCTCCCTCCTGTGGGTTAAGTTTGGGAGAAGCTCCTCCTGACAGTTTTCCCAGGGGCTCTAAGGTGGGGAGAGGGGGCGCTGCTCAGCTGGGGCCCTCTTCCCCGCCTGCCCTGCCTGGGAGGTGGCCCTGGGGGTGAGAGTCACCTGGCTGTGGATCTGGCTGTGCCACGGAGTGGCCAGGTACCCTGGCACACCTACTCACGTCTGTGGACCTCAGCACCCTCAGCTGCGATGGGGGGCTGACTGCTGACTCGTCACCACGTGGCTGCCGTTGGGGTAGTTAAGTGAGGTCTGGAGTCTGAGAGTCTGAGAGTCTGCACTGAGAGTCTGGCGTGTGGCGGAGGTCTGCTTTGTCAGTGCCTTTTCTTCCAGTGGTTAATACGTCTGCAAGAGGAGGATTGAATGACCTTGGGGGAGTGCATTGGCCTGTCTGTGCCATGCAGCACGCTGGGCCTCACACTACAGGGCGTTCCCCCCTTGTGCTCTAGGATACTCTCCCGCATGCTGGAATTCTCCTCCCTGGTGCTCTAGAATGCAGCTTTCTCTGGGCTCTAGAACAGCGGTTCTCTATCTAGGTCCCCCCCCTCCCCGTGCAGGGCTCCATGTTCTGTGGTGGTGACGAGTGGTCGTCTCAGAGGGGATGGGGAAATGGGCAGGCAGGCTGACGGCTTCGCCCACCTGACAGCGCAGCTCTGTTTTAAAGTTCTCTTTCATACCCTGGGAGAGATTTTATTGGAAGAAAGTGACCCACTCCTGGGTTATAGACTGAGGCTGCAGGGTTAACAGGTTTTATGAGCACCAAGGCACGGAAGTTTGAGAATAAACAAGTTACAGGGACTAAGTTACCGAGAGGGAGTGAAATAGGGCAGATAAAATGGAAATAAAGTCCATTTCTCATCCAGCCTGGAGCTGACAAGGGCTACAGAAGTTCACTGTTTGTGAGCCTGCCTTTGTAGCCAGGATCCACTGGAATCAAATACTTTTGAAGGGGGATTAGATTATGAAACTATTCCTCAGGATCACTCCATTTGAAAGAAAAAGGACACGAGTTTGAGTAAACTGCGGGAGTTGGTGATGGATAGGGAGGCCTTTGGGCACACAAAGAGTCGGACATGACTGAGTGACTGAACTGAACTGAACCGAAGATGGGGATGGGGGACAGTCAGTGTCAGGAGGAAAGACCGAGGGATGTCCCGGGTGTGGGGAGATGGGTCACGGGGTAGCTGGTGCAGTGCACCTGGGGCTCGTGGGGAGTTTGTATCTGATGGCATCGGGGGTCAGCGATGCTTTCCTGAACTTCACCAGTGTGTCACGGTTCTGTGAGAGAATGGGGTGGCTTTTAGGAGACACACACTCAAGTGTGTCTACTATCAAAAGATTCAGCAGTGACAGTAATGTGTGTGAGTGTGTGCGTGTGATTGGGGGGTGGCGTGTATATCTAGGGAAAGGCAGATGGTTTCTCACTTGTGATTTTTCTATGGGTTTAACGTTTTTCAAAATGAAATCTTTTTAAAAAGGAAGAAATAGCTGGTAATTAGTGTAGGTGTGACACCCACTGTGAGGTGGTTACAGTGTTCCCCAGGCTGGGGTTGGGGGAAAGGAATGAGCAAACCTCTTAGGAATCCCCAGCTTTCACATCCAAGGGTGCCATGCCCATCAAATAAACCGCACCCCTCTATTCCACCAAATAAAGCACATTTATGATTTAGCTGGAAAATAAAACAAACCATGAGATGCAGCACGTATCACATAGGGGCCTATAAACGTCCAGGTTCCTCTCGTAAACAGAGTGCATGGAAACACATCTCAGCTTCCTCCTTCACCAAACGCTCTTGCAGCTTGCAAATCACTCTGACCCAATTCTTTTCTGTGTTCTTTTCTTCTCTGTCCCCCTCTCCCCGTCTCTGGTGAGGTTTACTAGAGAGTTCTGTTTACTCCTTGCCATCCTGCAGTCAGTCTCTCCAAGTGCCCATTGTCTTCCTGGTGGCATAATTGTTATTTCTCCAGCAGAATAAACAGCCCCCTAGAGATGTCTGTTGAGTGTCCAAGGAGTTCCTGGTGGAAGGCAGAAATCCTGGCCACAGCCTGCAACCTGAGACCGCCAGGCAGTCCCAGAGCTGGCGAAACCTGTGTCGTGGGCCTTGGGACAAAGCCCAGGCATAGTGTTTCCAGCAGTGAGCGCCCGCAAGGGATGGTCTTCCCCGTTCCCCAGTCTGGCAGTGAGACCGGCCCACCCCAGGGCAGCCACCAGGGCATGGGAGCTCCCAGGCCCCACCACACACTTGGCGGTGCCTTAGGGGAGAGGTCTGGGCTGCCAGGGATATAGACCTGGGAGGACTGGGGTCCACATCAGAAGCCCTTTCCCAGGTGCTCTAACCTCTGCTCCTCCCTCCTTGACCCCACTGAATCCCTCCCCCAGCCCTTCTTCGGTAGAGAGGCCTGCTCAGTAGTCAGGTGTGGGCCTACTGGGGAAGTCAGCATCCACTGTGTTTGGGGCAAAGGCTCACCCTACGTCAGCCTCCCTGCTGTGGATGTGGCGGAAGCTAGGATTGGAGGTGTCTGCGACCAGGAGAATGGCTTCTGTTCCTCTGTTGAGTTTGCTGAGGAAAACAGACTTGGGGTTTCCCTAGGATAAGCTTAGCCACTTTCTCTGTACCCTGCACAAGCTGCCTGGTCTCTCTGGCCTCTGCAAACTAGGGGTTGAACTGACCTAGTGGCCTCGCCCACTGTGTCCCATGGAGCAGGGAGACATTATACAATGGAATATCACATACCCATGATGGGCTGTTGCAGGATAGCTCCTGTTCTCCAGCAATACAAGGAGGCTTTCTAGAAGTTGCTTGAATATGGATAGTAGTTTTCGGAGGCTTTCTAGAAGTTGCTTGAATATGGATAGTAGTTTTAAAGGAGTAAACTTCCACAGACTTGCTTGCCTTCCTCTTCTCGCTTTTGAAAATTCTGAACAAGTGGTTACATTCTTAAAAACATATTTAAACATTGTTTCTATGCATAGACTCAGATAGATTAATATAATTATGAATAAGATTTTAAACTTCACAACTGTCCAGAAGATTTTAAACTTCATGACTGTCCGGGGTACATTTGAGGCTCCTGTGGGTCACAGGATGGTATATCACTGTAAACTGCTAAATTCGGAGCTAATTTGCTTTGCCGCAGTAAGATCTAAGTCCCTAGCCGTGTGATGACTCTAAAGCAGACGTGTATAACATAATGGAATGCTTTGGGTGCCGTTTACTTGGTACATACAGTGCAGCTTGGGAGACCAGCAAACCAGCGAGTTGTAGAACCCGCTTCTTCCATTTTGCCCAGCTTCACTGAGATATAATTGACAGATGACACTATGTCGTTTAATGTGTACCACATGATGATCTGATTCATGCATATATAGTGAAATGATCGCTATGGTAAGGTTAGTCAACGCCTCCACCACTTCACAGAGTTACCTTTTTTTTTTTGAGGTCTACTCTTGGCAGCTTTCAAGTACACAGTGCAGTGTTGTGCATTAGCCCCCAGAACTTGTTCATCTTCCGAATGGAAGTCTGTGCTCTTCGCCCATTATCTCCTCAGTTCTTGCACCCCCAACTGGTGGCACCACCATCTGCTCTCTTTTGGCAAAACCTGCTTCTAACACTAGGGAATCCAGGGCCCTGCTGCTGCTGCTGCTGCTAAGTCACTTCAGTCGTGTCCGACTCTGTGTGACCCTATAGACGGAAGCCCACCAGGCTCCCCCGTCCCTGGGATTCTCCAGGCAAGAACACTGGAGTGGGTTGCCATTTCCCTCTCCAATGTGTGAAAGGGAGACGCTATTTCCACACACCTCAAGCATTTCAGCACAAAACAGAGCTGCTGCAGCTTATGACAGGACCCCAGGCTGAGTCCAATCAAACCCAACTTTCCAATCAGGTTTAATAGGCGGGAAAAATGAGCGCTCCCTGAGATTGGGAGGGAGGATACTTTGTCAGTAATAATAAGCTGTCCACAGACAGGATGCTGCACAGGGCAGGCCTGATCGGAACCACATGTGTTCTCAGGGACTGTCTCCAAAGTGCCGGGCCATTTGTGTGTCTGCTGCCCCTGGGGGCCCAGGTGCTGGGGACTCTGCCATCCTGTGTGCCGGTGGGGTTTGCTGCTTTCCTCACACGTGCAGCGCCAGGCAGGCCAGAGCAGAGCCTCACACAGACACAGCGCGCACTGTTCCCTGGTCCTTCTACGTGGTGCGGGCCACACTCCAAAGGGACCTCCCTGGAGAGTATACATTTTGGAAGGAGCCTGGCTTAACCCTGTGCCTGACAGAAGCCTAACTTGAGGCAAGGAACTGGACAAGAGACATTCCGGATGTGGACATGGAGAAGTAGGAGCACTCACACGTTGTTGGTGGCAATGTCAAAGGGTGCAGCTGCCGCACATTCAGTAGCTTCAATGCAGGGCTGCCCTGTGACCCAGCAATTCCTCTCCTGGGTTTATACCCAAAAGAATGAAAGTGGGTGTTCAAACAAACACTTGTACACAAACGTTCGTAGCAGCATTGTTCACAATGGGCACAAGGGGGAAACAAGCCAAATATCTATTGACAGATGAGTGGATAAGCAAATATGGCCTATTCATACAGGAATATTATTCAGCCTTCAAAAGGAAGGATGCACTGATGCATGCTACAGTATGGCTGAGCCTTGAAAACACTGTGCTGAGTTTAAAAAAGCCAGTCACCAAAGGCCTTTACTGTAACATTCCATTTACAGGAAACGTCCAGAATAGGTGTGCCCTTACCTTAAAGACAGAAAGCAGATCAGTGGTTGCCAGGAGCTGGGAAGAAGAATTGGGGTGATTGCAACAGTTACAGGCTTCCTTTCAGGTAATGAAATAATCATTACCTGATATGATTAGATAGTGGTGATTTAGTTTACTAAATTATGCTAGTGATCAATTTTCATGTGTATTTTACGAAACTGAAGACAACTGAAAAGGAACAACTTTAATCACAGTGGGGACTGAAAAAGAGCATTTCCCACTCACAGGTGCATGGTTTGGACTTGCTTGCTATTGGTATCTCTGCAGACAGCTGCGTTCCTCAGACTTAAAAGGAGAGTGTTGGGGGCACCCCAAGTGAGCAGAGGAAGCACTCATCACAGAGAGTGAACCCTGATTACACAGGTGCTACAGGCCAGGTGTGGGCTACATGTTTACACACACACACTCTTTTATCCCATGCAACTGCTCAGAAGGAACCCAAGGCGCAGAGAGGTAAAACAGCCCTTCCGAGGTCCTAGAGCCTGTGATTTGCACAGCTGGGATTTGAACTGGAAGTCCACTCGGCAAAGATCTGTTGATGTGTGACTGTTGTTGAGGACTCTGAATGCCTGGCAAGGTCCAGGATTGGGGCTCCCACAGCCCAGTGATGCTGGCAAGAAGCCGTCACCTTTGGAACAATGGGAAGGTCTTGTAGTTGTTGTGCTTCAGACCCACAGACACCAACTGTTCTCTGAGATGAAAAGCCTGGGTCTGAGAAAACCAGGGACCAAGATAGGGGCTCTGGGGGAGGACAGGCTGGGGAAGGGAGGTGACTCGTCCTGCTCATTCATTCTTCCCGCAGATCCAAGAGCAGGCACGGGCACTGTTCCTGTCTGTACTCAGAGGGCCAGCATCCCTTGCCTATGGCCCCACTCCTAAGTGAAGTGTCTGCACCTGGCACCCAAAAATGTAGCTCTCCTGGCTCTCCCAGTGACATTTCATGTCCTGCTTCCCCTGCTAAACTAACATATGCTCCTGTGGAAAACATAAAAGTACAGAAAGAAAGCCCCACATGGAATAACTTAGAAACCTTTCATCATACTACCATCCAGAGAAATCTACCATTGCCCCTCTGATATATGGCTATTTTTGTCTACTTTGAAGCATAAACGAACACATGCTTATATATCCTTATAAAACTGTGATCATGCTAAATATACAGTTATTTCATACTTATTTAATATTTTTCTTATATTTTCTATTAATTCATTATGGGAAAACTTGATGTTTAGTACAGTCTCCCATCACCTGGATCTTCCAGAACATGATTAACTAATTATTGTTCATAAGATCAACACTGTTATGAGGTCCTTTAATGCAATTGTTGTATTTGGAATATAGTAGGTGCTCAATATTTATGAATTAATTAATGATGGCTGAACGAGTGGATTTCTTTAGGATGGGTCTTGGATGTAGACTTATTTTGTCTAAAGTAGATGGTCCATATCTCTGGTTGGCCCACTTAGTCCCTGTTTTCTTCTGATATGGTTAGTAATAGTGCTTGCTTTTACTCTCAAATGTCCTGATTTGGATGATAAATTATAAGGTCACCCTAATCAAATGGCATGAATCCTTTTGAGGTTCTTGATACACAGTTCTCTATGGCTCTATAGATGATTTGTACCAATTTACATCTAACCTGTAACCTATTCTTAAAGAAGAGGGATTGATGAAAAATGTGGGAAATAGAATTATTCTTGAAAATGGATTGGTTTTGTAAAAATTGAATTAACTTTGCAAAATTAAATAATGACTCAAGTTCCTTTCCCCTCTAAGTTCTCATGTTCTTAGAATCCACCTTGGTCACATTTTAAGCTCAATATTGTTTATCAAGCATTTTAATAAAAATATACTCATTCTGAATGATTATAGCTTTTTGATGGGAACAGTCTTGATCCGAAAGCTCTTTGGGTTTGAATCCAAACTGTATCACTTGCCACCAGCTGTGAAACTTTGAACAAGTCCCATAAAGAGAATCAATTTCTTCCTCTGCAAAAAGGAAAAGGATATTCCCTCATTTCAGAAAGTCATGAGGATTAGACATCAGTATGCAAACCAAGAAAGCCAATTTCATGCCGACTTTACTCAAATCCATTCTCAGCCTAACAAGCCATTCACCCCACCTATTTAGCAGCAGCACCTGGCCCTTTCTAGTTTTCCGCATGTCCACTGACTTCCCATTCTCATAACATTCTGACTTGCTCCCAGAGCCTGAATGAGTTGGTCTACTAGGTTACCTTGTTGGAGGACTAGTTAGGCACGTGATAGTCGTAAATGGCTCCCTGCTTCAAAATGCTTTTGATGTGCAGATTGTCAAGTTAAGACCAAGAGGACTGCATGATTAAGAACTTGGGTGCCTAGGAATTGTGGGCGTGGCATATCCTGTGATTGACTTATTCTGTAGCTAATTGATGTCATATTTAGGGATCTGTTGTAACTCCTGTTTTCCCACCTTTATGGGATAGTAGTCCTTGGAACAGAGAAGGCACTGGCGACCCACTCCAGTACTCTTGCCTGGAAAATCCCATGGACGGAGGAGTTTAGTCAGCTACAGTCCATGGGGTCGTGAAGAGTTGGACACGACTGAGCAACTTCACTTTCCCTTTTCCCTTTCATGCATTGGAGAAGGAAATGGCAACCCACTCCAGTGTTCTTGCCTGGAGAATCCCAGGGACGGGGAACCTGGTGGGCTGCCGTCTTTGGGATCGCACAGAGTCAGACACGACTGAAGTGACTTAGCAGCAGCAGCAGAAACAGTCCTTGGAAACTGAATCTAGTCAGGATCAGCTGTGTTGTTGTTATTCAGTCACTAAGTTGTGTCCAGCTCTTTGCAAGCCCATAGACTGAAACACACCAGGCTTCCCTGTCCTTCACCATCTCCCAGAGTTTGCTCAAACTTATGTCCATTGAGTCAGCGATGATATCCAACCATCTCATCCTCTGTCATTCCCTTCTCTTCCTGCCCTCAACCTTTCCCAGCATCAGGATCTTTTCTATTGAGTCAGTTCTTCACATCAGGTGGCCAAAGTACTGGAACTTCAGCTTCAGCATCTGTCCTTCCAATGAATACTTGTGATTGATTTCCTTTAGGACTGACTGGTTTGATCTCCTTGCTGTCTAAGGGACTCTCAAGAGTCTTCTCCAGCACCACAGTTTGAAAGCATCAATTCTTTGGTGCTCAGCCTTCTTTATGGTCCAAATCTCGCATCTGGAAAAACCATAGCTTTGACTAGATGGACCATTTTTGGCAAAGTGATATCTCTGCTTTTATATATGCTGTCTAGATTTGTCATCGGAGAAGGCAATGGCAAGCCACTCCAGTACTATTGCCTAGAAAATCCCATGGATGGAGGAGCCTGGTAGGCTGCAGTCCGTGGGGTCGCTAGGGGTCGGACACAACTGAGCGACTTCACTTTCACTTTCACTTTCACACATTGGAGAAGGAAATGGCAACCCACTCCAGTGTTCTTGCCTGGAGAATCCCAGGGACAGGGGGAGCCTGGTGGGCTTCCGTCTATGGAGTCACACAGAGTCGGACATGACTGAAGTGACTTAGCAGTAGCAGCAGATTTGTCATAGCTTTTCTTCCAAGGAGCAAGTGTCTTTTAATTTCATGGCTGCAGTCACCATCTGCAGTGATTTTTAAGCCCAAGAAAGTAAAATCTGTCACTGTTTCCATTGGTTCCCCATCTATTTGCCATGAAGTGATGCGACCAGATGCCATGATCTTAGTTTTTTGAATGTTGAGTTTTAAGCCAGCTTTTTCATTCTCCTCTTTCACCCTCATCAAGAGGTTCTTTAGTTCCTCTTCACTGTCTGCCATTAGGGTGGTATCATGGGCATATCTAAGGTTGTTGATATTTCTCCTGGAAATCTTGATACCAGCTAATGATTCATCCAGCCTGGCATTTCACATGATGTGCTCTGCATATAAGTTAAATAAGCAGAGTGACAGTATACAGCCTTGCTGCTGCTTCTGCTAAGTCGCTTCAGTCGTGTCCGACTCTGTGTGACCCCATAGATGGCAGCCCACCAGGCTCCACCGTGCCTGGGATTCTCCAGGCAAGAACACTGGAGTGGGTTGCCATTTCCTTCTCCAATGCATGAAAGGGAAAAGTGAAAGTGAAGTCACTCAGTCGTGTCTGACTCTTCGAGACCGCATGGCCTGTAGCCTACCAGGCTCCTCCGTCCATGGGATTTTCCAGGCAAGAGTACTGGAGTGGGTTGCCATTGCCTTCTCCATTACAGCCTTGACATACTCCTTTCCCAATTTGGAACCAGTCCGTTGTTCCCTGTCTGGTTCTAACTGTTGCTTCTTGATCTACATACAGCTTTCTCAGAAGACAGATAAGTTAGTCTGGTATTCCCATCTCTTGAAGAATTTTCCACAGTTTGTTGTGATTTGCACAGTCAAAAGCTTTGGTGCAGTCAATAAAGCAGAAGTGGATGTTTTTCTGGAATTTCCTTGCTTTTTCTATGATCCAACGAATGTCGACAATTTGATCTCTGGTTCCTCTGCCTTCTCTAAATCCAGCTTGAACATCTGAAAGTTCTCAGTTCACATACTGCTGAAGCCTAGCTTGAAGGATTTTGAGCATTACCTTAAATAAGCGCATTTTTGCAGTAGGTTGAACATTCTTTGTCATTGCCTTTCTTTGGGATTGGAATGAATACTAACTTTTTCTAGTCCTGTGGCCACTGCTGAGTTTTCCAAATTTGCTGGCATATTGAGTGCAGCACTTTCACAGCATCATCTTTTAGGATTTGAAATAGCTTACCTGGAATTCCATCACCTCCACTAGCTTTGTTCCTGGCGATGCTTCCTAAGACCCACTTGAGTTCACACTCCAGGATGTCTGGCTCTAGGTGAGTGACCACACCATTGTGGTTATCCGGGTCATTAAGACCTTTTTTGTCTAATTCTTCTGTGTATTCTTGGCACCTCTTCTTAATCTCTTCTGCTTCTGTTAGGTCCTCCTTGCCATTTCTGTCCTTTATTTTGCCCATCTTTGTTTGAAATGTTCCCTTGATATCTCCAGTTTTCTTGGAGATCTCTAGTCCTTCCCATTCTATTGTTTCCCTCTATTTCTTTGCATTGTTCACGTAAGAAGGCTTTGATCAGTAAGAGATGTGAATTTTGAGATGATCCCTTGACTGGCTTTCAGATATTAGAGGGCAGGGCATTTGCTAATGCCCGGGTAAGGTCTGGATGGTGGTTTTAGTGGGTGGGGAAGACTGGTGGACTCTCCTTCCCAACCCAGGGAAGGGGAGGAAATTTGACTATTCAAGTGGAATCAGGGGAGTTTGACTGTTCCATGTTGGCTGCAGTCCCTTGTGTTTTGGTCTGTATTGGCCCCGGGAGCCTTCATTATAGCTGAGCTGAATCAGGAGCTCTGAAGTCAAATGCAGGTCATGCCCACGGGAGCAAATACATGTTCTTTCAGAGGCTTGTATGTGCTGGCCTCCTAAGGAGCAGTTGCTGGGACAGTTACACACAGGTTTATGGGCATAATAAGGTCTTCCTTTCTGATCACAGTATCTGACCACAAGTGATGGCTTAGCCACTTCTCACTTCTGGCTTGGTCCCACAGTGGGCCTGTGAGGCCAGTCATTGCAGAGTTATACGGATTTCCACAGCTCTTGACATGACCATTTGCTCTCCCTGAAAAACAAGAGTTTTTCCTTTATCTGAATTAAAGACTGACTGAGCCCTTGGCCAGAAGCGTTTGCACTGGTAGGAAGAGGAAGAGTGGCTCAGTCCCCTGGAAAGGAGCTCAGGACCCTCTTCCAGCAGCTGAACCTACAGAACCTGGCCAGGCTCCAGGGCTCTCAGCAGAATTCCATCCTTTAGAACTTGGACTGGGGATGGAATTCAACTTGAAGCTGGCATAGAATACATCCTGGGTCAAAGGGGAGGACTTGAAGAGCCTGGAGATTTAAATGAAATGAATTGAACCCTGGCATGAATTTCTCTTGGATACCACCGCACCCCAAAACGTAAAGGACATGGACTGAGCGAGCACAGAGTGCATTTGGCTGTAAGAAAAATGTTCCAAAGCAGCCTTTGGAGCCTTCTAGCAAGACCCAAACTGGGGCAGGTCAGATGCAAGTGTGGACAGAATCCTCAGCTCTCTGAATTTCCCAACGTCCGTTTGCCCTGCGGAGAAGGCAATAGCACCCCACTCCAGTACTCTTGCCTGGAAAATCCCAGGGATGGGGGAGCCTGGTGGGCTGCAGTCCATGGGGTCACTAAGAGCTAAACACAACTGAAATGACTTAGCAGCAGCAGCAGCAGCAGCATTTTCCCCGAGCGTTACCTGGCCAACTTGCTCTCCATTATGAGACAGAAAAAGTTACCTTGGTGACTGCATAGCGGTAGGTATCTCCTACTTCAAATGTGAAAACTCAATTCCACTGGGTCTTTATGTTTCTTAAACCAATCAGGGAAACTATAGTGAGAGCATATCTTTTCCTCCCGCTGCACTCCACAGTCACTATGTGCTGTGTGTTTATGGCATAAATATGACTAGCATGCATAATGAGAGGAAGCACAGTATGAGGGAGGAGTTGCAAGTGTACCACATGTGAATCCGTAAAGTATTATTTCAAGGTAAACTCAGACCCAATAAAGATATATTTTACAAACCCCAGAGTAACTACTAAATTTTTACAAAGTATGTCTATGCATGACCAGGTCTCGCTCATTAAGAAAAGACAAACACACATCAGCCCCACATAGTCCTCCATCTGCCACTTGCTTACTGTCCTCTCCTTTCTTCTCTTGTTTCTCAGGAGCAGGGTCTATACTTACTGTTTTCATTCTCTAATCTTCTATCAATTATTATCTGGCTTCTACTTCCATTGTTCTCATTAAACAACTTTTGCCGACTTCACCAATGACCTTGACATAACTGTATCCAGTAAGACAAATTTTGGACCTAACATGTCCTTTCCTCAGTTTGCAATTGGAGATGCTGTGGTTCCTTACTTGCTCAGTGAGCTAATAAACCAGACTTGGTTGCCTGCAACCATGTGTCTAGTGAGCATGGGCTGGGGGCTGTAATATGATAAGGCACAAGATGGATAATAGTGGCTCTGGCCATAAAGAATCTGCCTGCAATGCAGGAGACCTGGGTTCGATCCCTGGGTCAGGAAGATTCCCTAGAAAAGAGACTGGCTACCCACTCCAGTATTCTTGCCTGGAGAATCCCATGGACAGAGAAGTCTGGTGGGCTGCAGACCATGGGATGCTAAGAGTTGGATACTCTTGAGCACCTAACACTTCACTTTTTTTTTTTAAATGATATAATTCCAGCCACATCACCAGCCACCCTTGTGATGACTTCCTTTACTTCTGTCACCCTGGTTTCTTTGGTCCTCAAACCTGGCATGTTCCCTCCCTCCTGCCGCCTGAGCGCTCGTGGGCTCCTTGCTGTAACATGCTTTACAGGTTGAACCAGTTGCCATCTCCTCCTTTGACTTGCCCGTTTGACCTCACTTGCTCGGCCAGCATCATTTCCCAGTTGGGGAGCCGCCCTGGATTTCTACTGCAGGCTCACGATACTTCCTTGACTTCTTAAGGCTCATTATTCTGTGTGCTGGTTTGGCTGATGGCTGTTTGTCACTGGACAGAGCTCCAGGAGGTCGGGCGATGAGTCTGCTTTTGCACATGGGTGTGTGAAATAGTAAAGCAGACACAGGAGCACCAACCAGGAGCCCAAAAGCCAGGGGTGCTGTCTGGAGCCCCACTAGCAGATGCTTCCACAGGGAGACGTCTCAGAGCCCCTGCCATCACGAATCCCTGAGAGTGCTGGAGGAAGCATTTCCCAAATTTAGCTAAGTAAGAAGCATTTTATTTAAGACATAACATTCAAATCTTGGGGAGTCCTGTTTGAGAAGTACTAACTTGCGGCATAGTTTATTATCTTTCCTCTGTGTGTGCACATGGACCTTTATTCACAGGTCATGTCTCCCTTGTGTGTGTGGTGGGTGGGTTTCGCCCCTTACTGTCCTATTACCTGCAATGGTTTTGTTGAGGACAAATGGCCCAGGTGTGGCCAGAGCCAACTCATGTTTGGACTTGTGGGTTTGGAGACAGATGAAAGAGCCTCAGAAGATGAGTCCAATTGCTTTAAGTCCTCGTGGAATGAGGGGTGTGGAAAACAGCTAAACACACGCGGGTCAACATAAGGTCCTATCCAGGAGCCCCGTGGTGGCCACTGGGCTCCTCCACACATGGCCTGAAAGGGAACTGGGACCACAGCTAGTCCAAGGAGGAGCAACATGTGCTTCCTCTGGGCTCAGCTGTGAGAAAGTCGTGCATTGGGGGTGATTCCGATGTAAAGTCATAAAGATGGGTGACTTCTCTGCTGCTGTCCTGTTGGGGGGTCACCGTCGGGTCACTATGGGCTGCTTCTGCAGAGGCAGCAGGCTGGGGAAGGTGGGACACCTGGGGTTGTTCTGGAAATCTGGACCACACATACGATTGGACCCTGGGGCCTGACTTGGAGGGTCTGGATTCTGTCCTCTCAAACCCTCTGGGGTCAGAGCAGTCAGGGACCTCCTCCCATGGTGTCAGCAGATGTGGGCAGTCTGCCTGCCCCATGATTCAAGAGGCAAAGTCTGAGCTCAACCAGGGGCTGGTATCTCCCAGTTTCCTCCCCAGAAATTTGGAGTTGATTCGATTGTGGTCTCATCTGCAGTGTCTGGGCCTTGGGTTTTCCGTCTATGAATTTGCTTTCGATGCTGGGGTGCTTTTCTGTTTTGTTTTGCTTTTTGTTTGTGGTGGTTATTTTTGGTCCCATGATTCTAGCAGGGGCCCTGCCATGTGAGGGATGGAACATGAAGCCAGGCCTGCCAGCGCATGCTGGTCTCCACCCTCAGGACCGGAGAAGCTTAAACAGAGCCATGCAACATGGAGGTCCCAGACCCGCCCCGCCTCTGGCTGTGGCTCACACAGGTTGTGGTGTGCAGCTTGAATGTTATCCCCTGCACGTTCACCCAAAACTCTAGGCCCCTTTGTGCACAAATAGAGCAGCTGTGTTGTTGTCTGTAACTGCAGAAAAGGGAGAAAGAAAAGCCTTGGCAAAGTGTGAATGTTTCACGGCAAGGGAAGTGTGGACTGGGTCTGGTTGGGGCAGATGATGGCTACCAGCCTGAGGCTGTGGAGCATTCCTTCTCCTAACCCAGACCCCTGCCTCAGGTCTCCCAGGGGCAGGATGATGGTCCCTGGGAGATCTGAGCTCTGTACATGGTACATGGGGCCTTGAACATCACTGACCACGTGGGAAATGAGTGTCGTTCAGGAGAAAAAGGCATCTATTTTCCTCTAAGCTGTATTTCTTTGTCTTTTCCTAATTTCCTTTATTAATTACCCAAGTAGTTTAAACATTATGGGTTGAAAAGAGTTATTAGTAACCTTATCATCTAAACATCATCACCTAAGCAGAGTTAGACATTTTGGTGTCTTGGCCTTGGTCTGAGCATTTGGATATTTTACAAAATTTTGCATTTGTTTTGTGCAGCCAGCATTTTATTATATAAATGGTCCATTGCAGGCTGCTGAGTAGTCAGGATAAAAGCCCTATGGGTCAGTAGGACCTTGTGGAGGGGAGGTGTTGCCAAGACTCCAGGGTGGGTGCTCATTGCTAAGGTCATGTGAAGGGAACCACAAGCTGGTGACATGGCCTTGCTGGGAGCTCCCCCCACTTGATGCTGGATGGCACATGAGGACCCACAGACCAGGTGTGATGATCCCCATTTTGCAGGTGAAAGAGTTGAGGCTCTGCAAGGCCAAGCACTTCACCCCAAAGCAAGGGGAAGAGCTCAGACACCCAAACCAGGCGCTTCTGACCCAAGTTCTGTGTGCTCACCCCTGCCTTGTTTTGCACAACTTCTCGTTGGCTTGCTGGAAAGTTGTCCATTCTATGGTGAATTATGCACATGGAGGGGTGACAACCTCCCGGGACCGCTGTTCCAGGCTCCTCAGGATGGCCGATGCCAGGAAACGCTCCCAAGGCAAGTGCATCTAGGAGCCGGCTCGTCCTGATCCTGCCTGGTGCCCACCCAGGGCTGTTGGCCCAGCTGAGTCCCTTGTCGTCAGAGTCTCCTCTGGTTCCAGCACTTCTCCTTGGGCTTTCTGTTTCCTAAAACATCTCCGATGGAGAAGCAAATGGAGTGAAACCTGTTTCCTTCCCTCCCAGTTTTCATAACCAGCCTTGGTGCGGGCAGCCCCTCACGTCACCTGGGTTGACACAGGTGGGAGAGACAGGGCCTGGCTGTGGGCTCTGGAGCCAGCTCAGCCTCTTGGTGGTGACACGGCTCCTGTGACTCTGCTTTCTGGTCTGCAGAATGGGTGTGCCAGCGGCGCCTCTGCAGAAGAGCCTGGGGGAGCCTGTCAACAGGCGTCAGATTCCAAGCTTGGCCTGTTGGAGACACCCTATAAATGTCAGCTCTGACAATTACTGCATGTTTATGAGTAGTGCTCGCTGAAGTTTATTTTCAATGCCAACCACCAGTTGAGAAGTGCCATGAAAACACCTGTGGCTTGGTCTAAAGAGGAGCGCTGAGGAAGGACGGCAATGAAGGAGAGGGGTCCAGGCGCGCCCCTCCCGCCTTTGCCTGCTTCTCTCCCCCACGTGCCCACAGCCTAGCCGAATGCTAAAGAGGCTCTTCTTTCCTGGAGTGTATTCTTGCTGCTGCTGTTAGGTCGCTTCAGTCGTGTCCGACTCTGTGTGACCCCATAGACTTCAGCCGACCAGGCTCCCCCGTCCCTGGGATTCTCCAGGCAAGAACACTGGAGTGGGTTGCCATTTCCTTCTCCAATGTGTGAAAGTGAAAAGTGAAAGTGAAGTCGCTCAGTCGTGTCCGACCCTTAGCGACCCCATGGACTGCAGCCCACCAGGCTCCTCTGTCCATGTGATTTTCTAAGCAAGAGTACTGGAGTGGCTTGCCATTGCCTTCTCCGTATTTCTTGCTAGATATCCTCTATTTTCCCACCCTCCCAACCCTGTGAAGCAGGTATAATTTTAAGCCAGGTTTAGAGGCTTGCAAACGGGCTCTGAGCCCACCAAGGGCAGGAGAGAGGCTGTGGTCCCACTGCTGGGGCTGATGCCCCCAAGCCCAGAGCTCGGGACTCCTTGTCGCCACCCTCCTCTGAGGACACCAGATACCAGGTTTGCTCCCGGTGCTTCCGCCGGCTGGACTTAGGCCGCGTGTCGGGGTCATGCTGCACTGGAGTCGGCTCCAGGCCGAATGGGACCAGTGGTGGTTCGGGTGTTCCCCTCTGTGCGTGCACACACACTGTGTGAACTCATGGGCCCACCCACGCGTCCAGAGCAGACCAGCTCTGAGCAGAGCGGAGGGCAGGAATTCAAGTCTGTGCTTTCGCCACCTGGTGGCGCCACCGTGGCTGCAGGACTGAGCCATCTCTGCAGGGGGCCTGAGGATCTGGGCGGACAGCCTGGGGGTGCAGGCCCCGTGCAAGTGTGTAAATGGCCCGCGTCCACGCTCACAGTGGCCCGCGTCCACGCTCACAGTGGTCAGGGCTGCGGAAGCCAGCCCCGGAGAGGAGGAGGGGTGGAGGCAGTCTCTGGCTAACAGACCCCTGGCTCTCTCTGTCTCTTTCTTCCCCAGTCCATCTGTCTCTCTGCTCCCTGTCTGTCTCACTGTCTCTGTCTCTCCAGGAGGGACAGGGCCCGTCTTTCCCTGCAGTGAGGCCCCACTGGGGCAGGAAGCTCCCCAGGTCAATGTTCCTCCTGGGAGTCTACACCCCAAGACGGCTTCTCCTGCATGACCCGTGCCAGGCTTGTGGGCCCACAGGCAGGCTCAGAACCCTTCTCTTTGGCCTCAAAGGACAGGGGCAGAATGACTCTGGTAATCCTAGCTGATGGGCTGACATTTGACTGTAAATTGGATGGAACCAGCTGCGAAATGAAAGCAAGATTCCAGTTTATTTAACAGTGATCGTGTCACTGCGCTCAGCACCATGGGACGTTAGAATAAAAATAAAAAATAAATGAGAATACTGTTCAAGTAACCTGGCTTTTAACGCTGTCGCTACCGCAGAGGCAGCAGGCCACCTCTCTCTGTGGAAACCAGTCTTGGAAAACATCCTCCGAGACTAGACCAAGCACAGGATGGCCTCGAATGGGGTGGATGGAAGAGTTCTATTTTGAACTTTTCTACTTTCTGAACATCCTTTCCCAGGAAATACCACACAGGGAAGAGAACAGCAAAGGAAAATTCTTAATGTCACTTTAGCAATGAGGTTTCTTTTATTAGTAGACTTCATTTTTTAGAGTGGGCTTAGATTTACAGGAAGACCAGTCCCCACCTCCCTCCTGCACCACACCTTGCTTCCCTGGTTGCTAACGTCTGGCATGCATGCTGTGCATTTGGTGCAGCTGACGGGGCAGTATCGATGCATCATTTAATCTGTAGTTGCTGCTGTGCATTCTGTGGATTTTCATAAATGGCGATGTCATGTAGCCACCATTACACTATTATCCACAAGAGTTCAATTGCCCTAGAAATCCCCTGTAGTAATGAATGTTAAAGCAACTTAAAAAAAAACAACAACAAGAAAACAGATATCCCAACTTTCAGAGTTGCACAAATACAGTAGGAGTTGGATAGCGGGAGGATGTGTAAATGAGGTCCTGTTATCTGTGCCCAGGGCCGGGATGTATGTGTGTGTGTGTGTGTGTGTGTGTGTGTGTGTTAGAGGCTGGGACATGTAGAGTGGTGGGAGTGTGTGTACGTGTGTTATTAAGACAAGAGGAAGGGCTGTGGGGAGGTGCTGAGTAGGGGCCCGCTGAGTAGGACTAGGAGATGGGGTTTTGGGCAGGGGCTTGTTGATTCTGGCCGATGGACACACTGCCCGTTCACAAGGCCAGCTCGGAGCCTAATGGGGAATCGGGGGGAAGTGGCTTTTCCCCTTCTGCCCCATCTGGCTGAAGCATCTCCTGCTGAAACACATCCTCCCTCTGCAGGGGCGCCTGGAGAACACAGGCCGGCTGCAGCCAGGGCTCCGGGACCCAGGGTAGTAAAGCCGTCTTGCTTCCTGGGAGTGAGCAGCGGCTTGGCCAGGCCCCTGAATAGAGCGGGCTCTCAGGTCCACCAAGATGGCCCGAGCGGCCCCAGAAGCACCAGAAGTCTGGGCTTGCGCTGGCCTCTGTCCGAGAAGGAACCCTCACCCTCCCATGCCCAAGTTGAGGGGCCCTGGAGACATCTGTGGATAACATAGACCCCATCACATCTGCCTGCTCTTGACCTTCTGCAGTTTGTTGCGGGAACACTCCCCTGTGAGGCTGCAGCCCTGCCCTTGGGCACGACGGCATTCCTGAGACCTCAGCCAACGTCCCTTTCTTTCTCTGAAACCCTTGTTTGCCCCAATGACATTTCTTTGCCATTTTCTCCCTCTCTCCCTCCCGGGCTTTGTCATTAAATGTGATGAAAAGCTCCTGGCTTCTTGGTTCTCAGGACTGTGGAGATAACACATCCCTGGGTGTCCTAGGCCGCCGTGGCTAGTGGATAGCCAGTTGGCTGAAATCTGACGTTAGGAATGCGGGGTATTTTGGGGAACTGCCCTCAGCTGCCAAAATGGTTCTAAATACATGAAAAGTAGGTTAACTTGCTATGCTTCTTGCGTTTATTCTTCCAACTGAAATTTTCTTGATTTTTTTTCCCTTTCATTTTATTAGGTTAATAAAACTTGGTTTTCGAGCATTTCCCTGCCCCAGGAGGGCAGTGGGCCCCATGTCCAATTCATCAAGTGCCTAATGAGTGGCCTCGGAGGTCCCGGCCCATCCATTCCAGGAGCTCTCTCTGCCTCGTAAAGGTGAGGCCTATAGGCTGCTCTGTATATTTTGTCTGTTGGTTTCCCAAATTCTCCTACCAGCTCAACTGTCACTTTTCAGGATTTATACGAGGCCGACGGCACCACGGGGCAGCGCCCCTCCACAGCAGAACACCCCCTCCTCTGCCTGTTCTTCACACACACCACACTCCCCGCGCCATAAAACAACGTTTCTGCAATAAAAAGAAATAGAAATGTGTCGATGCTAGCATTTTAGCACATTCCAGCCAGAGGGCTGTGGGAAATGCCTTCCTCTACATGAAGTAGGGAAGTTCTGTGAAAGCCGGGGATAAAACAGCGTGAGAAAAGGCCTTTGGTGAGAAGAAATAGTCTGGTGTTTAAAATAAATAAATTAAAAATAAAACATGTGCATGTGTGTGTGTGCATGCACTGCCTAAATTCTTTATACACATACATTTATGCGGCCCTGGTTTGTGTTTTGGTGTTCCAGAGAAAGAACAGTGAGGGGGAAAAGTGGATGTTGCTTGCCTCCTGGGCCCAGTGTGTGGCTCTGTCTCCTTCTAGAACATTCTTGCCTTTCCTCCCCCTGCAGCTCTTTTGCCTTTGCCTAGTTGTCGGGACCCTTCGAGCTCCAGGCTTGGGTGGCGTCTGCCCTCAACATGGAGGGGAAGCTAGAATCTGGGCGCCAGGAACTCGAGGTACACACATCACTCGGGGCCTGAGAGACCTGGCAAAGGTTGAGAAAGTGGGGCAGTGGCTGGGCTGTGGGGTCCCCGGGGCCAGAAGACCCCCGAATTTCCGCATAGCAGCCTGGCTGGGTCTGGGTTCCTCCTCTCTGGACTGAGCCTCCAGATGTCACCCGGCCTCTAACTAAACACTCCAGCGGGGCGGGCACGGACGCTAAGAAGTGACTCCGCGTGACCTGTGGCTTTCTCTTCCCTTCCTTCCTTCCCGTAGCTTCCTGAGCACGGAGGAAGGAGTGTGGAGGGGAGCTCAGCGTGCTCTGCTGGCGGTGGGAGGGAGCTGGAGAGCGGCCTCACAGGGCTCCCAGCATTCTATCACCACCCGCCCAAAGCCAGGGCACAGGCTTATCCACAGAGCTGGCTGGGGTGGGGGATTTCTTTCAGTGCTTGGGATGTGCAGAGGTGGATGCTCCCAGGCTGTGGGGCAGAGGTGAGGACGACGGTCCCTCATCTGCAGGCTCCTTCCATGGAGGAGGAGGATTCAGGAAGGTCTCTGAGGCCGGGCCAGGGCGGGGGGAGTAGGGTGGTGGTTTTGGGCATCCATAACTGGCTCACCCACGGGTGAGTGGCACCGGACAGCACCCGCCTCCCTCCATGTGGGGAAGACACAGTGCAGATCACATGACTCTCAGCAGGGACCTCAACTACCCGGCCTTGCACACCCGCATTTCCCTATGGGCTGAAGAATCTCACGTGGCTTAGGGGACCCACAGGGGAGGGAGGCCGTGAGCAGCCCGTTCTGATGGAGCTTGGGGTCCAGTTCATGCCCCGTGAAGACCCACAGCTCAGGACTGGCCTTTCTCAGTTGGCCCCCGCCCCACCCTGAGGCTGCTGGAACATGGCTCTGAAGCAGGATTTCCCATGAGGAACTGGCCTTCTCCCCCGCACGCCCTTCTTACCAGGCGCTCATTGTGCATTAGATTATCTTCTGAAAATATACTCTGAAGGGTTTTTGTTTTGTTTTGTTTTTCCTACTTGACACTCTTGAATCAAGTAGGCCATTTATCTTTTAGGCAGAAGAATTTCAACAGTTACGTTGCACACTTGCTGGAGGGTCACAGGCTCAAAGCATAGAGGTAGTTTAAAAATTTTTTTCATCATGGGTTTATTCTTGTCTTGGCTCCCCCCTAAACTTTGCAGCTTTCCTCCCCTCCAACTAATCCTCCCAACTGCTGCCCACCCCCACCCCCCTCATGGATCCAACCCACCTCCAGCTACTCAAACTGAAAGGAGCATTCATACCCAGGCCATCTGTTTGTTTAAACTCACCCTGTGTTCGTCCGCGTTAAATGCAACAGAATGGAGAAAAATGTAATTCTCTGTCGGCTTTTGATCAAAGAGAGTTTTTTTTTTTTTAATTCAAGATGGATTTCTGAAGGACAATGTTATACACATTCTGTGTGTTTCTGAGTTTCAGTGTTTAGTTGATTTCGGGGAAAATTTTTTTTCCCTTTTGATCCCAGGGAGAAAAACACACACAAACACATCTCAGCGCCACAAACATTGCAAGATGGGCCCTTTTCTGTGGATGTCTCAGCTGAAGAGTGGAAAGGGTCTACCTTTAACTTATCAACACAGCAAGAGAATTTGAAATGCGGCGCGACTGCTCCATGCAAACCCTTTCCAGCTTCTGTGGGAACTCAGGCGAGGTCACTCTTGTCTGGGCAAATTCAGGGCCCAGCACACTCCACACCCCTCACCCCCCACCAGCTCAGAAACACGCAGGTCCACGCTCACTCCACTCTATGATTTCTGATTTTCACCACCAGTCATTAGAAGTACATTTCTCCCCTCACTCCCTCAGCTTCGGAGCAAATGCAAATAAAAAGTGCTTAAAATGGTTAACATTTCCTGTCACCGAAGGCTTTCGTTAGGGGTGGGGGTCGCTGAGTTTTAAAGTGTATTTTCATAGGAAAACTCATTTCAGGTCTGCGGCAGGAACTCAGGCGTTTCGCACGGCGAATTTCAGCGTTTGCGATAAGCCTGTGTCCTTTACAGGCGGTCACATAATGCTTTCTATTACGCGGGTCAGGAGAGCAGCATCCAGATTCACACAGATTAACCTGGGGCCCAGCTCAGGTCACAGGAGAAAAATTTAAATATGTCCTTTTCCCCCACCTTCCCCTCTGCTGCTCACTTTCTTTTCCTTTATTGGAGAAAAAATCCAAATTTGGTACTTTAATTTGTTGTGTTTCTTCTATTGATTGTTTAGCTAGTGATTTTGCCAACTTCCTGGATGTTCACTCGGGTTCTGCACAAAGAGCCACATTTCCTTCTGGAACCAGCAATGGGACCCAGACAGAGAAGTGGACACTGGAAACTGTGAGTATTCCAGTCTGTCCTGCAGCTCTGGCCCTGATCGTCCCCTCCCGTCAGGTCTCCCCTTTCTTTCTCTAGTGGTTAACTGTCTACGGGGCTCCCCGTCTGAACCCACTCTGTCGGCCCTCAGCACCTTTCTCAACTTTTAGGAAAAGAGACTCTACAATTTCTACACAAACATCGGATAGGAAGGGGAGGGGGAGTGTGCTTACCGATGGCAGTGACTTCAGTTTTCATTTTGAGGCTCCGAAAGATGGAGAAAGTAAACAGAAGCAGGCTGGTTTATTTCAGGGGCTAACAGGGAGTCCCGGCTGAATTTACCTAATAAAACGAATTTTTAAAATTTTCATTTTCTCATTTCATTCCAGCAGAAAATGAGTTCGCCTTTATAATATCCAGATCTCTCAAACTCTATTGAGTGAGAAATTAAGTTACAAATGTAAATACCTTGGTATTTATATATATATATGAAATGAATATATATATGAAATGAAGTAATCTGTGACTGTAATGCTATAGCAAACCTGACTTTAAGGCTCCTAGGACACTTAGAAATTTTTTTATGATGCGTAATAAAGGAAAATAAAATTCAGTAAAAATGTTTCTCTTTTAAAATGGGTTAATTATGATACTTAACAAATTTAATTTTAATTTAACATAAGTTATCTTTTAAAAAATTTATTTTTCTGACCATCTTGTCAAATGTCGGGAGGATTATAAAGAAAACATATGTTAATATTCTGGGTCACAACTGACTTCTTTCCTTTCCATGAAACTATTCCAAGGAGTATGGGAAATTGTAAAACAATGTCGTTCTCTCATGAAAAGAATACCCTGACTTTAATTACCAAGAGAAAGCAATTAATGCTCAAATTTCAAGGCCAATCCAGTGATCAGTTAGGAGCAGGAAGAAGGGGGGAAGCAAGACTGTTACTTGCATAAGGAAATCCAGAAATCGACATCATGCAGATGTATAATTGGAATGTGATTGTATTTATAAGGAAAAGTTATATAAACTTCAAAAATGGTAGTTGTTTTGCTTAAGTGCCTGAAAAAAGAGTTTAGAATAATATTTGGGTTATCCCAGTTTTGTGCTCTTGTGTTCCCAAAGCCTTGTTAGATTAAAGGACTCCAAAGGAATAGTGTGTGTGTGTGTGTGTGTGTGTGTGTGTGTGTGTGTGTGTTTAAGTGCACGCGTGCGCATGTGTGCTCACCTCCCCCCACAGTTCCAGCCCTGAGAAAGTGTGGAGAAAAAAGCTGGGGGCTGACTGGTGACCAAACAAGCAAACAAACAAAAAAATTTCATTCTAGAAATTCATAACTCTTAGAAATTAAAAATGGCAATTGTCTTTCTTTTTTCACCTTCTCTGGGGGTTGTTGCCTGGGAAAGGGGGATCGAGGAGAACCAGTTTTCAAAACTGCTACAGACCAGTTTGTGCAAAATGGATATTGCCACTTTCCTGCACTTTTGATTCTTTTGTTCTTGATGTCCTGTCTCCGAGGTGGTGGCCTTGCACATGTTAAATACATTTTGTAAGTGGTCTAACGGGGACCGCTGAAACAGAAACCTTCCCCTCTTAGGGAGGTTCCCTTGGTGTCCAGCAGATGGCGATGTTACTTCTAGAGTGACCCACGGGGTGGGGGTGGGGAAGATAGAGACAGATTGAGTCCCAGTTGTGTCAGGAACCCCTTCCCCTCTCCGGAGCCCATCCAGTGATCTCTAAAAGCAAGAAGAACAACTTTGTTGTGGCCTGGCCTGAAATGTGCCAAGCCATCCGAGAGTATTAAAGTGTTAAGTTAAGGCAACTGTTAATTACCAAGTGTCTCACCTTCCCGAAAGGGTCTGAAGCAGCACCCAGCTAGAGCACAAACACCTTCTGGAAATGTTCAGAATGAAAATGGAAGATGGGGAGCATCTATTTCAATATTTCATCTGTGGCCCATCTATGTTTTAGCAAGTAGAGGATCTCCTCATGGTTCTGTAATGTTCATGAAGAATGCTCTTGTTACAGTCTGCATAGAATCTTATGTGTACACATGACCAGTTAAACCCGGGCATGTACAGACAGTGATACTGGAGTCTCACCTTCTCGAGCAAGTCTTTCCTTTTTGAAAGTGACGAATGCACGTGGGACTCCCACCCCGGACATTGTATTTCATTATATCAGCACCTGCTAAATGGTATCACCAGCTTCTTAAAGGCTTTAAACCTCCATCTCCCATGAATGAAACTCTTCTCCCGCTGGAAAACTTTCTACTTTATTCCAAAAACAAGCAAACATTTTTCTCTCCCCATTTCTTTGCTAGAGAGAATCTCAATAACGATGAGCTTGTCCTTTAACATATTTAATGTTCAAATGACTTTAAAATATTTTTGGGAAATTTCAGTGTTTTGATTCTTCATGGACAACATGATTCCTTAATTTGTTTTATATAATAATTTGCCATATCTTATTTTAATTTAAAAAGAAATAGGGTGCGTGTTGACAATTATTTTAAACAAATTGGAATTCAACGATAGCAACAAAAAGATTTATTTTCCTAAAAATGATGTTATCATTTGTCCTTGGCGGGGAGATAGGCAGGAATTCATTTCACTCCAAGTGTGAAATGCTATTTAAAGACATAGAAATATGTAAATGCAGTAGAGTACAATGACTTCGTCCTACTGGTAGCAATTAATTATGTGTTGCTCTTTAAGAATTTAATTGAATGATATGCCAGCTTTTATACCTGTATGTATTTACAAACTGAGCAAGTTACCGACTATTCATGACTTCAATCTATGTATTAATAAAACGATTGTGCAAAAAACCAGCTGTTTAAATAAACTCTGTTCCGCTTTAAAGATGTTGCCCTTTGGGGAGAAAGTCATTTAAGTATTGAGTGGCAGTGGCCAGCGAACAATACAGTTAAAATGAAAATAAATCTTCATGAAACTTAGTTCTAATTTTCTTGAGCAAGATACTAAACCATAAAAAATAAACATTGTTTATGGAGCCAGGTTTGTATCAAGTGAACCTCTGTAAAATGATACGAGAAAATACGGGCTTGTCTGTCTCAAGAACTTTGGTTAGCTAGCAGAACAGAGAGAGCTATTTGATACGTAGAAACCGAAGAAAATAAAATTAGTGATTCTGGAGAGAAGTCCATTCAGATTTGTGCAGGCCCAGGGAGGTGACTGTATTAGAATTCACACACAAAAAGCTGTGTCACTTGGCACCTTGGCTTAAGGGATAATTTAATTACACCACCTATTAACGCTGACTTACGTTTCTGCTCCGGCCAACCTTCTTACGATCTTGTTTATTTCCAGAAATCACGTTTGTGACAGCTCTAATAGGTCATTCAACAGTGAACATTTTCTCATTTAGTTGAAAATATTTCAGGTTTCAGACACCCAACAAGAAAAAGCACTTTCAGGCTTTGTGAAAATGAATAAACTTGTTCGGGGCAAGACTTTCAGAAAATGAATTCAGCAAACCTATGTGATCAACCTCAGCCTAAAATATTATGTTTCAGTTTGCCAGCCAGGCTGATAGGGCCTCAGCTGATGCAAAGATTACTGCCTCTTCTGGGCTTTCTTTTTTGTTTTTTTCTGGCAGATGGGCAGAAAGTAGCCCTGGTGCCATCTATGCATGTGGGTTTACGGAAAGAGCACAGGAGGCCTGGTTGCCGGCAAGCATGTCGGACTACACACATCCCTGACTTGGAGTGATGGCGCGCTGTTGCAGATTCTGAGTCCTGTATTTGTAAACTTTCCACTTTTTGTTTTTTGAGAAATTCACATTTGATCTCTGCCAGCAAACGGTGGGGGGGAGGGGGGGTGCGTGAGATGTAATTTCCTCTTCACAGCTGAAGGCAATCAAAATGCTTATTTTGTGTTTCAGTTAAAAGGTAAAGGAGAAGAGAAAAAGACACCCAAATAAACCAGGAGACACAGTTGGCATGGAGTTCTCAACCCTAAACTGGCAGTGCCAGGAATAAGCCCGCAGGACACAATGCATTTTATCCCCCGTCCTACCCCTTGCCCTGAAATTTTCTTCGAGGGAGCTGGGGCATCGTGGGGATTCCATTTAAGGGTCAGCTAACGTGTTTAAGCTGTGTGTCAGGAGAAAGACGGCTGAAATCCTTTGTGCAAACAAGCACCAGAAAATCAAATCCCTGCCTGTCTTCTCAGAAACAAACTTGCCCAGCGTCTTCTGTGTGGTTTGGAGAAATGAGGTTGGAGGCCAGTCTTCAGTGGCCTTGCATCGCCGCCTCTGCACGGAGGTGTCCAGGCAGGAGTGACGGGAGGCCCCAAACATTCCAGGCTGCTCTCCCCAGGTCTGTTCCCAGCCCGCGGTGGAGGCTGGCTTGGTAAGGAGACGGGACACTCTCCAGTCTGGGAGAGCTGAGACCCATCCTCAAAGAGGGCGGCCTCCTGGGCACCCAGTCCCATGGGGCTGGGCAACGTTTTGGATAGTGTGGTCAGTGCTGCTGTTCATTGCACATGTTTTCTTGGAATTCTAACCTTGGACACACAGATGACAGATTCCTAGTTTTGATGATTGTGTCTCCCCACCAGAATCTAAACAGCATGATCATTGCATATCTATCCAGAGTTGGAACATGCCGGGGTCACACAGGATGACTGGATGGTGCCTCCCAACGTGATGATGCGATCGGGAATGTCCTTGTCCCTTCTTGACAATCGAGGAAACTGAGTGGGGTTCCCAGGAGGCTCAACGTGTATTCAGGGCTGGGCAGAAGTAAGATCTGAATCCAGGCAGGGGGATCACAGTCCCCACCTTCCAAAGCAGGACCCCAGGGGCCCTGCGAGTTCGGTACTGTAGAGTGACGGCGGCTGAGTCTGAGAGGCAGGGCTGGGGCCTGAGCAGAGGGTTCAGGCAGGTTTGGGTTCCTGCAGGGCTCTGCTCTCCTTCCCTGGGGACTCTTGGTGAAGTGTTTAAGTTTCCAGAGTCTAGGTTTCCTCCTACATAGAATGGAGCTGGTGATCTTTCTTTTTCAGGTCCTGAAGATCTGAGACTGTGAATGAGAAGGCTGGACCCCTCGCATGTACAGGATGAAGGACTGGGTCACGGCCGTCTGCGGGCCAGTTCCCGGAGCCCAGGAGCAAACTGTCAGAGAGAGGGGCTGCCTGGGAACAGGTGACCCTGGTGAGTCTCTCGAATTGCTGGTGTTGATTTTCCCTCCGGCGGCCATTCCTGCCTCAGAGGCTGGAAGAAGGGAAAGCCCAGACACAGTAGGCACTGACTGAGTGTCCACTGGGCGTCTCCCTGCAGGCGTTCGCTCCTTGTGGGTGCTGCCTCGCAGCAGCCTGGGCCTCCCCAGGAGCCTGTTTTGGACATGCAGAGTCTCCCCGACCCAGCCCTCCTGGGTCTGAACCAGGGCTTGGCTTGTGTGTGCTGGTTTGGAACCCGGGGAGACAGAGGCAATTTGTCCCTAGGAGGCTTGCTCTGTGCCCTCAGCCCTTCCTGGCCGGCTCTGTGCTGCGGGCTGAGGGGCTACATTATTCCCCTGGCTCCCCACTGGGTCTGGCTGGTGAGAGGTGCTGGTGAGAGCTGGGAGGGAAGGCTGCAGAAGGAGAAGCCAGGCACCACCCCACCGCCGCCTCACTGCCCCCTGCCCGGGCGCCCATCTCAGCAGTGCTGCTTCAGAGTCAGGCTCCTGCCAGCTGGGGCCCCTCTCTGTCCCTCCAGCCCCAGGGTGCCAGCAGCTTCCTGCCCATGCAATGCGTATCTCCTAGCTCCCCTGGTTGGCTTCTGCGTTTTCCATCCTCAGAGCAACCAGTTCCACATATTGAATTCTCTGTTTTAAATACTCAGCAAAGTTTCTGTTTTTCTTGGTTGGACCTAGTGATCCACCCAGGCTCACACCTCAGGGGGAAGGGGTCTTGGAGCCAGAGGGCTTGGACAAAGGCTCCAGCTCCCCCACTGCCTCCTGCTGGACCCTGGACAAGTCACTCTTTCTTTGCCTGGGGGAGGACCCAGGCTCAGAGAGACCCCTGTCTCCCCCCACCCCCAGCGCCTCCTCTGGCCCTGCTCTGGGCCCTTCTTACCTGTGCAGGTGGAATGCATGCATAAGTGGCCTCAGGGCTTTAGCCTTCGCTGAGGGCTTTGTAGCTCCTTCTGTTAAGTGGTGGGTAGATTTCCCTGTTCCTGGAAGCTGGGTTTCACTCTGTGACTTGTTTTGGCCAATAGGGTGCTAGCAGACGTCACTCAGGCAGAAGCTTGGAGTTACACTTACCTGCCTCCACTAGTCCTTGGGTGCCTCTGCTATCTGTGTGAGCAGGGCCTGAGCTACTGGACTGAGGAAGGACAGGAGATGCTCATTCGCCCCAGCAGAACTTCAGATGTGTAAGTAGAGTCACTCAGACAGAGTCAGCAGGGTGCCTAGCTGAGCACTTCAGACACAGGTGTAAACGCCCCAGGGTGTGTGCTTTTGTTACACAGCAGGATGTGCTGACCGATCCACACCACTGGGTGATGGAACAGCTCTCTTCACTTTGCCCAAGGGCAGGAGTTGTGGTGTAAATGGGCCTTGGGAATGATGTTTGTGGAGCCAGGAGCCTAGACTGGGATTCTAGCTCTGCTCCTTCTTGTTGGGTGTCCTGTGAAAGTCAGTTTGATTCTCTGGGCCTCAGGTTTGTCTTCTAAAGATGGGGATAATTGTAAGGCCTACCTACTGGGGGTTGGAGGGACTGAGATGGTGGATGCAAAGTACCTGGAACATAGTTGGTGCTGGACAAACATTGTCATTATTATAAACAGAGTTAATGATAATCTCATGCTATAAAAACCAACAACCACTACCGTCTAGCCTCGGTCCTGCTCGCTGTGCTCCCTGACACACCCACAACTCTCATTCCTCAAAGGCCTCAGTGCCTTTGCACCCGCTCTTCCCTCTCCTCCATTGTGGTTCCCTGTCCTCCAACGAGTGACTCACCTCCTTGCCCCAAGGCTTATGTGCAAGGGAGAACTGAAGGGGATCCTGGGTATCTCGCTTCTCCCTCCTGTCCTTTTGGGCTGTTCTGGGTGACCTGGGGTGAGCCTCTCTCCCATCACGACACGTGGACCCATGTGATGAGATGCCCCTCAGCCTTTCCCCAAGCTTGGGAGGTGTAAGGACGTGGTGTGTGGGAGAGAAAACATAGATCTGGTAAAACGAGGCTTTGCTGTACCCCTCGGCCCTCCACCGCAGCCACTGTGAAATGACGGTGTCCCCCCTCTTGGTCAGCAGGCAGTCACTCCAGGGGCAGGAAGTGTCTGTGGAGCCCGACTCTGTGCCCAGCGCTTGGGTGGTTCTGGGCTTACAGCTGTGAACAACAAACAGGGTGGCTTCTGTCTCGGCCCACCGTCCATGGGGAGGCCAGACATGTGCTGGGCAGCTGCGGGCTTCGGGGGAGCACTGGATGGATCACTGACGTGTAGGTTAGGGGTTTGGGCTTCCGAGTGGAGACGTGAGGGCTCAGCCCGCGGTGGGGATGGGGCAGCGGCGTCCCCGGCACTGGCCTGGGCAAAGGGAGTGTGAGGATGGACTGGGAAATGGGGACGGGGGACAAGGGGGCACGTGATCAGAGACCGCAGCCTTGGCCAGATCCCCGAGGTCAGGGCAGGTAGCTGCTTTCAGCTCAGCTCCACGTTCCTAAGGCCGGAGCCGGTGCCATCTGGGCATCCCAGCTGCCCAGACAGAGACACCAAGACCCTCTCCTGAGTGGCCAGCTCCCTCTGTCACCACCCCGGGAGGAGGCAGCAGCTCAGGGGTGCTGTGCTCTATGTCATGTTGTGCGTTGGGAAACCTGAAGGCTGGTTTCACTAAGAAAATTAATAGATAAACAAGACCAAATAAATAAAATACTTACGTCAGTGAATAGAGGCACCTACTTTTCAGTGCCCCAAAGAAGACAGAGAATGTTGTGATTGATGGCATTGATGTCAATCTTCTCTGTTGGACAAGAGGGAGGTGGGAGTTATTTCCATGGAGACGGTCTGTCTAACCTCTATTGTGTTTACTCTCAAAGATGAGGTCCTAGTATTCAGGAGCATGTGGGTCAGCTGCAGATAACAGAGGGGTGTTGTCACAGGCAGGGGAGGCAGGGGTGGCAGACTGGGCAGGGACCCTGGTTCTCTCCATCTTTGGGGCTCTGGACCTGTGGGCTCGGATCTGAGGTGAGTGGCACACCTCTGAGACGCATGGCGTTCCAAGAAGGATAAGGGCCAGGATGACGCTGCTCTGTCTTGTCCTCTGGAAGGGGCCCCTCAGCTCACCTCTGTCGCCTGCCTGGGACTGTGTCACCTGACCACTCACTGCAAAGGAGTCTGGGAAACTGCATATTTTTAGTCGGGTCCCTTGCCAAGCCAAACAAAACCAGAATCCTGTCAACAGAGAGGAATGGGGTGGGGAACAGATGCGGTTGGGCGACCAGCAGAGGGCCGAGGTGGCGCGGGTCACATCTGACGATTACGTGACGCTCTCCTGATGCAAAGCGGAAAGAGACACTTTTCTGTACAGAAACCCTTCTGATGAGATGTTTATCTCTTCACATTCTGGATATCTCACTCATGGCCTCTTTCAAAATAAAGTGAATTAATATATCTCTACCAGTCGGGAAAATAAAGGATTGTTGTTTGGAGCCAAGGCTTCTCTTAAAAGCAGGGGGCTTCTTTTATGACTTTCAATTCACAGGGAAGGAATTCGAGGCACAGAGAGGTTGGGGGTTTGCCCAGAGTCACACGGTGTCAGAACCAGAGAGGGGTCCAACCTGCAAGACTTTCCTTGGGCTCCAGGACCCCAACCCTGCGGCTCAGAGCTGTTGTTGGGGCTTCGGGAAGGTTTCTCCAGGGTGGGCGGAGGTGGTGTGTGGGCCAGCCTGGGGGGAGGACAGCCTGGCCTCTGTGGTCACAGCCTGGGAGGCCCTTGGGATGAGTCTCGGGGTGCCCACTGCTTCCTTTCTCTGTTCCCACACCTCTCTTGGGCTCCCTGTCAGTCTGGGGTTGTCTGTGAGTCTGGCCCCTGAGCTCATAGCCGGGCCCCGAGAGGGGCCTCTCTCTGCTCCTGGCTGACAGCCTGCTCGACCTCGCTGTGCTCTGGGGCCAGGGAAGGCTCTGCTGAGGCCGGCGGGCTGTGAGGTCACAGGTCAGAGCCCAGAAAGTGCCATCGGGCTGCCTGTGTTCACACCTGTCTCCACGCATCTCAGAATGGTGGGCAGCACAAGGCCCTTCACAGGGCTGTCATGAGGGGCAACGAGGAAGGTAGGTACCACGGTGGTGGGGTGCATCTGGTAGGGGCAGAGAGCAGTCACTCTCCTGCTGTCACGGAACCCTGCTCAGCCTCCGGTTCCTGGCCTGGAGTGTGGGAATGCTCTCTAGACTTACCTCGAGAGCTTCCAGGAGTGCTGGAGAGAAAGGCATTTCAATAGTTAATGTTTGCTGAGCACTGGTCATCTGTCGGGCCTCTGCTAGACCTTTCACTGGACGTCTCTTTCATCCATAACCGGGTCAGGCCTTGCTGGGAGGGAGCAGTGAGTATCAAATGTCTGCTCACTCTGGCGCCAAGCAACCCTCTCCTGAGTCCTGGCTCCCCTGCACCCAGCACAGAGGGGGCAGGTCCCCGACAAATGTCCCTTCCCGACTCGCAGGCTCTTTGTGTCATGAATAAGCAATGGCATCTTCCCACAGTCCACTCCTCAAAACCCAGTTTTAAAGTGAGTGGTAAAATAGGTTCAGTTCAGTTCAGTTCAATTGCTCAGTCATGACCGACTCTTCGCGACCCCAATTCAGAAATTGCATTACAGTAAAGTTGTATTTCTGAAAAGGGCTCTCTGTCAGCGAGGTCACATCAATGATGAACAGTCTGCCACAGAAGTAAGACACAAGGAACCCTGTCCTGAGCGGCCATTAAATTGAAGAAGTTGCATGCAGTCCTCTCAGGGGGGCCACTATGAACACGGGGACCCTGCCGTGGAGTGGCCACAATGCCCAGATAAGGTCACTCTTCTATTTATTGCAGTCAGCTTTTTCATCTTAGGTCCACTTCATGGTTCAACAAACATTTAATTAACATTCTGTTTCTCATTTTAGAATGTTAAGGGCTTTAGGGAGTTATATGGAGGGAAAATTTTCTGAAGAGAGTTGCTCAGGGATCTCTGATCTCACTATACCTTCCTTTCTCTGGAAAGGTCCCGGGCTGCCCAGCGTTCATTGTCAGACCTTGGGGTGCTGTCCTGGGGTTCAAGTCACATTGTTAGCTGGCAATGCTGTTTCCTTCTCACAAAAGGAATTTTGAGATGAAAGCTTCCCTAGCTGACACAAATGCCAGTTAGAAATGTGTTAAGCTTCACATCACAAATAGTCCACCTTGAAGTGCCTTAAGCCAGCCTGGAGTTATTCTCCTCACACAACAAGACGTCTGGAGGAAGGCAGCTGCTGGCCTTGGTTCATTTGCTCAACAAAGGCAAGCCAGCCTCTCATATGGCTTGTGTCAGGGTCCTGGGGCTGCTGTGACAAATGACCGCAGACTTGGCCACTTAAAACAACACAGATGTTTTCTCTCAGAGTTCTAGGGGGCAGAAGTCTGACATGGATCTCATGGGGCTCTGTTCCTCCTGGAACCCCCTTCCTGGCCTATTTCTGCACCCCTTGGTTCCTGGCTCCTTCCTCCACCTTCTAGACCAGCTCTACTGCATCTCCCCCTTTCTTTCTTCATCACAGCTCTTCTCTGACTTCTTCTTCCATTTCACACTCTAAAGGACTCTGTTATTACCTCGGGCTCACATGGGGGAATCCAAGATGTCCTCCCCATTTCAAGGTCAGCTGATTAGAAACTTTAATTCCCCTTTGCCATGTTGCCCGACATTTTGGCAGGTTCTGGGGATTAGGATGTGAGCGTTTCTTGTTGGGGGGGGGGGCGGTATCGTTCTGTCTGCCACATTTGCATTGCCTGTCCTGTTACAGTCTCAAGGTGACTGCTGTATCTCCAGACATCACATCTATATTTGAGAGGGGAGAGGTGGAGCAGGTTTCCAGGACTGAACCCACAGGGTCTTGGTCTTTCTATCAGGAAAGCAGAAGGTTTCCCAGAAGTGTCCCAGCAGATTCCTTTGACATCCCATGGGTCAGAAGTGGGTCACTGACTGAGTCTAGCTGCAAGGGGGGCTGGTGAGTTGCACAGTCGGGAGCCTGTGGGCATCAGAGACTGGGGGAGGCTCACCCACAGGCCTGCCACAGCCCCCTTCCCACGCGCCTGTTTATTTCAGCAGCTCCTCCCAGGGAGGGCACCAGCAGGGAGAAGTGGTGGCTTCCAGGGCAGGGCTTCTAAATTTTCCAGTGGGATGTGTTTCACGGGATCTCTCAGAGCTCTAAACAGAGACCTAAAATCTCCCCCTGGAATTGTGGAGAAGGCTCTGGGCTTTGGAGTTGGCTTTCATGGGTTCCAGAACCTTCTAGACTTGGGAACAAGAGAGGATATGCAACTCATGGGGCTCCTGAAGGTTCTCAGAGCTCAAGTGCCCTGGGGCATGTGTGGCATGTCAGAGAGGCAGGCACTCTTGGGCATCAGCCTGGAAGAGGGAGGAGTGACTCCCCCACACCCCCTGCCCACCCCAGGCTTCTGTTTCACGGGGTCAGCTCTGTCCTGACTAAAGGACTCAGTGCACTTTGAACCAGGTGTGGCCCCATTAGGGTTCTGAGTGTGTCAGCGCCTCCACTCTGCCTGGAGAGTGGGGACAGGTGCTGGGTTCCTAGCTGGGCTCTGCCTCCAACCCCTTATTGTTGAGTTCCCCCCAAGACACACTAGCTGTGCCCCCAGCTCATTCAGTGTACCTGGCGGGAAGGAAGCAGACCTTGTGGGCAGCATGGGTCCCTCAAGAGGCAGGAGCCTCGACCTCGACAAGCATGGAGCCGCATCCTGCCTGTTCTGGATACCACATGCTCAAAACAACCTGGGAAATAAAATCTGAGTCAATTAGACTTTTGCTTTCTAACTGCCCATCAACTAGTTGCCTTGCTGGCATCCTTTGGGGACACAGAGGGGACCAGGGGAAGGGAATTCCCAGAGAGGTCCTGAGGACTGGCTCCCTGCCCTGTGGAGGCACATACTTCCCTGACCGCTGGGTGATGCTGCACAGATGACTTGACCTCTCTGACTGTCAGTGACCTCGACAGTTGGCGGTCAGGTGACAGCACCACCCTCCCAGGGCATTGTATGGAAAGTGTGCTGTAAGTCCTGGCTTTCAGGCTTGTGGGTTTTTTTTTTTTTTAATCATTTGTGACCTGTGCAAGCAAATACTCAGCATTTGGATTAAACTGAGCTGTGATTGGCTGAGGGCTGGACCAGGTGACACAGGAAAGTGCTGAGGACATAAACACAACATTGATCACCCCAAAACCTGGAGGAGGGAACGGCAGTAGGTCCCACCTATAGCCCCATTTTGCAGGTGGGGAAACTGAGGAGCAGAGAGGCAAAACCACTTGCCCAGCGCCCCACAACCAGCCAGAGGTAAGGTGTGCTTGAAGATTAGTCAGTCTGAAGTCTGACTTTGGATGAGCAAAGGGTGAGAGATGCAAGGTGAGAGGTGCGAGGAGCAGGGTGAGGGGTGAGAGGTGAGGGTGAGAGGTGAGAGGCACAGGGTGCAGAGTGCCGTGTGGAGCTTCTGGCAGTGTTAGCCTCGGGCATCTTTCTCACGTTCCTCCAAGCTCCCTGCCAGCTCTTTTGTCCCCGGGGAGAGGCTGGGCAGTGAGAACCTGGGAATTCTCTTATCTCTGCCGAGCAGGATGCGTCCTGTATTGTGTCCCCACCGAGGTTTCCAGGCACCGTGATGAGCTTGCAGATTTTGGCGGGCGATTGCTTTGGGGGGGCTGTGTTTTGTTTGCCAGGTCCCCGTGCGCGGCCGGCTCACGTCCCTGGCCTTTTCAGCTCCTCTGCGGGCCCTCCCCAGCAGAACGCTGTGAAATGGCAGGGGTGAGTTCCTGCCTGCGGCCGTTTCCGCCCATTCTTTCTGTAGGGGCAGCGGGTGGGTTCCCTGCTGAGGGGGCTGGGGGTCGCAATGCCCCACATGGCCCTTGGGGGCGCTGTGCAGGGCTGGGCAAGGGCCTGCCTGCCTGGCCTGGGCTAGGTTTTCATCCTCCCACCTCCCATCAGAGCTAACATCTGAAAGATGCTCTTATCAAGCCACAGAACGTGCATGGAAGCGGTAATTAATCTACTTCTGTGATGGAGTTGGGCAGTACTGTTTGTTTGAAGATGCAGAACCTCAGGCCACAGGTTTCAGAATCAGACTCATTCAAGTGGGCTGGGATCCACCATACACAGTTTACACCAGGCCTCCGGCAATTCTTCTGACCTAGAACAGTTGGGGAAAGGCTGGCCTGTCAGCTTGGACAGGCTCTGGAGTCAGACAGGCTGAGATTTGTCTCCACCGCTACCCGTCCTGGTCATCCTGAGTCTTGGAACCTCTCAGAACCTCAGTCTGCTCCACTGACTGGGGATGATGTTATCAGTCTTACAGGGCAGTCAGGAGACATCCTAGGGTGCTCTGCACACAGCCAACACACAGTGGGTTCAGGAAAGGATTAATTCCCACTGCCCATAGTGATCTTCAGTGACAGAACCTTCCTCACAAAGCTTCTGATAACTAACCGTAAACACGGGGCAGACCACGCTGAGCTCAGATGGCTGGAGTCAAAAGCGGAGATGGGCTGTTTTGAGCACCTTCTGAGGCCTCATTTTATAAGCCAGAGCTCTTTGCATTGGGAGTTTCCAAATGTCGACAGTAATACAAGGGACTCAAGTCCTTGCTGTTCTCTGGGACCCTGAATCGAGAAACGTGGAGTGAGCCTGGGATTCTCAGAGCTGATGTGTCGGGGCCAGAGCGAGACTGGCCCCTCTTAGGCACAGCGAGTTAACAAAGTGAGTGAAGTGTCATACTTGGTCGTGTCCGACTCAGAAGAGACCAGGCAAATGCTCGTGTTTCCCACAAGGAAACCTTACAGCAGTGAGGATGAAATCCTGCAAGACCCATCAGGCACTCCCGTCAGATGGGGGCAATGACCCCCTCCTGGGAACGTGGGTGGCAGCAGAGGAAGTGCCCGGGAGAGCCTTCCGAGGCAGCTGGTGTTCTAGCGCTGACTCAGCACCATGCAGTCCCACCGCATTCCTCCTGTGCCCCGTCCTCCTATGTGAGGCCAGGCACTAGGCCTGACATCACTGGTGTCCGAGGAGCAAGTGCAGTCCGACACAGAGGCCTGCAGGCGGAACCAGGGGTGGTGGCAGTGGTGGTCCTGCTTTTCCGCGGATAGAAAAGCTGCAGGGGCCGGGAGGGATTCCTTACTTGCACCAGGACCCCGTGATGCGTGGTGGGGCTGGGATTTGAATTTCGGCCTTTGGAAGATCCCCACTGCCGTCCAGTCTGTGAAAAGACAGGCATGGAGCTGGCAGAAGAGGCCTGGCCCGGCAGCCTGATTGTCTGGCAGAGTCAGCAGGTTCTTGGGTGGTGGGGGTCGGGGGGCACCTCGGACAGGCTCGCTCCCTATCTGTCCAGCTCCTATGCCCTTTTCTGAAAGTCAGCAGGAAGGGGAGCCCAGTGGAGCCCTCAGAGTTTGGGTCCTTGTCTTTTATGAACTTTCTACTTTGTTGTCAGAATCTCACAGTAATCTCTCATCCCAGGGTTTCTGTTGACCAAAGCAGGAAGCTGCAGGCTCTGAGCTGGTTTCACATTTATTGGCTTATGTTTTCCCAAAGCAGGGGTGCAATAAAACGTGAAATATGGTGGCTGACCAAATGGTCTCCTGCTGCCTTCCTGAGATTTTTTTTCTCTTGAAGAGGAACACACACACTCACACGCACATACACACACTTGGGCACATAACACACACACACACCCCCATGCACATGCTTACCTGTGCACACCAGCACGCATACACACAGGGGCACACACACACGCAGACACACCCTGGATGGTGAGGTGGGGCCGCCACTGATGTCCCATTTGTGAGTGCCTAGTTAGGCCAGGAGGGTTCTGAGACAGATTGGCTTTTAGCATGTGTCTCATAGTGGTAGCTTCGGGGTCCTAATGCTGTGGCCAGGAACCCCCAGCTCACGTTGGAGTGAGTTTGTGACCTGCCAGGTGATGTCACCCCTGGAATGAACCACTTACATAATGTAGGCTTCCTCAAAATTTTCTGTCCCAGAATCTGAACAGAAGAGACTCCTCTTCCCAGCAGTGTGGACCAAGAGCAGAGCCTGGCCAGGCATGGTCCTTGGGTGTCTGCTCACCCCAAGTCATGTCATCTTTGCTCTACATTTTGTGCTGTTTGCAGAGACATTTTAAAAAGCCACTGTGTCCCTCCCATTATTTTAGCAAAAATGATGACTTTTCCATGCATCATGTTTGTCTTGAGTCTTCTCAAGGTGTCTTTATTTGAAAAGCAAAATTGACCTTAAGGTGGTAACCTGAACTGCAGTCTCGTTTTCCTAAATGTCAGTCATTCACATCTCAGTGAGAATGGCGGTGCAGTCTTTAGAGTAGGTTTTCGATGCCAACCTGAGATGGGAGCATTAAAACCCAGGGTGCCTCTGAGGGGAATGTTGATGCCCTGCTGCTGCTGCTGCTGCTGCTGCTGCTGCTAAGTCACTTCAGTCGTGTCTGACTCTGTGTGACCCCATAGACAGAAGCCCACCAGGCTACCCCATCCCTGGGATTCTCCAGGCAGGAACACTGGAGTGGGTTGCCATTTCCTTCTCCAATGTGTGAAAGTGAAAAGTGAAAGTGAAGTTGCTCAGTCGTGTCTGACCCTTAGCAACCCCATGGACTGCAGCCTACCAGGCTCCTCCATCCATGGGATTTTCTAGGCAAGAGTACTGGAGTGGCTTGCCATTGCCTTCTCCGGTTGATGCCCTAGAAAGAGTCAAATGCAATGAGGGAGTTGGAACAAAGGCATTTTTCATTTTCCCTTTGGGCTTTGGCCTCCCTTAGTTCTCTTAGGTCTGCGGGAATCAGACCTGGCAAAGGTTGGGGACAAGATTGTCCCACAGAAACCTCTCTCGCTGGCCAAGAGCTCAAGTGTCTGGCTCCTCTCTGGTTGCCCTCTGCGCCAACCCATCAGAGCGAAAGCTTCTGATTTGCTCTTTCCTTTCAATCTACCCATTTTCTCGGGTTTGGCAGAGCACTGAGATTGTCAGTGTGGGGGCTCTTCTTGGGCTGTCTGTCATTTTCTAAACCTCTACACAAATCCTTAAACTTTAAAATTCGCAGCTTGTTTTCCTACAGGCATAACAATGAAATGACAACTATTATTTGTTTAAGCAAATGGGACTGCAGTAGTGTGCATTCGTGATGTTTGCTTCCTTCCCTGGGTTCAAATCCGGTTCCTGCTGCTCCCTAACTGTGCGACCTTGGACAGGTTACTTACCCTCTATGTCGTTTTCTAATCTATAAACGGAGGATAAAAGCAGCACCTTGGTGGCTTGAGGGTTAGATGAGTCACTGTGTGTGAAGCCCCGGGACTGGCGCTGGGTGTAGACCTGTTAGCTGTGTGCACACCAGAGCAGTGTGCCCCACACTGGGGAAGAGTAACTGACTTTTCAAAACGACAGTGGAATGTGACTCTTCAGTGAACGGTCGCTGAAAGCTGCACGCTGGAGTTCAGGCTCGAGGTATTTGAAGGGGCAGCATTGTGGCAGCAGGTGGCTCCCATGCTGGGGTTCCCCCTCGAAGGGGTGGCAACATTAGAAGCAGTTCCTCCCTGATGGGCTGCCTGGGGCTTCAGAGGAGATGGCCAGGCTCAAGCCTCTGGTTTGCCAGAACTCAGCACTTGAAACGGCTTGCCGGGGAGCTGCCTGGCCCCCCACATGTGCCGCTGGGCCCCTCAGGGTCTCTGTGATCTCCCCAGCAGGCCTCCGGGGGCCGTGCACAGGGGCCCTCCATTTGTGGTGGGACGCATGCCATTTGTCAGTGGCATGGGGTGACTCTCTGGGCGCCCCTTGAAAAGGGCTTGCAGAGTTCAAGGCTGGTGGCCTGGGCACTCATTATCTGATCTAATTGTGCGCTCGGATTTCACAAACCAGGGGGTGTGCAGGTGGAGCACAAGCTGCCAAGGTCACGCCTAAAAGCTTATTAAACCGCTGGTGTGAAAGGCGAGACCATCTGGATGCCATTTGACAACTTCAGTGGTAATTACACCATTTGGCGCAGGAATTAGTGAGAGCGGTGGCTTCCACTGTGGCCGGGACCACTGTGGCGGGAGTGGGGTGGTCTGGGGCCAGTCCGTTCTGCCATCTTGCGGTCCTCACTCTGACTCTGGCTTCTAGGTTTCCCGCGAGCTCTTGGGGTGGACGGTTGAATCGGCAGTCACGGTGGGCAGCCTCCTCCCTCCCCAGCCCTGCGGCCTCCATAACCAGGAACACCTGCCTCCTCAGTGCTCTCTGTCCGGGGAGGGGAGTGGGGGCAGCTTCCAGCGCATTCCACCCGAGCAATATGGAAGTGTTTAAGCAGGGTTTGCACCAGGCAGGGTAGCTGAGATCTGAACCTTTAAATTATAGCCATTCTCGGGCTGAGGAAAAGTAAATAAACAGTTCACAGCTGCAGCCAACTCAGCACAGAGCCAGCTATCTCTTCTGATTGCAGGACAAGTAATTAAGTGGGAAATGTGAGCCCTCAACGTCAGGGTGAGATGATAAAGGTCCAGGGGCAGTAAATCCCCCCAACTCCAGAGACCTTTGGATTAACCCTCAGAGGGCTGGCAGGGGCAAAGCCCAGATCAGGAACCCAGGCTCAGAGATTGTCAAATGCTCTCTTATGTGAGAACCACCCAGCTCGCAGTGTGAGATTCTGGATTCTCAGCCGTGTGCCCAAGAAAGCACCTCAGGACAGGTTCTGTCCACGTTCTGGGCTGAGTTGTAATACCCCCCGCCCACCCAAAGTTTCTGTGTTGGAGCCCTAGCCCTGGGACCTCAGGACTAACTGTATTTGGAGACTGGCCTCTGCAGAGGAACTGAGTTAAAGTGAGCTCTGATCCACTGTGACTGGCGTCCTCATAAGGAGAGGGGACGCAGACACACAGAAGGACGACTCTGTGAGGACCCAGGTGAAGATGGCCGTCTACACGCCAGAGAGGCCTTGGGAGACGCCGGCCTTGCCACGCCTTGGCCTCAGTCTTCTAGCCTCTGACTGTTAGAGAATCAGTTCATTGCTAAGCCCCAGTCTGCAGTGCTTTGTTACAGCTGCCCGAGCAGACGGGTATGCCCATCTCTGCCTGGGTGCCAAGAGCTCCTGTGCTTTGTGATAGGAGCCGGCAGTGTGTGGCAGGCCCTTGTCGGCTGTGTGCACGTGAGGCTCGTTGCAGTCACCAAAGCCACAGCGTTCCCATTCCCCAGATGTGGAGGCTGAGGCCGAGAGGCTAAGCACATAGCCCAGGGTTGCATAGCACATGTGCGGTAAGCCTCTTTCCAAGAGCTGAGGCTCTCCAATCTGGCGGCATGGTGGGTTCACCTGGGAAGTCTTAAAGAATACTGATTCCTGGGCCCCACCCGAGGCCAAGTGGATTGGAACCTGTTGGAAATCTTTTAAAAAATTTGCTGGCTTAGCAGGAGCTAGTGACTTATGTGTCACTTCCCACCTTCCCTTATTTCCAACGTGGCCCTCACATCCTAATCAATCAGCCTGTGTTTATGCAACTACCAGCGAAGGCACTGGAGCCCGGCTATCTGAGTTGGAATCTAGGCTCTACCATTAAGTCACTGTGTTTCTTCAGGCAAGTCCCTTGACATCTCTGGGCCTCAGTTTTCTCATCTGTAAGATGCAACGAGTAAGAGTACTTACCTCTAAGGTTGTTATTAACAGAGTGAATGCTTGTAAAGTCCTTAGAACAGTGCCTAGCACATGGAGAGTGCTTGAACACCGTATGTTAGAGACAAATGAACTGCCTAATGTATTTACTCCTAGGTAGTACGGAAATAGATGGAGAAACAGTGGAAACAGTGTCAGACTTTATTTTTTTGGGCTCCAAAATCACTGCAGGTGCTGATTGCAGCCATGAAATTAAAAGACGCTTACTCCTTGGAAGGAAAGTTATGACCAACCTTGATAGTATATTAAAAAGCAAAGACATTACTTTGCCAACCAAGGCCCATTTAGTCAAGGCTATCGTTTTTCCCGTGGTCATGTATGGATGTGAGAGTTGGACTGTGAAGAAAGCTGATCGCCGAAGAATTGATGCTTTTGAACTGTGGTGTTGGAGAAGACTCTTGAGAGTCTCTTGGACTGCAAGGAGATCCAACCAGTCCATTCTAAAGGAGATCAATCCTGGGTGTTCATTGGAAGGACTGATGCTAAAGCTGAAACTGCAATACTTTGGCCACCTCATGCGACGATTTGACTCACTGGAAAAGGCTCTGATGCTGGGAAAGGTTGAGGGTGGGAGGAGAAGGGGACGACCGAGAATGAGATGGCTGGATGGCATCACCGACTCTGTGGACATGAGTTTGAGTGAACTCTGGGAGTTGGTGATGGACAGGGAGGCCTGGCATGCTGTGATTCATGGGGTCACGGAGAGTTGGCCACGACTGAGCGACTGAACTGAACTGAACTGAACTGAGTACGGTGCTGAGGGGTGGGGGCAGGAATCAGAGACAGAAGCCAGACTGATCCACTCTGTATCCCTTCAGGCCCTCGGGAAGTGCTCTTGGGAGGGGCGGGGCATTCCCCAACACCGCGCTTACCAAGCACACATGGCCCCGTGAGGGGCACGGTGACAGTTGACTCCTGTCTCCTGTAAGCCATGACACCCAGGATGCAGGAGTCTCCGAGGGATGCACACTCAGCCCCTGGTGTCTGTACCTATGGGAAGGGCCACGTCCACCATCCTCTCTGTGTCGTCCCCGTGGCTCGGAGCACACACTCGGTGCATACACCAGCACAACTCACGAGGACGAACCCCACTCTTTATGGCAGAGAGGGGAGCCCAGTGGTTTCAGAGAGTGGAACTCAGCTCTTTGTGGGAGAAAACCAAATTCTACAAATGGCTCATCTCAGATACTGATGTCCTGGTTTCTGTTTAGTGCAGCGAAGCCAGCTTGTAGCGCAGGGCAGGCTCTCGTGGAGGGGCACAGCTGCCAGGGTCCCCCCCTGTCCCTGCTGTCCGGCGTGATTTGGGGAATGACTCCTGGCCACTGTGGCCCTCATCCTGCTCCCCAGTGGTGGAGATAACGTGAGCCATGCACCCTCTTAAGTTGCCTTTTTTCCCTACTCCAGCCCAGGGAGCTTTGGCTATGGGGGAATAATACCCTGGGTGATGCAGCCTTAGGGTGGGAATGCACTCTGTGCTGTTTCTCCTAAGAGCCGTGGCCCGTGGACAGGGCAAAAAGCAACACAAGAGCACCTTTCAGGCGTGGGTCCCGTGGTGCACTTATTGGGCTCTCTGGAACACTTCCAACCTGATCCTGGAGGACCCAGGAAGTGGCAGGACCCACAGACAGTCAGAGGGCAGTCGCTGACTTATGGACTGTTTGCTCACTGCATCCTCAGTCCAGGGCTCCCACCACAGCGGCGTGCAGACACCAGCTCTCGGTGGGAGAGGGGCACAGCTTTTGGACAGTCCCCCCTTGAATCCAGTCCAAGGACTGGCCCAGAAGCAGCTGACTTCTTGTTCTGGGTTCCTGAGCGGGTGGCCCCACCCAGCACGGTGACGCCACGCCAGGGAGTCCCTTGATGTCACTGTGATGGCAGCCTTTGTGGGGCAGCCGTGGGGATGTAGAGACTGCAGGGCAGAGGTTCCCCTGTGGCCGGGCTCCTCCTGTGCCCACCATCTCACCGGAGCAGGCTGGGCCACCAGGACTGGGGCTCCGCAGTCAGTGCTCTCGTGCCACGGACACTCCGGGCGCCACGGGCATGGCGGCACCTCGCCACTCGGTGCCAGCGGTGCTTCCGGGTTAAGTCTTGTTGGGGTAATAAACGGGATGAAAAAACAGTATTTCACTGTATTTTTTCCTGGGGTGTCATGACAGATTGAGGGCCTATGGCTCGAGGCAAGCGGGCCTGTTCCAGCTCCTGTGACCCTGAGGTAGGGGAACAAATGGGCATGTCGCAGACTTCCCCTGCCTCGGCTGGGCCCGACTCCAGGCCCCCTGGCTCCAGCTCACTGGCCGTCCTGCCAGCGGTGCTTGTGGGAATGTCGAGCCTGCTGGAGCCCAGGCCTGTTCCTCTTGCCCTGAGGGCCTGCTGGGCCTCGTGGGCCCCCAGGGAGCACGCCATCCAGATGGGGGGGGGGGGCGGCTGCCTAGCCCCTGCCTGGCCGAGCCACGTGGAGGCCCACCTCTCCCTGAAGCACCCAAGACAGGAAAGAGCCCCAGGGGTGGGTGTCCTGGCTCCTGGCCCCTCCTGGATCCAGCTGAAAGGATGGCTGCTGCTGCTTTGTCATCAGAGGGGCCATGAAACAGACTGGTCACTACACTCGCATCCACCATTGACACTCTCACTGTTCAGACTCAGAAACTGGTCAGTTCAGGTAATGGGGCACTTGTGACTATAATGAACATGACCCTAGTGCTCACTCCTGGACCTCTGTCTGTATAGAGCATGTAGCATGTGTATCATCTGAGCAATTCCCTCCAAGCTCCATGTGATAGTAGTAGTAGAGAACACACCATGCTGGCTATGTGCCTGTTCCAGTAGCCTCAGAGTGAGTCTTTCCGTCCTAACAGCAGCCCTGTGAAGTAGGTGCTTCAGTCATCCCTAGTTTGTATATGAGGAAATGAGGTTCAAAGGGGTGAGTGACTTGCCTGAGGTGACACAGCTGGTTAGTGTCCAGAGCTCGAATTTTATTTTGTCAGCCTTCCTCTGGAGTTCATGCTTTTAACCAGTAACGTTTACTACGCCCATGGCACTTAAGCAGTGTTTGGGGCAAGAACATACATGGATCTTATCACTAGAGGCTGGTGCTCCAAGGGGAAAGGAGCAGATTCTCCAGGGAGTTTTCTAGAACCAATGGATGAGATGGTAAAAACCACAGAAACCAAACTCTGGGTTTAAGAAAAAGCAAGTAAAATAAAAAAGCAATCCTCTAGTGAGACCATTAGGTGACATTTATGGACTTACATTCTACTACATAATGTGTTGTTGTTCAGTTGCTAAGTTGTGTCCGGCTCTTTGTGACCCTTTTGACTGCAGCACGCCAGGTCTCCTCCCTGTCCCTCCCTACCTCCGGAGATTGCCCAAGTCCAGTCCGTTGAGTCGGTGATGCCATCCAACCAGCTCATGATGTCTCTGAGGCTTATCCAGCACTGTTCCGTGTGGTGCTGCGCTCAGCACTTCATGGTGCCTGTTTCACGGGAGGTGAGCTCACCTGTGCAGAGCTGTTTTCATAGATACTTTTGATGTGTTCAGGAGTCAAACCCAAGAGGTCTCTGAGCAACCCTCCACCCCATAGAGGGTCTGCCAGCCTGGTGATGGGCTCCCTGTGAGCAGGAAGAGGTCCCCTGAGACCCCTGTGGTGTGGTTGGCGGGCAGACCCCCGCCCAAAAAGCTCTTTCCCAGAGCTGGCCATTCTACGGTCAGAGCTTCCTCTGCAGCAGAGAGGTGAGCTGCAGGCCCTTCCCACCTCCCATCTCAGAGGCGGAGAGAGCCCTGCTCTTGTGCCTGGAGACACTGCCACCACCGCAGCTCAGCCTCCACAGCCCAGCCTCCCTCGGTGTTGGTTGGCTGTGGCCGTGGACTGAGCTGCAACGCCAGTGATGCAGTGAAGAGGTCCCAGACAGAGGGAAGCACCCGGTGACTGGGGAGCAGAGCTCTCCTCCTGCCACGCTGGGCTTGGATGTGCGCGAGGCGGTGGGTCTGCTGAGCCAAGCCTCAGAGCTGGTGTAGCTCCTAGCCCGCGTCAGGGAGGACTCTGCCCAGCCCCTGGGCCAAAGCGAGGAGGAGCCTGAGACCCTCCCCCAGCTAGAGAGGCTGTGTCGTTTGGCTTTGTGGAGCCTATCGGAAAGTCAGAAAGGAGAGCAGGGGTTACAGCCTGCCTCTCCCGGCTCATTCTCTGACGCAGGGTCCTTCTCTTAGTCCCCTGATCAGACGACTGCTCTGTCGTGCCTCAGGTTCTTTGCAGTTTCCGTCTGCTCGGCACACCTTCCTCCCTTGCCCACCCTGCCTCTGGAGCTCATCTTTAGGATCCCCTCTGAACACCCCTTCCTCAGGGACAACTTCCCTGACCTGCAGAACGGGGCCCGGTCACCTGTTTTGTATTTCACTGTACTGGGCACACTCGTGGGTTGTAGCGCCTGGAAGGCAAGGACCATGGCTGCCCAACTGATGAATCACTGCCTGTTAACATGTGGGTACTTCGTATTTGTTTAATGGTTAATAAATCAGTGCATAAAGACATGATTTTTGCCTGTCTCGGCCTAAGAACTCCCAGTTTGTGCCTGGAATAGAGCCTGTGGTGTTCCTGTGTCTATAGCTCTTTTAATTATTATATATCATAATATATAATAATTATATTAATATAATTTAAATTACATAATGCAATAATTTAATTGTTTCCCGTTGAACTCCATCCTGGAGCAGTGCAGTCGCACAGGAATTACTGCTTAATCAGTTACCTGCTTCCGGGTAACGTCTTAGACCAAGACTTGGGGTGCAACATCCAAGGCCGTTCAGCAGAGCCTGGCGCAGATGTGTTACAGTCAGCGATGTGGGCGCCTCTCATAGCTACACAACTAAGAGGAGTATCACCTTTTCTCAAAGCCCAGGATCACATGTCTGTTTTCCCTCCTGTCCGAGTGTTTCTCTAGTCAGCGTGTGTCTCATCACTGATGACTGTGTATATTCTAGGGTCTCTTTCCTCCCGTGAAAGCCCTTCGTAAGTCGGTGCTGGGTCCCAATCGAGGTGGCCTCAGGAGGGAGGGAGCACGGTGCTCACGAGAGCTGCTGCTCCCCGAGTGCTGTCTCCGTGCTGGTTCCCTGTGCACAGTCTCACTTCCCCTTCCCAAGCACCCGGGGAGGGCGCACAGAAGTGGAAGCCGTTGCTCCCTGTGACTGAGTAAGAGGCATGGGGTCAGAGTGGGTAAGCAGCTTGCCTAACTCTCACAGCTCGTGAGTCCATTGGCTGAAACTCCACTCTCACTGTAAGCTGACTGCGTGAAGATTAGCTACGGGGCGCTTCTCATAGCGGGTAGCTATGAGCTGTCAGGTGCCTTTCATAAGCTCTCTGCTCAAAAGCCCTGTTGGCTGTATTGGTCTGACTGAGCAACCGCAACGAAGCACCACCGTCTGGGTGGCTCACAGGACATTTATGTTCTCTGAATTCTGGAGGCAGGGAAGACCAAGATCACGTGTCGGCAGGGTGGTACCTCCTGAGGCCTCTCTCCTTGGCATGTCAGGGTCATCTCCCTGTGTCGTCACCTGGTCTGTGCGTGCCTGTGCTCTAATCTCCACTTCTTACAAGGACACCAGTCCTATTGGATCAGGCCCCACCCCAGTGACTGCACTTTGACTCCATCACCTCTCTAAAGACCTGTCTCCAAATGCAGCCACATTTGGAGGTGCTGGGGTTAGGACTGCTGCACAGGAATTTGGGGAGCACACAATCTAGCATCTGCTTCCCCTTTGTTCCTTCTCCCCACGGGGACCTGCCATGAAGCTACTCATCTGATGTTTTAATAATAAGGAGATGTCTGTCTTGGAAACAGTCAAATCATTTGACATCAAATCTTTTCTCTCCCTCCAAACAAATTGAGCCATTCTATTTGGGTGTGTGGCTGTGGTGTGCTTAAATCCATCTCTAGAGCTGGTTGTAGAACCACTTTGACAACGTTGTTGTGTCCACTGCCTGTTTGACCCCCAAGTGTCTGAAAACATGTGTAGCATTTCCCCTGTAAAGAGAAGATTGTGTTAACATGTCTCCTTATGGCACACGCACACACAGACACACACCCGCCCCCCCGGTATTTTCCAAAATGCGTATGAAGCACATTCTATGAGAGGAATTGATGCGTATCTTGTGGGGGGTGGAAATGTTTTTATTTTAATCAAATATGCTTGTGAAATATTATGCTAAGCAAAGTGGAATAGATTTCCTTGCTGCTGAATTTCTTGGAGTCTCTAGTGTGCTGATGTGACTTGTGAATCTCCGAGATGGCTTTTGAGCAGGGTCAGCAAATCAGAGCTCTAAAGGACCAGCTGGTGATGTTTCAGGCTTCGCAGGTTGCACGGTCTCTATTGTACCTATCCAGCTCTGCTGTTGTCACCTAAGAGCACCATAGATGACATGGGAATGAATGGGCGTGGCCCTGTGCCCATAAAACTTTATTTATAAAAACAAGTGGCAGGCCAGACTTGGCCCTTGAGCTGTAGTTTGCTGGCTCCGGTCTTAGAGTGTGAAGTGTTTTCCAAACGCATTAGATCTCGGAGCTCTTTTTCAAGGAGTTCCTGTTCATGTTCCTCAGACCACATTCTTCCTGCAGCCAGCCCCGGACCCTCAGCCAGCCAGCACCTTCCCACCACTCCCTGTCCATTCTGTGTGCACTCAGGTCCTGATACTGTTTTATGAGGCTCATCTGTGGACTGGGCTAAATCATCTCAACCTCAGTGTAGACTTTATCCTAAGTAATCCAAACTGCTTTGGCTGGAAAATTAGCCAGCGGCCCACATGTGAGGTTGTTCAGTACCTTCAGACTCTCGAGATACCTTTCCAGGTATGTTATCACAGTATTTAGTAACTCAGGGAAGTGTACGCTATGTAAAGGCTGTTTTTCCTTCATTCAGATTAGCCATTTCCCCATCCCACTGGTCTGTAGGTGCCTGTGCATTTGAGGAGGGTACGAGGGGAGATGTGGAGGAACCGTTAAATTGCACTGGGTAGTGGGTATTTAATAACGGGTTTGCAGTCGTCAGCTACTTTCACTTACATTTAGAAAGTGTTTAGTTTTTGTCTTCAAGCCGATGGCTCTGGGTTCATTTTGGATGGAGAGTTTTGTGAAAGGGGGGTACTGTTTGTATTAAGACGGACGTGGATATAATCTTTCAAGGTATGAAATTTGTGCTGACTTGGTCCAAAACACAACCGCATCTGGTTATGTCTGGTCTCCACTACTCCAAAAATGTCCTAAATTCCAGACAACCTCTTGGGCTTAGAAATAAAAGTCATTAATCCTGCATTTGAATTTAATATTTGAAATTTTATCCTAATCTTTTTTTTTCTTCCACATGAATTAACTTTTGAAAAGTTGGAAAGAAACATGAGTTTTTTTTTTTTTTTTTTAAGGGGACATTCTTAACAAAAGGGTATAAAATTAAACTAGGTTTGACCTTTTGAGTTTAGCAAATTTTCCACCTGGTCTGAGCAGGAAATGGGCTTTGCAGTAGGAAAGCTTCTTTTCCTACTTTTGGAAAGGAGTACTGTATGCATTCTGGGGGTGGTACATCTTTTGGATGAGCAGGAATGTGGGTTCTTCATTGACAGTTAATTGATAAGTTGTGAGATGGAGCATCTGGGTGGAGGGCCCATTCAGAGAAGGGTTCCTGCCAGCCCTGGTCCGGTCCCATCAGAAATATTTAAGCCCCCCTCTCCCCACCAAAAAATGCACATAATTCTGCAGGAATCTCACATGTGGGTGGACAGATCTATCTTGGGTTTCATCTGCTCAGGGCCAACTTCTTTCTGGCACGAGGGGTGCAAGCTTGGGGCACAGACCCAGCCACACAGATATTTCAAGTGATCTGGTAAAAGAGAAAGTCTGGGGAGGAGGGGGATCTGGGAGCCTGATGGTGGGTGGGAGGTGGGGAGGAGGCCTGTGGAGGGAAGGGGCCCCGGTTGGAAGAATGGGGGTTTGTGATGTTGGGACTCTTGGGAGTCAGGGGTTTGGGGAACACGCATCTGACCTCTGGCCCAGATTGCTGGTGGCTTCCGACAGGCAGAGAGGGTGGCACTTCTTCAGTTGGGGTTCTTGCCAGTCTGTTCACAGAGGGTCTGTATAGGCGGCCACCTGGGCCTGAATCCTGATTCCATTTTCTGTTGAGGGAGAGACTTTGGGCAAATTACATAACCTCTCTTAGCTTCAGTCTCCTTGTGTATAAAATGGGAATGAAATAGCGCCTTCCTTGGAGGGCTTAAATGAGGCGATGCATCTCACGGTCAGCCTGGGCCTGGCACCCAGGCCTGAGCTTAAAGCAGCACCCTTATAACCTAGAGAATTCTTCCTTCTTGAGCTGACTGTGTTCACCAAGGCAGAAGAAGTCTGGCTCCTCCCCTCGCACTACCCCCTGCCCTCTTTGTGACTTGTTTTTCCTTTCAGGGGTGGTCTCTGTGCTGTGATGTCACTGCCTAAAAATGTCGGGCACAGGCGTGGGGAGGCGGAAGGGGCACTTGCTGTGACTTCTCACCAGGCTCGCGCTCCCCAGGGGCCGCCCTGGCCACGGCTCAGGAGCTCCAGGCTCCTTCCCAGTGGAATTTATGATTCCCTCCTTGGCCAGAGATGGTTGGCTCCTCCAGAAATGAAGCAAAGCTGGCAGAAAGCTGAGGCCACAGCCCTAATTTCCTTTTTCATCCCCGATTCATCAGGCGATGGAGGGGCAGGGTGGAGGGTGGTGCCCGGCAGACCTGGGCCCTGGCTGGCGTTGCTTTCAGATGGCTGTGGGCCCTGGGCTTGGACACAAGGGATTTGGACCAGCAGACTCACAAAAGCTTGTCTGTGTCACTGGTTCTATTTTAGGTAGGTGAAGTGAGTGTTTCCGACCATGCAGGTTGGAGGGGAGCTTAGGTGATACACGCTGCGGATCTTAAAGCTTTGTTTAAATGATGATGCAGAGAAGGGGCTGGGGGAGGCAGGTGAGGCATGAGCTATGGGTGCAAAATTTAAGGAGGCCCCAAACAAGCCAGTCGTCAGGATAAATACGACTTGAATGCAGCACTTGAAAAATAAAAGTGCAAAAAATAATGCACGATGAACAAAATGAAGGCAGGATCAGTATTGCTGATTTTTCCTTTTTTCCTCAGGCTCTAATGTGGCTGACACGTGCTTTTGCATTGTACAAACATTTCTCACAGATCAAACTCACATTAAGGTTTAAAAAGTGAGTTTCTTAACAAAGGAAATGAGACGTATTCCTGTGCGTGTGGCTGCAGATGGCAAAGACTGCCGGACGGGAAGAGGTCCCAGTTCAGGTGGTGGAGGGCAGGCCAGGGGCTAGCAGGTGGACGGGTGGGCATAGTGGGCCCCTGTGGCCCTTGAACACCTGCCCCATGCCTGGGAAGTCATCTTCATGCTATGAATGTCCACCCCTTTGGCCAGAGGCTCCCAACTGGAGCCTCCTTGAGCCCCCCAGGCTGGGCTGCTGTCCTCCCTGGGGACACTAGTGTCTTCTTTCTGCCTGAAAGGTGTGGAGTCAGCCCCTCCCCAGGGAAGATCTGGCTTAGCAGATGGATCCAGCTCCTTGGCTCTGCAGGGCTGTCTTCTCTGTGGTGACTATCACCTGGACGCCACTGCTCACCCACTGGAAGCCCTCCAGCCTGGAGGGTAGGTAGGCCTTTGCAAGATGCCTGGCAGGGCCCAAAGCCATCCTCTATGGTGCCTGGAAGGTCATCCTCGGTTCCATGCAAGCCCTCCAGATCCCACAGTCTTTGCTGGAGCTCCTTGAGCACTCCATCCGTCCTTGGGCTCTGATTTATCTCAGAATCTCTGCCATTCACAATGGATTCGGTGGCCTCAGATGGGGCCTTTGGTTGGAATGAGAGTGATCTTGTTTTTTGCGTGTGGGAGGGTGCATGTTTGGCATCGTTTCCTTTGGAGCTGACAGTAATCTGTGCGTCTCAGGTAAGCCTGGCCCTGCTTCCTGGCCCTTGGACGGGGTGTGCCCTGGGCCCGGCCACTCTGGGCACTCTATGCCCCTCCTCTTCCACAGCAAGGGCTGCAGAGATGGACACGGGGCCATCCCAAGCCAACCCTCGTCTTCCCCAGGCCTTTCCCAGCACTGTTGGGAGGCATGGCTCCCTTCTCAGGGATCCCCATTTCATGGACCAATAAGACCTGATGTTGCTGGGGTTCCTTTTTACTCAAGAACAAGATCAAGACAACTGATGTCAAAGAAGGGAAGGGACAGACTCCCAGCAGCTTCCAGTCCAGGTGTGACTGAGGCCAGACCCACCCTAAAGTCCTCCAAAGTTAGGAAGGTCAGTGAATGGCCTTTGGGGTTAGGCTGGTTGATGGGTTTCTGGCATTGACATCTAGGAGTTCAGCTAAATTTCCAAACAGGAGTGAAAAACAAGAACAAGTTTTAGCAGAAGGATACTGGAGACTCAAAAGAAGAACTAAACATTTAGACTCTAGGAAGGAGGAACCAGCCAGCAGTGGGCATCTTCATACCTGGAACCAGGGATTCCAGGTGCCTAGGGAAGCATCCGTGTGCTGGCTCCAGTGATGTCCACTCCCACACAGAATTCCAGGAAGATATCACCTGAGTGGTCCAGTCTGCGGCCGGGGAGCTGGGTGGACAGATCCCCAGGGACCTCCAGCCCCGGGGGAGAGGTGTCCTAGGGTGAAGAGGAGGCTGGGCACCACACGTCCAGGTGCCTGCGCAGCCTGCGACCCGGCAGCAGACAACATGAGAGCCGCGTTCTCTCTGTCTGGACTTGAATACCTTTGAAAGCTTTAGCTCAAAGGCCCAGCAGAGGGGCTGCCCTGCAGCAGAAGGAACGTGGGGCTGGGGGTCAGACATTCCTGGTCCATCTTGGACGTGTGTGTCCTTCCACCGTGGGCATTTCTAACCAGTAGCTGAGACCATGATGGTGCCACCCTCTCAGGGCTCCTGGGTTGACTCCTGAGATCAGGGCTCAGTAAAGCTGTTAACTTGGGCGTAAGCCTTGTCCTCGAAAGTTCGTGTTTCCACCCAAACTGCAGGCGTTCCCCTTGGAAGCATCCCTCCTGTCATCCTCACAGTGGCTGCAAGGCGATGTCAGGGAAGATGTGCTGAAGCCCAGGCTCCCCTATGACAAACACGAAGACCTGTCTCTCCTGTGACATTAACTGAAATTCAGATACTCTGATGAAACCAACCAAAAATATGGCTGAAGGAGTTAAGCTACAACTGACATCCATGGGAATCCCAACATGCAATCATCTTCTTGAATTGTTCTATAATAATTCGAAAAGCTAAATTTTGACTGAAAAAAAAAAAAAAGAAAACATACTTCTGTCAATTAAAAAGAATTATTTATCTGCTTTTGGCTGTGCTGAGTCTTTGTTGGCTGCGTGTGGGCTTTCGCTGCTGTGGCGAGCAGGGCTACTTTTCTCATCGCAGTGGCTTCTCTTGTTGCACAGCTCAGCCTCTAGGGCGCTTGGTCTCAGTAGTTACAGCCCTCAGGCTCTAGAGCATGGACTCAGCAGTCGTGGTGCACGGGCTTAGTCGCTTTGTGGCCTGTGGGATCTTCCCAGACCGGAGACTGACCCCATGTCCCCTGCATTGGCAGACAGATTCTTAACCTCTGGACCACCAGAGAAACCCTCCCTCGATTTTTAAGTGTTAGGAGTAATGGAAGTGTTGGCATCTGTCTCTCTTGGTTTGGAGATTAGACTTGATCATTGGCAATTATTTTCTGAGCAATTTTGGATAACTCCCTTTACCTTTTGAGCCTCAGTTTTCCCATCTATAAAAATGGGAATAATAATAGCCTGGCTTCATGAAATTAAATGAGTTAATGCATTTAAAGCTACTAGAATAGGTTGGCACGCAGGAAGTAAACAATAACTCTTAGCTCTTATTACTGCTCCCAGTTAGTAAAGATTTGGACATGTCTAGCACTTTAAATGCCCAAATGGTGTGTGCTCTCTCAGGAGTAAGCTACATCCTGAATATAAAAAGGTCCCCATGCCTAGGTCTGAGCCATTTATAGTAATTCCTGTTTCCACTGTGGATTTCAGTTTTGCTGATATGGGGGGAAAATTTCAGGCCCTCTGTTGTATAAATTTAGTTAACATTTTATTGGTCGTGACTCTTTTATCACATGACTTTTGTTTCTCATTAAGTCAGTGAATGAGATTTACAAATAAGCCAAGTGAAATCTAATTAGGGTAGGGGCTCTTTCCTGAAGAATTAGTTCTCCTGCCGACCCACAGATGTTGGGAATTCAGGGAGAGCCATGCAGAGTACCCTTCGCTGCCTGGAAATGCTGAACCTGCATGCACTCACTTTGCATGTTGCACAAAAGCTGGTATAATTTTCATAGGTTTATTTCCTGAAAATGAATATTAGTTGCCTCAAGGATCAAAGCCAAAAATAGATATAAAGGACAATGGAATTGCCCTGGCAACGAAATGCCTGTATTAAATGTAACTTGGCAATCCATGCTCGATGGGTCTATTATGAAAAAAAAGAAGAGATTTTTAAAGTTAGGGTTTTCATTTCCTTTTTGCTTATTGAAATGTTCTGCTTCCAAAGCATGAGAAAAATTAATTTATCTCAATCAAGTATCCACATATTGTTTACACCTATCCAGGTGTGTGTTCACATACACACACATATGTATACTTGTTGGGACTAAAATTACTGTTGTGTGTTCCCACAACTGGCCCTTCCCTGACCATGGGAGGGACTTCACATTTTTTTCTCCTTAGGTTCTCTCTCTGGTGCTGCTCTGTTTTGATCTTAGCAACCATTGGTGCCTAATGCCGTTCCAGTAATTCATTAGGGGCTGCACAATAATGATGTTCTGATTCTGTTATTTTGTTTTCATTCATTAGCTGGAGTAAGTTTATACAGAGATGCTTCCCCTTGTCTGCCATTTGGTTACCCAGTGATGTGGTTCACACAGGAAAAAGGATACATGATTTAGTCTTTTGTTTTGTTCACCTGGTTCTCAAGTTGATAAATAGATTGCTTGCAATTCTCAAAAAGTAATCAATTTGAATTTTAAAAAATGATTATGAACTTGCAGAGTTAAATATAAGTAGTGAATTTCAACACACTGCAATTCAATGACTTCGGACCCAGCTTTGGGTCTACATAAGCTTATGAATCCACAGGCCCATCATAACCTCCCCAGGCCTCAGTTTTCACTTCTGTGAAGTAGGACTAATGAGACTCACCCTCTAACATAATTGTTTGAAATGTGGCAGTGTCTATGAGTATTTAACAGAAAGCCTGGCGTACAGTAAATGCTATATAAATATATATTGTCATTGTCATCACTGAGATAGAAAGGTTAGGCACCCTTAGAGCAATTATTCATGCAGTTGTTTTATTATCTTTCTCCCCTACCAAGCTGCCAGTTCCATTGGGCCATAAATTGTGTCTGTTTTGGACGAAGATGAAAGAGCAGCTTTCCTGCTGGTGGTGGACAGAATAATGGCCCCCACGATGCCCATGTGCTAATCCCTGCACCTGTGGATCTGCGACCTGACCTGGCAGAAGGGCCTTTGCAGATGTGATTAAGTTAAGGACCTTGAGATGGCAGAGCACCCTGGATTATCTGGGAGGGGGGGCCTGGATAAATAATTCCAGGGATCTCATGATTGACAGCAGGGGGCATGGGGAGAGGGTCTAACAAGGAGCTTAACCCGGTCTAGGGCTCAGACAGGCAGCCCTGAGAGTCAGGTTCAAGGGAAGAGTCGCAGGATGATGGAGCTGGCCCGTGAGAGAAGGAAAGGGGGAGCATGCCAGGCAGACGGACCAGAGCGCAAACCCCAGTCTGATTCTCAGAACAGACGGTGTGGTGGTGTCAGTTCCGCGTTATGCAGAGGGGAAGACTGTGTCTCCGAGAGACGCTGCCCACGGGCCCAGGCAGCGCTATACACCCTCAGAGGCACAGGAAGGAAACTCTGGGGCTTTGCATGAATCCCTTGTATCTGTTTCCAGCCAGCCCAGATCCAGAACTGGACCCAGATTGGGGTCCAGTCTTTGAGTGCCATCACCCCAAAGCCACAGAGTCCAGCAGGGGATGATGTGGGGGTGGCATGGGTAATAAGGCTTGAGGAGCTGGTACGAGCAGGCAGACACTGCCCAGCCCAGGCCCAGCCTCGTCACCGGCAGCCACAGTGCTGAGCTCCTAGACGGGCCCCTGAAGAGGAAATATTCCCCCAGCTGCTTCAGCCATGCGAGACGTTTGTCCATCTGTGTTTTCCTTGCAGTTACTGAAATCCTCTGGCTCATGTTTAATGCCGGTTCCAGCTCGATTTTCCCTAAAATGTTGAAATCTCACTTTTTGCTGAGCGATTTTCAGTTTTAGGCCAGTGTCAAATTAGAGGCCTCCACCCCACCCCCGGCAGGGCCTGGCAATGGGGACTCACACCTACTCAGGACATTCAATCCACTTTGTTCTGCTCAGTACAAGCAGCCCAGTCAAAAAATCCTGATTTACGGTGCCGCTCAGGCTTCCTGTTACTTTAAACCGCGAGCGTTTCAAGCCGCACCCTGTGTTCCTGGCCAGTGCAGCTGCCTCCCGCCACCTCCCTTGTATTGCCAGCCTCGCGCTTATATAATGTCAGGAGTAGGATAATGGACTTTCCAGGGCTTTGGGTCATCCCAAACTGTATCCTCCCTTTCTTGAAAAAAATGGAGGTTAATTCACATAACATGGAATGAACTCCTCCGAAGTGAACAATTCAGTGGCAATTTAGTGTGTTTAGCGCAGTCAGCACCTCTGTCTCATTCTAAAATATCTCCATCACCCCATAAGGAGACCCTGTGCCCATCAGCTGTCACTCCCTATCCCCCTCCCTACTTCACATAAGTGGGATCCTGCAATACGTGGCCTTTGGTGTCTGGCTTCTTTCACTTAGCCTGTTTTTGGGGTTCTCTGCCTTGTACCATGTATCTGTTCTCAATTCTTTTTTATGGCTGAATAGTATTCCATGGTATTGTGACTACAGTTTGCTTATTCGTTCATCCATTGGTGGACATTTGTGCCGTTTCTGTCTTTTGATTATTCTGGAAAGTGCTGCTATGAACATTCATGTGCAAATCTTTTGCTTGAGAACCTGTTTTTACCTCTCTTGGATCTGGGAGTGGAATTGAAAGGTCATATGCTGAGTCTGTGTTTGATTTTTTGAGGAACCTCCAGGGCTTCCTGGGGGAGGGGAGGTCTAAGTTAGGACCGAGGGAAGAGCAGGCATCACCGGAGGTGGTGTGGCTGGACCGTCAAGCTCAGCACCCAGCCCTAGAGGTTTGTCCCTGACCTCTGGGCTGCCCAAGCCTCTCCCTCCAGTGCTAAGGGCACCTGAGTGTGACCCCTTTTGGCCCCCCGCAGGACCCACTCCGGGGAGGTCTTGGCATCCCCACAGAGGGAGGTCTCCCCCTGGCAGGGCATCAGGCCTTCAGGTATTCCCTACTGCTGGCAGATGAGGGTTCCCACCCTGCTGCACCATGCCCACCCACCCAGTCCCACGCTGGAATGGGAGGGACTCTGGAGCCCCACAGGTTTGGTTTCCAGCCATGGCTCTGCCATTTCCTGAGCTGTGTGGCCTCAAGCAAGTGTCTGTGCCGCTCTGACCCTCAGTGTCTTCATCTGGAAAAAGAAGAGAGTCACACCAGGCAGGGAGAGCTTGCCTAGCAGGGACCCACCTGAGCTCTTGCAGACAGTGATGGCTCATTAATCCCATGGTGTGGGGAGGCTGTGCTGGTATCGTCCACACCTCATAGATGAGCACACCGAGCAGCAGAAAGGCTAGGACACCTGCCCAGGGCCACACCCCTTGGAAAGTGCCAGAGCCGGCCCCTGAGTCCTCATCTTCATGATTCTTACACTGTGCATCTTCACTGAGCCTGTTATCATTTGGTCATGATTCCTTATGAAACATCTACTCAAAGGCAGACAGAAGAGGATAATAAATGTGTTTATCATTCCCCCCCAAACCCCGGAAACCCTCCTCTCATGCCAGTCCTGCCCCTCACACACGTCCAACCACTTCTGTCTCTCTTGGTTCCTTTTGAAGCAAAGCCCAGACAGCCTATCATATCATCAGTAAATATTTCAGTGTCTCTGAAAGGCGACCGTGTTTCTGAGTGTTTGTCTTCCCCTCTGCACTGTGTGTTCTTTTCTCATCTGAGACCTGGAACACAGGCTTGGTCCAGAGGGCACTTGCCAAGTGTTGTTGAAGGGTGAGCGGGTGAAGGCGTGAATGAACCAGGGCCAGGAGTTATCGCTGTGGATCCTCGTGGTGGGAGTCGCTCTTACCTCCCCATGAGCTAATTAGGAAGCCTCGCTTCCCTACTCCTGGGGAAGCTGAGACCTCCCTGGATCGCCGGCCTGGAACCCCTCAGGGAAAGTAGGTGACAATTTATGACACGGATAAACGTTCATAAACCTCAAAGGAAAACACTGTGTGTGTATCCAGAACCTCACATCCAGCCTGGTCAGAGGCCCTGCCCACAAGGCTTGGGAACCTGCTGCCCAACTGACTGGGGCCAAATTGGACCGGGGTGTGGGGTGGTGGAGAACCAGCCCACCCACTCCCCAACCCCTGTGGCCTGCACTTGTGGGGGAGTGCGCTGGTGCAGCCCCCATGTCTGTGTGGAGGAGCAGCTGCTTGTGAGGCCTGAGTGGTCCCGCCAGACTCAGCGGCTGATAAGGAGCTTGTGGTGCTGCCTCCCGCAGGGACGTATGAACTTGCAGTGGAGGGCAGATTGAGGGAGAGTGTGCATCTTCCAGCCCAAATATCTGCTCTGTCTCTGTTCTCTTGAATGCCCCAATCCCCCGTGCAAACACCAGATACCTCGGCCGCTGGCATTGGCCACTGTCTCCAAGATGCGTTTCTGCTTTGCTCCGTGTCTTCATCCTGTCCACTTCTATCACCCATATTGGCTCCTACTACTCAGTTTAGGCTAGGACTTCCAGATCCTCAGCAGATATTAATTTTTGGGGTTCAGGAACAACATATCAAAGTTCCTGGGAAAATACAAGAATTTCTGAAATTGTAAATTACGTTCTACGGTGCTTATAGTGTCTTGAATAACAATGAAAGACCGTAATGCTGCTGCTGCTGCTGCTAAGTCACTTCAGTCGTGTCTGACTCTGTGTGACCCCACAGACAGCAGTCCACCAGGCCCCCCTGTCCCTGGGATTCTCAATAGTAAACGGTAAATCATTTTCTGGCGTTGGATTATACGAGAAGTTTCATTCAAAGTTTTTTAAGTTAAAAAATGCAATGGTAAAGCATAGGTTGTTACTGTTTTAAATCAATATAGTTTGCCAATATTATGTATTCAGTAATTGAATTTCACATTAATTTGCACCTGATTCAGATGTCTGATAATAGAAAATATTAAAAGAAAGACATATTAACACAAAATAAAATATCAAATAAAATCATTTAACAATTGTGGTACCTCACATATTTAGTAATTAAAACTTATTGGTCTTGATGTTGAAATCTTAAAAGCACAATCTACTCATGGCCCTCTCTGAAGATTTTGATGTTCATTTTTTAACAGATAATCTAGACTTAGAAAGTTTTCCTTGGTCTGGTATCTACGTTGGTTGAATGGCTAAGACTGCATCAAAAGCATTTTCAGTCTGGGCCTTAAGTACATGCTGCTTTATATAAATTAAATTCCCTTTTTTAACATTGAAAAAATTTTATCCGCTGGCCAGTTGTGGTTTGCTGTTGCAATGGGCTTTAGCACATTCATGGAAGGTCAGTTTCTGATTTCCCTTAGAGTGTCTGCGATGACATCCCCCACTTCTGCTTGCATTTCTTCTGTTGAAGTGTTTACAAAGATAGGTGCCCTGCCACAAAAACACATGCACCAGAAATACTGCTAAACCCAGCTTGTCTAGAAACGTTAGCAGCTCTGCACACAATCATGTCTGAGTTACCAAGTGAAGGCCTTATTTTGCTTCCATGAATTGTTATTTCTTAGAACACCACTCATGCAATTTGAACACATATAAATATACTGATTTTTATGTAATTTTCAAGAACGACTCACCCCAGAGCTCACAGTTAGGACTGGACAGGGTGGGGGCACCTCCTCTCCCCTCGCATTCCTGCTGCAGTACCCAGGAACGCTGGCTTTACCCCCAGGGCTGCCCCTGGTGTGTGCCGACACCTCATGCCCAGCTCCTGGTCACAGCCTCCTGGCCTTCTGCCTGCCCCTCCACCACCCAGCCCTGCCCTTTCCCCAGCAGCCGGGTCCTGCCGAGTCAGACCCCATAGTCCTCACACCCGGGAGACACCAACAGAGACCAGATGGGTCTGCTCCACCCTGCAAATTTCCCAGCCTTCTCCGGTGGTGGAGCTCTCTCTCTCCCTTCCTCCCTCCCACCCAGGACCCATTCATTCCTTTTAAATTAATAGAGTTTAATTTTTAGTGTAGTTTTAAGTCTGCAGAAAGTTGAGTAGTACAGGGAGTTCTCATACGCAGTTTTCCCTGCCATTAACATCTTGCATTTGCATGATGATTTGTAACGGGTGATGAAATAACCCTGATAGGTTATGACTAACAGAAGTCCGTAGAGTTTACTGTTGGTGCTGGATGTTCTGCGGGTTATTCACTTACAGTGTCATACAGACAGCTTCACCTCCCTAAACACCCCCTTTCTAAAGGTGGGAGGACTTTTGAAACATGCTATCTGTCCGTAAACGTCCTAGCACAGCGCCCGGCATTCAGCAGACACTCACGGATGTCCAGCAGCCCCTTCCTAATGGGGATGAGCCCTCCCAGGTTCTCGACCCACCCAGGACCCACTCCGTCCGCTGGATTACTCTGTCCTCTACCTGGGCCTTGTCAGCAGGAAAGGGCCATGCAAAACGGTGTTCTTACTGCTCAGATGCCATGGGGGAGAGGCCACTGTGACTCCTCCCATGAAAGGGTGGCTTGTGTGGGTTGTTGACTTTGGGTTGGTCATTAACTGCCCCACTGGGTCCCAACATCGCAGCTCCCAGGCCGGGCAGCTCAGGCAGAGATCTGCCAACGATGACGGGGGTATAGAAAACAAGGAGTGACAACAGGGCTGTTGAGCTCTAGCAGCTCAAATAGCATCAACGGTGTTGGTTCTTGGTGGCTGCTCCTCCAGAAGGTGGCTGGAGTCTGGCCGTCCTCACTCCCTCATTCCTTTCCGAAGGAATCAGCCCGGAGTGGAGCCAATGGCATCTGCAGCCAGGCTGTCACGATTCCTGATGTAGAGGTGGATGAAAAGGCAGGCGCCTGGGGCTTCAGGGAGTGGTGGCGTCTGTTGATTGCCCACTGCTGCCTAACGAGCCATCCCAGATTAGTGGCTTTAAACAACAACCTTGTGTTTCTCACTATTCTGTGCATGCCCAGTGGTTCCACGGCCCACGTGGTATGTCGGGGTCACTGGCGGGGTGCGTTCAGTGGATTAGAATTTGCAGGACCTGGCCGCGGTCGTGCCCAGGACTCCTCCGTGTGGGCTGCTGCAGGGTCCCACGTCGGGCAGGCTGGGACTAGCTGCCTCACCGTGCAGCCTGCAGCCTGTCCCCCTACTGGGCACCGGCTGGCCCGCGGGGCCTCGTTTCTTACACCCTAGTAGTCAAAGGCACGTCCGTCACCCATGGTGTCGGGATGGGGTCGCTTGTCACCTGACAGCCCAGGAATGTAAGTGATAGATCAAAGCTTCTTCCCACCTGAGCCGAGGACACTGGCAAGAGAATAGAGTCTTTGTTTAAAAGGAGCCTCGGAGCTGGTGTTGTGCAGCATCATGTGTCATTTGAGAAATGCAAGCTCACCGCCCCACGTGGCGGCCCAGGGAGGTGGCCCCCATGCTGTACTCTTTGCCTCCCCTCGAGGCATCCCCTGGAGGGAGCTCAGGGCAGGGGACTGTCCCTCCTCTGGGCCACACAGCTTGTGAGGCCACCTGGGTGTCAAACAGGAGTCAGGAACCACTGGGATTCATCACGTATGCCCCCGTGGGTGCATCACATCGCCTCCCCAAACCTCAGGTCCCTCATCTATCAGATGCGGATGCACACAGCCCCTGCCTTGTGTGGTGTGTGGGACTCTCCGTCAGACTGCCCGCTCTGGGGGGCAGGCGCCCCTCTGTCTCGCCCGTCACTGTTCTCCCAGCTCAGTAAGTGTCCAGTAGTCAGGAGGCTGCTGTAACAGGGCACTGGCCCTCGGCATTTACCATCACCCTCATCATTGCTGTGGTCATCACTCTTTCTTTCCTGTTCGCCGAGGACCTCAGGTGGTGGTGGTTTAGTCGCTTAGTCGTGTCTGACTCTTGCGACCCCATGGACTGTAGCCCACCAGGCTCCTCAGTCCTTGGGATTTTCCAGGCAAGAATACTGGAGTGGGTTGCTATTTCCTTCTCCAGGGAGAACCTCAGACACCACTTCAAATCCATGAAGCCACTTGGTGCTCTCCGGCGGGGGGCCAGCAAGCCAGGGCCTGTGGGCCACAGGCAAGCCCCCACTTGCTTTTGTGAATAAAGCTTTATTGGAGCCCCGCTGCACCCATTCATTCATCTGGTGTCCGTGGTTGGTTTTGCCCTGCAACGGCGGAAACCGCGGCCCTCAGAGCCTAAACTGTTAACTCTCTGGTGCTTTCTAGAAAAAGCCTGCTGGCCCTGGTCTAGGGCCTGTGGCCAGGAAGGGGCGGCGGGTGCAGCCTCTCTGGTCCTGTGTTGCTGAGACAGTGTTAGCCCCGAGGGCCAGCTGGGAGGAGGAGTGAGGGAGAGCAGGTTGGTGGGGAGGAGCAGGAGGAGAGGGCCGGGAGGAACACACCCGGAGTGGGATTCATGCCCCATCTACCTGCTGAGGATACCACAGAGTTGTCAGAAGGTTCTCTCAGCTCCACTCAGTCGTTCTCATGTGTGGTGTGTGCAGCTTTGTCTGGAAGAAATACCAGACAAAGAAAACGCCGGGAGAGTCGTCCCTGTGCTGTTCCACCCCTGAGCGCCTCTGCTCTCCACTGGCCTGCAGGGCCCGGGAGACTGCCTGTGTGGGCATGTCGGCCACCCACCTGTGGGGGAATGGACGGGCTCATCCCAGCCTCTCCCAGGCCCCATGGGCTCTGGGCCTCCAGCCCCAGCTCAGCAGGCTGGGAACTCCTCCTCTCTCCCCTCTTCACATGAAATATTAGGAAGGGAGGCTGTGATTGCTGTCACTGGGGGAGAAGACCCAGCCTAGCTCAGGGACATGCTCGTCCCAGCCTTCCCGGGGTCTCTGCCAGCTGCCCAGAGCCGCTGCCTTGGTTTACCTGCCCCCACCTGCCACAGGGGGTGGGGGGTGGGGGAGTGGCTGGGTTCCTGGCACCCTCCTGGATTTTCCTCTCTCATGCTCTCCCTCCTGGAAGTCTTCCACGCCGTGCCTCCCCTGCCAAGCGGAATGCTGCTTCTGGCCGGCTGCGGGGTCAGCATCTCCTCCGGCTGGCCAGTTCACAGACTGCTGTCTCTACCGAGCCACCCACCACGATCCCGACACACAGGAGCTCGGATGTGTCATGTAAAATAAGAAATATAAGCCACGGTGACCCTTTCTCCCGAGGAGACGGGGAGAGAAAGCCCACAGTCCAGGAAGAGAGAGCCAACAGCATTTCCAGCTGGAGTCTCACAGTCTGACTGCTTTAGGTGATCTGTGGAGGGGAGGCCGCAGGGCCAGGCTGGGCAGTGAGGCCCTGGAGGTGGGCCACTGACATGGGGGGATATGAGGGAGTGAGGAGCTGTAGGACGTGGTGTCATGGAGATATGGGGTGGCTGAGGGGTTGGGGGCATCTTGACAGAGGTGGGGTGGTTGCGTCCACCCAGGAGTGAAGGCTGGGATTCCCTGGGCATGAGGACAGCAGGAATCGGCAACCTCAGCAGGCGGCCGCGTTCTTCTTTCTCTGGTGGAGCCAGCATTTCATTTGCTGACTCAGGTTAGCAGAGCTATAGACACTCATAGAATCTGTGATGACTATAGGGGTGCAGAGTGCAGGTCATAATGGAAAAGACACTCGACTGGAAGTCAAGAGCTCTGAGTTCACACTCTGGCACTGAGTTCCATGCGCCAGTTACTTCCAATTAACTGCTGAAATAATTGAGGCTCAGAGAGGGCAAGTGTCTTGCTTAAGGTCACAGAGCTTACAGGGCGGCAAGGGGGATCTGAAGGTAAGATGGGCTCTTGGGATTAAATGACACTCAAAAGATCCCTTATCCGGGTCTCTGACCTCTGACTACCCTGTAACCTCCTTGCCAGAGAGAACAGAGTTTCCCAGCTTCTCTGGGTCTGACCCTGCAGGAAAGGTAGTGAGGAGTGTTTCTTGTTGCCCATGGAGTTGAGGATGGAGACCCTGAATCTTTCTTATTAAACTCAGACATCCTGAGAATCTTTAAAACAACTTTACAGTTACCTATTTTACATACCATTCAACCATTTCAGATGTATGATTCAGTGATTTTAGTAACTTCACTAAAAAACGTGGTACAGCCATCACCAATGGTGAACATTTAGAACACTAAATGGTGAATTTACAACATTTAGATATTTTTGTACCTTCATAAACATTTTAGAATCTGCTTGTTAATGTCTGTTATAAAACAAAACAAAACAAAAAACCTAGCGTTTTGATGGAATTGCATTGACTCGATAGATAGTTTGAGAGAACACTCATTTTAATAGTGATGAATCTCCTAACCTGTGAACCTGGACCGTCTCTCTATTTAGGTCTTCTCTCACTTCCTTCTGTAGTTTTATAATTTTCACTCTCCATGTCTTGTGCTTAAAAAAAAATTATTCCTCAGTATTTTATTCTTGTCATCTATTCAGTTCAGTCGCTCAGTTGTGCCTGACTCTTTGCGACCCCCTGCATCGCAGCACGCCAGGCCTCCCTGTACATCACCAACTCCCAGAGTTCACCCAAACTCATGTCCATCAAGTCGGTGATGCCATCCAGCCATCTCATTCTCTGTCGACCCCTTCTCTTCCTGCCCCCAATCCCTCCTAGCATCAGAGTCTTTTCCAGTGAGTCAACTCTTCACATGAGGTGGCCAAAGTATTGGAGTTTCAGCTTTAGCATCAGTCCCTCCAATGAACACCCAGGACTGATCTCCTTTAGAATGGACTGGTTGGATCTCCTTGCAGTCCAAGGGACTCGCAGGAGTCTTCTCCAACACCACAGTTCAAAAGCATCAAATTTTCCATGCTCAGCTTTCTTCACAGTCCAACTCTCATATCCATACATGACCACTGGAAAAACCATAGCCTTGACTAGACGGACCTTTGTTGGCAAAGTAATGTCTCTGCTTTTTCATATGCTATCTAGGTTGGTCATAGCTTCCCTTCCAAGGAATAAGCATCTTTTAATTTCATGGCTGCAGTCACCATCTGCAGCAATTTTGGAGCCCCCAAAAATAAAGTCCAACACTGTTTCCACTGTTTCCCCATCTATTTGCCATGAAGTGATGGGACCAGATGCCATGATCTTAGCTTTCTGAATGTTGAGCTTTAAGCCAACTTTTTCACTCTCCTCTTTCACTTTAATCAAGAGACTTTTTAGTTCCTCTTCACTTTCTGCCATGAGGGTGGTGTCATCTGCATATCTGAGGTTATTGATATTTCTCCCGGCAATCTTGATTCTAACTTGTGCTTCTTCCAGCCCAGCATTTCTCATAATGTACTCTGCATATAAGTTAAATATTAGCAAAGTTAATTTTACTTCTTCCTTCCAATCAGGTGCTTTTTATTTCCTTTCCTGTTGATGGCACACCCCTGGGAATTTGCTGTTGCACCTCAGAGAGGTGTGACCACTCAGTCTCCCCCTGGTCATTTGCTTCTCCTCCTGAAGCCTAATATTCACGCTGAGGTTGCTGGCTGCACCCCCACCCTGCCACCCTCAGGAGGCTGGTGGAGTGGCTGGGTGTGCATCCTGGCATTTCCCATTTGCTTGGGAAAGCTGCTAACCTCTCTGGAGCCTCCTGCCTCCAGGCACAGCAGTGCCTGGCACACAACCACCCCTTGGCGCGTGTGGGCTGTTTTCATCGCCCTGTGGGCCCACAGGTGGACTTAGAGCAGGTCGAGGTCACTGCTGATTTAGAGTCTTGTCATCTCACCTCGTCTCACTCTACGTGAAGAAACTGAGACAGAGAGGACGTGTCTGAGGCCCCTGCCTTCCTGACGGCCATGAGCCCACCCTGGTGACTGCAGGGTGGCCCACTCTTCCCCGAGTACTTTTCATTTTGGATTTCACTCCTGCTCTCCTGTCCAGCACCCCTGTCCGCCCATATTTAAAATGGATTACGCGGCAACACATAAACACAATTAAATTATAGCCGTCTGGGTACCTTTCCGTCCAAACAGGGGCTCGTTGTCTGCTGCGAAAGCCATCACTGCCTGCCTGACTGCGTTCTGGCTCCGTCTCCTGAGATACCGCTCCGCGATAAATCACTGGCTTGGCCTTTTTCCCTAAAGGAAGGCTTGCAGCCTCCTCCTGCTCTGGCCACAGGCCTACTTCAGCCCCACGCAGGGTTCTGACTCTCACGCAGAACCCTAGTGGCCTCAGGAGAGTCAATTCATGCCCAGAGCCTCGCTCAGGGCCCGCTCTTGCCAGCAGGTGAAGAGACGCCCTCCACTCGTATCCCTGGGCAGGGTTTGGCGTGTGGTGGATGTTAAACAAACATTTAATGTTAATGGAAGGGAAACAAATTATTTTTAGACCTTCACTTCCCTGAAATTGCAATTTCAAGTAGGGTAGCTGGGAAGGTCTCTGGAGACCATGCACCTTAAGGCAGGATGTGAAGAGGGTGATGGAGGGAGCTACACAGGTTTCTGGGGGAGGTGATGGGGATAGACGTTTTAGGATGAGTCCCCACACTGGGACCCTCAGCTAACCAAAAGTGAGAGGCTTCACCCCCAGAGCCTCTCAAGGAAGTTGTTCTGGGCAAGGGTAGATGGAGAAGGACCCCAGAGGGCTCTGCCAGGGGTCTCATGTGAAGAACAGCAGAGCCCGCTCAGTTAGCTGCTTCTCAGGGGGCCTCAAGCATCAGGAGTCGAGAGAGGATGTGCGACAAGCTCGGCCTGGTCTGGCTTCTCTCCAGAGGCAGAGAAAGTAGAGCCAGCAGTTTCTAACAACGTGACAAGGGTGTGCACATCTGTGCCACCCAAGGCCTGGCCTGCCCTTGCCTTATGGATGCCCAGGTGGGGCCAGGCGTGCGGGGGTCCCTTTCACTCTAGGCAGCAGCTGAAGGGGCACGAGAGGCCTCTGGGGAGGGAGAGCCGTGTGCAGGCTGAGCTCCACCCTGAGCCGGCGGGAGAGTTCACAGCCAGGCCTGCTGGGAGCCCCGGGTGGGGCCCATGGTGCATGCGGGGCACCTGCCGGTGCTCAGCCGCCGCCCAGAAGAGGGGGGCAGTCCCCGTCCTGGCGCAGGGCCCACCCGTGTGTCCACCTTCTCACTGGTGGCTGTGTTGACCGCGAGGGGAAGAGAAGCCAATTTCTGACCCACCAGGGGTCTCTTTTCTGTCTCTCCCGGGCCTGCAAGTCAGTGCCTGGCTTGGCTGAGCTCAGCTGGGTCCTGGTCCCTACTGGCCACTGGGAGGAGCTGCCAGGAAGGCGTAAGCGCTTGCTAAGGTGGAGTGTTCTTGGCCTGGGCACTTTCTGAGGCCCATTTGTGGGGAGAGGAAGCTGGTGGCTGGCTGAAACCAGAGCCAGTGCAGCTGGGCGGTGAGAAGCAGACTCGCCAGGCACACAGGCCCTCAGTGTGGGCGAGGCCGGTGCCAAACGCCCTCCTGCTGGGTCGGGCCCTGGCGGCCTGGGTGGGGGTGTTCAGGTAGTTGCAGGGCTGGGCCGGGAAGCAGACCGCTGGCGCTGACGGCATGCCACTTTGGGGAGGGGGTGGTGCCATGGAAAAGGACTTCTTTGGTGTCCAAGGAATAAAGAGGTTTTTGTGCGAGGGCTGACGACAGACGCCGATTCTCTGTCAGGTGGAAGGACACCCGCCTGCCCCTCGAGTCCGGGATCGGTCAGAAGGTGTGGATTTGGGTCCCCTAGTACTTCTGGACAGGTCCAGAGTTAAGGCCACAGCCTCTGGTGGCCTAACTGGGACCCCACCTCACAGGACTGTGCCTCCAGCAGCAGGGCCGTCACACTGCCGGGGTGGGTGGTTACGGCATCGATGCCTTCTCTGGAAATGCAGAGGGTCAGACCTGGACACCCACCTCCTCTCGCCCACGCCCAAAATCAACCATAATCGTGAAACCCAAACACCTGGGGTTCATCTTTTCTTTTTAAAAAATGCATTCGTTTTGAGTGGACTTTATTGATTTTCCTGAGAAGTTTTAGGTTTATAGAAAGTTGGTGGGGGGTACAGAGTGTGTTTGGACCCTTCCTTCAGTGCCCCTGTGCTGACGGCTTCATCAGCCGGTGCGTCTGCTACCTGTTCTCTGGCTTTGCACACTTGATAGACGCGTAACATTGTGTGAGCTCCAGGTGTACAATGTGGTGATTTGATGCACGTGTGTATTGCACAGTGATCACCACAACAAAGGTTAGTTAGCACCTCCGTCACCTCACACGGTTACCACTTCCTTCCTGTGCTAAGAACGTTTAAGATTCACTCTCTCGGCCACTTTGGAGTATATCATGCAGTGCTGTCAACTGCAGGCAGCGTGCTGTGCGTTGGACCCTGGAACTCACCTCCTTCCAACTGCGGTTTGTACCCTTTGACCATCATCTCCCCATTTCCCCCACCCCCAGCCCCTGACACCACGTTCCATTGTTTGCGTCTCTGAATTTGGCTTTTTCAGATTCCGTGTGTGTGTGCTATCATACAGTATTTGTCTTTATTTCACTTAGCAGAATGCCCTCCAAGTCCATCCATGTTGCCACAAAAGACATGGTCTCATTCTTTTTTTGTGGCTGAGCAGTGTTCCACCTTGTATGTACATACCACATCTTCTTTATCTGTTCCTCCATCCGTGGACCCTTAGGCTGTTTCCGTGTCTTGCCTGTTGTGAACTGGGCTGCTGTAAACATGGGGTGCAGTATCATACTGGGATCCTGATTTCATTTCCTTTGCTTGTATATGGTGGGTTCATTTTATGTGTTAATGCTTTTCCAACCCCCAGGGAACAACTGGATAAAATTCATCTAGGCCGGTTGTTATACGCAAGCCATCTCAGAGTCACATTTATAAATTAAATGAAAAAAGAGACTTAAGTGCTGCTAAGTCTTAAGCATGTTCTTTGTCAAGCAACAGTCTGCCTGGGGAAAGTGCCTATATGTTTCTCATATGCTTTTATTTTAAAAAAGTGAAAGGGGAGGATTGAAAGACAGAATTCAGAAATACCTAGTGAATTCCAGGTCAGTAATTTAATGTCAGATATGAAGCCATTTTCCTATGGACCCTGGTCTGCCATCCTGGTTGTATCCAGAGAACAGACAGTGGGAGATTCTGGCCAGACCTGGAACCTTTCCTTTCTAGTGACTTCCCCTGGAGGTTCATCACTCTGCCTGTAGCGGGTTCTGTTCGGGTCTGCGTGCTCGTGGAGAATTGCTTTGATCAGTCGCATTTGCAGTCCAGGGGAGATATCGATACTTTTTGTGCAACTCACTGCAGACAGTGGTGTCAGGAGTGGACTCCTTACAGTGTATTTTAAGGACTATATCATTATTTTTCTAAATGAACGTGAGCAAGCAGATGAAAATAAAAATAAGGTGAATTAGAAGCGTGTGGCCTGAGCTGCCCCCTTAAATTCCAGGAGTAAGAGGGCCGTGTCCAGAGAGGCCGATGAGCGAGCAGCACATGAGCAGAATCCGAGGGTTCATCTGGAGCATGAGGAGGGGTCAGCCTGGAACCACTGATGGTGGAGACTCGGGACAGGCCAGCCTGAGGCTGTGGGGGGGCAGGGTGGAAGCTGGCCATTTCTCTAATCCATGCAGTTTGTCCCTGAGTTGGGCACCAGTGTCTTCTCCATGGAGCCAAAGGTGCACAATTGCTTTCTGTGAGTGTTTCCTCCAGGCCCTCCCCATCTTAAGGGACCCTCTCAACAACTGTGCAGCCCGAGGAGGCTGTGGTTTGATCCTCCTCCTGCGGAGATGGGTAAACTGAGGTCAGAGCGCTCAGTGACCTGATCAAGGCCATGCAGCTTAGAGAGCTGTCCATGAGCGCACTCGAGGCTCTGAAGAGTCCCGTGAGCAAGCCTACGGCGCACCCCGCTTAGAGGTCTGGAATCCAGCATCTCCCGTGAAAACTGCGTGCAGACAAAGTGCCGGTGGAGGCCAGTGTAGACTCACAGCCTCTGGACGGGGCCACTCGCCTGAAGTCTGAGGCCCTGAGGCCGGGTGGGGCACTGGAGACCCTGCCTCTGAGGCCCTCAGCGCCACGGCGACTGTGCTTCAGCCTTGCTGTGCCCCTTGCCTCCCTCCGTGGGCTGCTCTTTGTGCAGCGTTCATCACGTGGCTTCCATATTTGAACTCCTGTCGCCCAGCCGACAGTGCCGCGGGCAGTCATGATCTCGACCACTTTGCCGAGGGGGACACTGAGGGCCAGCAATGCTGAGGAGGGTGCCCAGGGTCACACAGCTGGCCGGTGGGATTTGGACCTGGGCCGAGCAGGACATCTCGGCTGGATGACCGGTGAGTTCCGTGCTCACTGCATCCTCCACAGACGTCAGCGTGGGGCGGTCATTACCCCAGGACAAATCGCTGCCGGCGGTACAGCTGTCAGCCTCGTGCACTCCAGAGAGGCCAGGCCAGGCCTGACTAAAATCCATTTAAGAAAATTAACCCTCGGCTCTCGCCCTGCTTTCAGCTCAGGGGCGGCAGGAGCTGCTCAGTTCTTAAAAGGTGCGAGGGCAGATTAATGGGGTCCATATGCCTGGAACTGAGAGTATCTTTGTACTGGGTGGGCTTATCGTCAAGCCTCTTAGGATAACAAAGGTGGGGCAGTTCAAAGGCCTGGCTCTCCAGACACGGGTCTCTTTCAGGGCCTCCGTTCCGGCCCCACTGAACAAATGTTGTCATCTTGCTTCTCCACTTGGAGTCCAGGCCTCTGTCTCCCCTCCTTGTTTCTTTCCCTTTTTACTCTGACAGTGAGGCAGACATTCTGTGGGAACCATCCCCATAAAAGGACTGATTTATAAGTCCTCTTGGGAGTAAAACGATCTCTGATGATCCATCCCTGGGGCTCGTGAGGGCCGCGGGATGAGCAGGGCAGGGGCGCATGGAGCCTGGCAGCTCAAAGCTGACAGACCAGCCTGCCTTGTCTACATAGCCCTGCTGGGGGCAGACCAGCGGATGGAACCTGGGCCAGGACATGGTTCTCCCTGCCAGCACCCCCCCCAACCCCAACAAGGCTTGAGTGACACCGCTGCTCACTGGCTTGTTCCATGAGAGACTCATGAGCCGTGTGCAGATGCCCCAGGGGGAGCACGCTTGTTCAGGTTAGTTGTCTGTGGTGCGTAAAGATCAGACATCCGCCACTTCCCTGTTTGGGGCTGCTCACTTTCTTCTAGCTGGTGCCTGAGCTGTGGTCTGTGCAAGATGGCTACTTGACAACACACCTGGCTTACGGATCCTCCCGCCTTGGTATATGAGCACTTAAAGAGTCCAGGTAAGCCAGAAACTGACTAGGGCTCACAGACACCTGCCAGACACAACGGTTTCTGCTGGGGTGGCGGGTAGTCGTACTAGTGATAATAATGATAACGACGTTGCCTATTTGCATTGGATTCTGATAAAGGGTCCGTGTTTGGACATGGACCCGCCTTCTCCAGGAAGCCTTCTTGGTGCATGCTGACCTCAGAGTCAGCTTTCCTCTCCTCTTTGCCCGCTATCCAACAGTTGTCCAGTCCTGCGGCTTCTTCCACCAGAACATTGTGAGGGTGGGAAGTCACCCAGTTTGGAGGAAGTGTGCCTTTCTGAGCCTCGGTTTCCAAAACCATAAAGTCAGGCAGTAGTAAAAGTCTCTGCAGGGCTTGGAAACAGCGGGGAAGAGGCTTAGGTAGGTTATGGCCCTGAGGAAGCCTGGTGACACTCGGCTTTCATCATGAGCTGCTATGGCTGCTGCTTCTATGTGGAGCAACATTCGCTCAGAAGTTTTATTTCCTGGGTCCCTTGCAAAACTCTTCAGAAATCTTTCCCCCAGATCTCTCTAGCCTTTTGCCCCTCTGGGCTCCTTTCATACATTCCTGGCCTTATCTTGGGTGTCCCCCAAGCTGCACCCTTGGGATCTGGTGGTTGATTTGGGAGGTGGTGTAGGGTGCAGGAGTGATGGAGTGGGGGAGGGGAGGGTGTCAGGTTGAGGTCCCTGGGGGCAGCGGGGGGTCCTAAGACGTCAGGACATCCCAAGGCGCTCACAGAACACCTCCCAGAGCTGTCTGTCCTCCAGTTGGGGGCAAGGGTATTTATTCATTGGTCCTCTTCCCTCGTTGGTCAACTCCTAACGCCCAGACAGAGCCCCAGGAGGTTGGATGGATCCCCCCGCAGCCTCCGTGTCATAGTGAGACCCTGCAGCCTCTGAGGCATGAGGTGGTCAGCAGAAACGGGCTGTGTGGATGCTCCGCCTGGCGTGGGCCGTCAGAGGAGGGGCTGAGCCGCACAGGCGCAGTGTCCCTCACGCGGGCCGATCGCCTAGGGGCTCTGGTCGGGTCCCCTTCTGCTCATGAATCTGCTGGTCCCCTCTGCATAGCAGTACTTGACCCAACAAGGCTGAGAAATGCTGTGTTAAGCAAATGTGGACTGGATTCTCTACTGTAGGAATTCTCAGAGCCTCAGTCCTATTCACGAACCTGGGATTTATTAAAAAGGAGGCAGGCGGTTAAGCTCTCCCGCAGTTTCCTGATTACAGAACTCTCACCTTTCAGCTGCAGCTCAGGGGACGGGCATAGTTTTCTGGGAGAAGTGCCCTTAGAAGAACCGAATCCAAAACCCTTCATGTTCATGGGGCCAGTAGTCTCTTCTAGTCTGAATGTCTTATCAGCTCCTTCCCACGTCCTTAACTCTGACAAAACTGGCTCTGCTTCATACTCCTTAATTTCTTGCCTCAGATCCTGCTTATGCTGTTCCTTCTACCTGGAATAGCATTTAATCTCCCAGCTCAAGTCTCCACTTGGCTACCATGGCCTCTCTGAGGCCGACTGAGATCTGGCAAAGCATGGAGCTGCCACAGAATGGTATTTGCAGCCCTTAAGGTGCTCAGCTTGCCCGTTCTGGTTCCTCCCACACATGTCTGGTCTCCCTGCTAAGCCGTGTGTGCTCCAGGAAGCGCTCATGTCTGCTTTGTCAGCCCTTGGTCAGTCCTCTACCTTCTCTGCCACTCCGCAGTAACAAGTAGCTCCTGGCTCTTAGTGATATAGCTCAGCAAATCCCACTCCTGCCGAACCCAGTGCCCCTTCCTGGGCAACTGCCCTCCACGCGGTGACTCAGTGATCCAGGCTGATTCCATCTTATTGCCCCATCCTTCCAACGGGGGCTTTCCATCTGCCGCAGAGGGGAAGTGGGCACACGGCAGTTGGGTAAGGACCCCCTCCCACCCCTCTCTTTACTGATGTGGCCTGGGAGTCACCCATGTCACTGCAGCTCACGGACCTGCCAGAACCAGGCATGGGTTGCCCTCCCCAGGGCCGGGAGGGCCGAGGAGTGCAGTTTTCCTATGAAAACCTATGGTGTCTCGCACACCCACCTCCTGTCCCTCACCTGTACCCCACTCCAGCAGAAAGCTCACGGCCCTGCACTAGAAGGCGCCCTCAACCCGTTTATGCAGTGATGCATAACTGCAAGGTGACCTTTCCCTGTCTCTGGAATTCAGGGCCCACACAGCTGGAACCACTTACCGGGCATTTAAACACATGTTGTCTTGGCAGAGCCCTTGGAATGCTGTGTGTGGTTCAAATCTAGAACCGAAATGTGTCCCAGGAGGTGTTTCACAAAAAGATGTTTCCTTGCTCAAATAACTGGGGAAACCCAGCTCTCCTCTATTTTCTTGGAGATGCACAATGCACGTAAGCATATTCAAGGCTCTGAAAAGTCCTGCAGTTAAACAGTCAGCATGGAAACCTGTATCAATTTTCTTAAGCCAGCACTTCCCAAACCTCTGCCAGCCTTGTGGGGTCATAACGCTGGGGATCGTGATGAAGTGCACAGTTAGCACCATGCCTGGCAACTCACAAGTCTTCAGTGGATGACGGCGGCACCAGGAGTTCTCCCCTGGCCTCAGCTTTCCCACCTGTAGAGTGGGAGAGTTAGATGTGTGCCCCTGTGATTCTTCACCTCTGATACCGCGGCACATGTGTGTGCTTTCATGTCTTGGGGCTCGAGTCGTTCTGGAGCAGGGGTTTCTTGCTCGAGTGCTTGTATTTCCTCTTCTCTCATGGACGATCATATTTGAATTAGACTCGAGGTTTTGGTCATAGACTGACTTGCTGTGCATCTTGCATAAACCACTCTCCTTTCTGGGGCTCATTTTCTCCATACCTGAAACTGTGGGCTTGACCTCTAACATCCTTTCTATTCTTGAAAGTTACAATGTCATGACTGTTCAACAATCCCTAACCAGTTTGATTTCTGAGTTATTAGCATACTTCCTTGTTTCCATTCCAGATTCTCTCTGCTTACTCGCTGAGATCTCTCAAGAATCTCACTGTTCAATGAGTCCCCGGGAGAGAAAATGCATTGTCGAAAATTCTTGCTGGAGTATAAATGCCTGAGAAAGAAAAATCTGGCCAGAAGGCCATGCAATGGGGAGCAGAGGGTTCGAGTGGGGCAACAGCAGGGGGCTGGGTGGGGGGCAGGCCAGCCACCAAGGGCTGCAGGTGGGATCTGCTTGAGTCAGTTAGAGTAAGTGTAGTTTATTCATTTGGGGATGGAAAAGTAGGAGGCAGTTCAGCATTGGTGATGGGGAGCCCCGAGCCAGGAGTGACCAGTTCGGAATTAATGGACACACCAAGCCTGTGGAAGTGGGCCTGGCATGTTTTCTGCCAGCCTTACCACTACAGAAGAGCAATTAGAAAATGCAGAGGAAGCACACAAGAAAAGTCACTTCTCTTGACATGCCACTGCTGACAGAGTGTGTGTCTGCTTTGCGTTTCCCATGGCTCCTGTAGTAACAGGATGAGCCATGCACTGCACAGCCCCGCTCAGAGAGGTGAGGTTGGAGTGGCTCGCCCTGGAGGCATGAAGCACATAAGCAGCAGTGCTAACGGCCTCGTCCCGCTTGCTCAGCTGAGCTGTGAGCAGTGCCGTGTTTCATCGCACACACGACAGGCTATAGGGCTGCTCAGCGCCACGGGGCTTCTCTGGGTCTCCCCACCTCGGTTACCTCCAGGCCAGGGCGCTGGAAGAGCAGAGCTGAAAGGGGTTTGTGATCATTCTGCCCAATGAGTCCTCTGATTAAAGGTTTAGAAGGTTTAAAAAGACAGGCTTGAGGGGGGCAGCAGGAGGAAGAAGAGGGAAAGGGCAGGGCTGTGTTTATGGAGCAATAAAAGGAACGTTATGCTCCGAGGCTCTGCTGAACGTCTCCACAGAAGCTGACCCTCTTGCCAGCTAATTCACGGCATAATAAATACTAATCCCACAAAGGGGGCCCCTGGAAGCCATCGGAGCCCTATCTCCTTGTAATCAGAGCTCCATTAAACGCCCGTCTTCCTGCACTCAGCAGCCTGGCCGACAGCCCCGCTGCAGGCCCCGCGCGGAGGTGAGGCAGCCTTGGAGCTGACCCGGCTGGCCCTGCCCACGCCTGCCCGTCCCCCTCGCTGCCCGGCTGTGGCCCTGTGGGCTGCCCGTCTCTGGGACCCCCTTGCAAGGCCCTGGCGGCAGGCCGGCCCTCTGCCTCTGTCGCTGGGCACTCCAGCGCCAGGCTGGGGTGCAGGGTGTCAAGCGCACCCTGTGAAGCGTGGTGGCGGCTCCAGGAGCTGTGCTGCGTCCATCACCGTGGCCCCCATTCTCCCCGCTGTTGGGGACGGAATCTCCATTTCACAGCCCGGACAGCCGGCTGTGAGTAAGCCACCTGTCTTGGGGTCACAGTGGAAGTGATGGAGTGGGGTTCGGACCCGTGGCTCCTCTTTGCCCCTCAGCCACCTGCCCTGGAAGCTCCTCTTTGGAGAAGCCAACTCTCCCTGCTGCTGTAGTGCATTCCATAACCATGCATCAGAATGTGTATTTTCCACTCCACAGGCATCGGAGCCTGCAGATATTCTGATATAAGTCTCCTATGGCCCAGGGGTCTGGAAGTTCCTTGCACAGAGGCCCCTCTTCACGCTCTGCCTCAGTTTCCCCAGTTCTGAGGTGGGCCAGCACGGGCTGCAGTGAGGAGTCAGTGGGAGAGGAGGAGTCCGAGATCACAGCTGTTGCTCGGCCCTGCGGCCCTCAGGCGGGCCGGGGTGGGCCTTCTCTGGACGCCCACCCACGACCTCCCTCCTTCTCCACCGTCTGCTTTGCCCACAGCCATCCTGTGCCACGCCGAAGTCGTGGTCCAGTCACGTGGCCCTCAGGGCTCAAAGTAGCAGGGGGCATCTTGGTCCTGAGGACCTTCAGGGGTCTGGTCGAGGGAACGAGGCGTTCCTAAGCTATTTAGCCCGGTCTCTGACCCCTGCACCCCTGGATTTGAGTCCAAGGGGGTGAGCCAGACAGATGCAGCGGTTGACCTGGCACCGCAGTCTGCTCTGCTGGCCGGGGCACTCCGCTCAGAGTCCCTGCCTGGAAGCCCAGGGGTGGGGGGCAGGGAAGATGGCCCCATACCACGGGCTCTCTCCCTGCCCTTTCGCTTGGCACTGCGGGTGTCTCACCAAGGTGGTACAGGCCGACGTCTGTGCTGCCTCTCCTGGGAGTGGGGGAAGGCCGCCAGGGAGGTGACAGGTACAGTGATGCTGATGGGTCGAGATGGCAGAAGTCAGAGCCCTCCCTGGTGGTCTGCTCAGGTACAGTGCAGGGTCCTGGGGCCGAGGCATCCAGTGTACACGCCAGGCGCTTGCAACAGCAGAGGTGTCCTCTCCCAGGTCCAGAGGCCAAGGGGAGGTCAGGGTCGCATGCCCTCCAGAGGCTCTGGGGAGGGTCCTTCCTGCCCCTCCAGCTTCCGGTGGTTCTAGGTGTCCCTTGATTTGTGCCCACATCACTCCAAGCTTGGCCCCCGTCTTCCCATGGCCTGCTTCCCCATGTCTTTCTGTGTCCCCTCGTACTGTAAGGACACAATCCCTGTGTTTAGAGCTGCCCTCATCCAGTATGACCTCATCCCAACTACTTACAGCTCACAGACCCTAGTTCCAAATAAGGTCATGCTATGAGGTTCCAGACCCACTCCAGTGTTCTTGCCTGGAGAATCCCAGGGACAGAGGAGCCTGGTGCGCTGCCATCTATGGGGTCACACTGAGTCGGACACGACTGAAGTGACTTAGCAGCAACAGCAGCATGAGGTTCCAGAAACATGTGAATTTGGGGGTGTACTGTTCACCCCCACAGGCCTTTCTTCTATACTACTTTATTCCCACTTCCCAGAGGAGGACACTGAGGTTTAGACTGGTAAAGCAATCATCAGGCCAGTGATGCTTTAAACCCGTCAGGTTTCCGGGCCCTGCTCTCAGCCTGCACATGTCCCACGGGCCCCATAGTGGAACTTTCTGGTGGTTTGACTACTGGAACCGGAGTTCCTGGTGACATCAGCAGCCAACAAAATGGCAAGGCCATGGATGGGCAGGAGGAAAGACAAGAAAGAGAAGGGAAGGCAAAGCCAGCCTGGGGGTGGAGGTGTCTCAGGACAAAACCTGGGAACGTGAGCCTTTCTCAGCAAAGTTCAGGTTCAAAAGTTCAAGCCTGCCACTCTCCAGAAGGCAAAACAGAGGCCACAGACCCTGCAGCCGCTGCGGCCGACCCCCTCCCCGCGCCCCCCGGCCCCGATTCTGGCAGTAGCAGACACTGCCTTTTTTCAGAGAGGGCTGGAGCAGGGGTGGCTATCAGGACGATGCTCCTCCTGCCATTCCACAAAACGTTAGCCCCTGAAATGGCATGAGCATCTCTTCTGTTTGTGAAATTCCAAAAGGAACCCTGGCTCACCTCGTCTGTCCGCCATTCCCTCTGAGCACACTCACCAGGGCCACAGGCCAGGCCTTTAGAAGGAGACACAAGCAGCTCTGTCCACGCGCGCGCTGTTTCCCATCGAGTGAGCACCTACTGTTTGCCTGACTTGGTCCTAGAGCCTGGGGATGGAGCAGTCGACAGCCAGCGACCTCTGCCCTGTGGCGCTTGTGGTTTCATGACCCGTCCTGTTACTTCCACTGGCTGCAGAGACCTCATCGTGGGGGTGCCCCCTGCAGAGCACTGGGAGGTGTTCTTAGAGGGGAGCCCAGTCCCTTACTTGCATCCCCGGGGCTCGTCTAACTGAGACGCAGGTCGTCCTTCTGTGGCCGGGCTGGGGGGTCTGCGTCTCCCCCTGCTGTCAGCGCCGCTGGTGCACAGACCACACATACGGCAGCCCCGCCCCTGACCTTGGTCCACAGGGAGGTCCTCCCCAGGGTGGCAAGGGCAAGCTGACCTCGAGGAGGTTTCCTGAAGTCTGGTCTGAGCACAGGACCTGGGAGCATGGACACCCTGTTTCTCCACATCCTGAAGCAGCGCGTGTGCCCCTCTGAGGTGCCTATGTGTCCTGTGGGCTGAGGTTTCAGAGATTTTTCCAGAAAGACTTCAGGGCTTGGAGTGACCAATCGCCTCCATGGGCCAGCCAGGCTGCCTCCCAGGCTCACCCCTCAGGAACCCGCTTACATTCCAAAGGAAGGAGGTCTTTCTGCCCAAGGCATTTATTGCTGAGCAATTTGTAACTAATTAGCCAGTGTGCAGTGATTAGACGCTTGCATAATAATTGCAGGTAATTGCCTCTTGACACCCGGAGCATCCACTGACCAGCTCAGAATGTCTTTTCCAATTAGCTCAACTACTCGGGAGGCCCTTGGAGGGAGGGAGCAAGCGGGTCTGTCCCCGGTCTCTCTGACACTTTCGGGTGAAGTCCTGCCTCAGGGATCATCGAGTGGGTGCCAGGCTCTGACAGCGACTCCAGCCCTCCTCAATTGGTTCCAGATGCAGCCACCCAGCGGGCCTCCAGTTCTATAAATAGCTCGCCCAGTCTGGGCGCCGACACAGAGATGGACAGCTCTGCCGTTCCCCGGGGCCTGCACCAGGGGCCACACACCAGTGCTGTCTTCTCCTCGCCCTGCTCCTGCACGGGGCACACCTGAATTCTGGCTCCCCAGCCATCAACAGTTTGCCTTTCTAACTGCCTTTGGGGTGTTTTCTCTGGAGCTAGGAGAAGGGGAGTCGTAAAGCATTGGAGGGAACAGAAACCACGGTGCCTGGCTCCACACAGCATCCCTGGGTCCACAGCCGACTCCACAAAGACGTCCTGTTGGAGAATTATCCCCCAGAGGAAAAAGCGGGGACAGCCAGTGTCCCCCACACCTCCCCTGTCTCTGGAGGTGACTCGGGGTGGCAGTCAGCCTTCTGGCGATTTCTCCGACTGCCTGTGTGCTGAGTGGGAGGAGGACCTTTGGAAGCTGCAGCGGGGAGGCCGGAGCCAGGTCTGGCTGTCGAGATGTGGGGATGAAGTCGCCTTATCCCTGGCCGGTCCCGCTCTGTTTTCTGGCCATGTTTTGAAGACAGCCAGGGCCTGGGTGGTACATGTGGCAGACATCAACTCTGGAGCCTGCTTTTGTAGAGTTCATTCGGAATGGGTGGTTTCCCTCATTTTCCTGCAGTGGTTTGCACGGAGCAGGGGTGGGGGGAGCCCAGAATGCTTTGAGCCACCTCTCCCCTCCCCGCCACCCCCCGCCCGTCGGATACGTGGATCCATAAACACGTCAGGAGGACAGTTGTAAAAGAGATGGATTTTGCTTCCCAACTGTATCCCCATCGGTCTGCCGCCAGATAATTCACGACTGCTTTTATGGTCAAGGTCCCCGGCTGTACGTCCAGCACCATGTGACCCAGGGGTGAGGGCACGGCTCGCCAGCAGCTCCATGGCCTGGAGCAAACTTACTGCGACTGGGTCTCAGTGCCCCTGCGAGCAGAAGTGGGTGAGAGACGGAATGTCTGTGATGCAGGCTCTCAGCCGTTCTTCCTTGTTATCTGTTAGACGGAGACAGTTTGTAGAACGTGCAGGATCCACACACGCTGGAGGCATCTGGAACCTGGTAGGCCTTGCAGGGAGCAAGGGAGGGAGGTGGCTGCAAATAAGGATGGGGCAGAGCTTCCCGATGTCGATCTTTTATATTCAGGGCCACATAAATGAATTTCCTCTAGACGTTATAAGCATCCTCTAAAGCCATCATCCTCCAGTATGCATCGTAGGATAGAGCCGTCTTCCTTCTTGTTGGGGTCGACCTGTATTCAGCAACGGGAAGACATTTAAGTGTACCCCTCAGTGCATTTTTCCTTGGCATGCGCACACCACCTAACCACCACCCAGACCAACGTCCGAAACATTTCCAGCCCCCAACAGGTACCCCCCACCTCCCGCCTGCTCCAGCCAATATAGCCCCCTTCCACAGGGAGGAAACTGCTGTCTGATCCCACGCTCTGAACGAGCCGTGTTGGTTCTTTCCTCTCCCCTCTCTCCCCTCCGCCCTTCTCCCCCGCTCTCTTCAATATATATTTTATTGAAGTGTAGTTGATTTATAATGTTGTGTTAGTTTCAGGCATACAGCACAGTGATTCAGTTAAACACACACATATTTCCAGACTCTTTCCCCTTGTAGGCTATTACAAAATACTGAGTTTCATTCCCGGTGCTATACAGTAGGTCCTCGTTGGTTATTTGGTAACCATAAATTTATTTTCTATGTCTGTAGGTCTGTTTCTGTTTTAGAAATAAGTTCATTTGTGTCTTTTAAAGAAGACTCCACATACAAGTAATAACATATAATATTTATCTTTCTCCGACTTCACTTAGTATAATAATCTCTAGGTCCCTCCATGTTGCTGCAAACGGCATTATTTTCATCTTTTTTATGACTGAGTGGTACTCCATTGTCTATGGGTATCACACCTTCTTTACCCATTCCTCTGTCGATGGACATTTAGGTTGCTTTGTGTCTAGGGGGGTGCACCCTGGAGTAGAACTGTGGCACAGGGCACATGGTCTGCATCACTAGAACATGTTACTGCTCTGAATTCTCCTGCCAACCCCGAGAAGGGTTTCATGTGTCACTGGGTGTCGTTTACATGTGAGGACCCCGGGGCACAGGCGGGTGAAAGCCATGGCCCAGGTTCACTCTCGTAAGTCAAGGAGCAGGGTTCCATCTCAGGCCGTTAGATCCCAGACTCCAGGGCTGAACTTTTAACCACCTCGATACGCTAGGACAGACTCACTGGCCCCACTCAAAGGGGAGACCCGGGTCACTCTTACTCTGAAAGCCTTGATCGTATCTTAAACTCACAACTTCCTCTCATGAAGGGGGTCACTCTCTAAGGACACAGCCCTTTTATAGGCGAAAAAAATATTTTCAGCACACACACCCGGGATCAGATTTTGGCTCAGTGAGCCAGTAGCTGTGTGACCCTGAGCAGCCTTGTGTGAGCAGATAAAGAGATAAACCACACACTGGGAGGCTGTGCGCAGGGCTCCTTTTGACATTCTCCTCAGATCCCACATAAAGAGAACCTCCTTATGATTAAGGGAAAGCTCCTGAACCACTGGGAGCAAGCCAAGGTTTGTCATCTTTCTTTCTTTCTTTTTTGGATTTATTTGGGAAAATCGTTCCTCTAAGACTGCAATTAACAGCCAAACAGCGTGAATATAATAGCACATGGTATTAACTGATCTGCCTAATGTTTTCTGTGTTCTTAACCTTTAATACCCTGAAACTATCTCCCTTCTCCCTCACAAGAGTTAGTATTTAAACTGATGAAAATGAACAAGGAAAAAGGAAATTCACTGTAGAAAAATTAGTTTTGCAGGTAACTTTTTCACAAGTGAGCCTTGAGGCTCTCTTGCTTGGTTTCACACCAGGAAAGAGGGGGTGCAGAGTCCACCCAAACTGGGGACACAGACTCTTAAGGATCCTGTGTGGGAAAATATGGGTGCAGTCTAGCCACAGGAGGCTGCTGACTTTGACACTGAAGGACAGGTGGGATGCAGATAGCCAGGCAAGAGAAAGAGCAGCAATAGTGATGGAGATAAGTTAAATCATCTGCCTATATCGGGACTGTTCATGTTCATTCGTTGGTTCACTCAGTCCATCCATCCATCCACCCACCATCCAGCCTCCCTCCCTCTCCCTTCCCTCCCTCCCTTCCATCCAGCCATCAGCCATTCATTCATCCTTCCTGCCTCCCACCCAGTCACCTATGTGACTCACTCCCTCGCTGCTTTTAGCTTTACACACAAAGATCATCTTCTCAGAAAGCCCTTCTCAGTCCACTCTAGAGAATTTTCAACTCTCCTGGCCCCCAGATTTCATGTGTTTTTCCTCAGCTTTCTATTTTCTTCCTTTTTAAGTCGAAGCATACTTGGCTTAAAATATTACTCTAAGTGTACACTGTGGTGTCTTATGTTTTTGTACAGTATACACCATAAAATGTTGTTACAGTATTATTGATTATATATTCCCTGTGATGCCTTACATCCCTGTGACTTACTTGTTTTATAACTGGTAGTTTGTACCTCTTAACTCCCTTCAGCTATTTCGCTCATCCCTCCACTTCCCTCCTGTCTGCAGCCAGTGGTTTCTTCTCTTTATGTGTGAGCGTGTTTCTATTTTTTTTATATTTGCTCATTTATTTTATTTTTTAGATTTCTTATACAAGTGAAAACATACAGTATTTGCTTTCACTATCTGACTTATTTCACTTCTCATAATAACCTCCAGGTCCATCCATGTTGTTGCAAAAGGCAAGGTTTTGTTCTTTTTATGGCTGCATGCTGTTTCACTGTTTGTCTCTTTATACACCGACAGCAGTCTGTCTGTCTGTATCACATGTTCTTATCCATTCATTTTCGATGGACACTTAGCTTCTTTCCATATCTTGGCTGTTGTAAAGAATGCTGAAATGAACACTGTGTGGATGTGCCTTTTTGAATTGTTGTTGTTCGTTGTTGTTCAGTCACTGAGCCGGGCCTGACTCTTTGCAGCCCCATACACTGCAGCTCACCAGGCTTCCCTGTCCTTCACCATCTCCTGGGGTTTGCTCAAACTCATGTCCACTGGGTCAGTGATGCCATCCAGCTATCTTGTCCTCTGTCACCCTCTTCTCCTCTTGCCTTCAATCTTTCCCACCATCAGGGGCTTTTCCAATGAGGCGGCTTTTCACATCAGGCAGCCAAAGTACTAGAGCTTCAGCTTCAGCATCAATCCTTCCAAAGAATATTCAGGGTTGATTTCCTTTAGGATCGACTGGGTTGATTTCCTTGCTTTCCAAGGGACTCTCAAGAGTCTTCTGCAGCATACAGTTCAGAAGCATCAATTCTTCAAAGCTCAGCCTTCTTTATGGTCCAACTCTCACATCCACACATGACTACTGGAAAAACCATAGCTTTGACTAGACAGATCTTTGTCAGCAAACTGATATCTTTCCTTTTTAATACACTGTCTAGGTTTCTCATAGCTTTCCTTCCATGAAGCAGGTGTCTTTTAATTTCATGGCTACAGTCACCGTCCACAGTGATTTTGGAGCCCAAGAAAATGAAATCTGTCACTGTTCCCACTTTTTCCCTTACTAGTTGCCATGAAGTGATGGGACCAGATGCCATGATCCTAGTTTTTTAAATGTTGAGTTTTAAGCCAGCTTTTTCACTCTCCTCTTTCACCTTCATCACAAGCTCTTTAGTTCCTCTTCACTTTCTGCCTTTAGAGTGGCATCATCTGTTTTTATATCCTTCAGATAAGTACTCGCAAGTGGCATTGTTGGATCGTGCAGTAGCTCTGCTTTCGGCTTTTCGAGGAAATCCTGCTCTTCCGTAGCGACTGCACCAATGATGCTCCCACCAGCAGTTCACCAGGGTTCCCCTCCCTCCACCAGCACTATTGTTTCTTGTCTTCTTGATGCCAGCCATTCTGACAGGCCTGAGGGGTTCTCTCATTGTGGTTTTGATTTGTATTGCCCTGATGACTAGTGATGTTGAGTGAGTGGAGGCCAGACCTCGAGCACTGAGTGGGGCTCGGACTGACCCTGGCTGTTCTTTCAAACAGGACAGAAACGCACAGAGAAGGCAGTGGCGGGTGCTGAGAGCAGGACCTGCTCCAGTGGCGCTCCCTGACCTCGGCTCCCTGCCCGCCCCCACCTCCGTCTCAGAAGCAGATGTTGCTCCAGGTGTTCCTGCCTCCTTGGCTGGGCTTGTACACGCAGCGCACATGCCCAGGGCCCCCTTCCGAGGCCTCTGGTTTTCGCCTGCTTCCTGCTTCCGCTGGGCTTCCAAAGGCCTTCTGTCCTCAGTCCAAACTGCCTAGAGGCTGCCAAACAGCTGGGATGTGGCTGCTGACAGCCAGAGTCAGCATCAAGCCGGGAGCCATGGCCGTATTCACCAAGCACGTCTCCTGTGCTAAGATTGTGGCTGTTATTCCTAGCACCGTCCACTAGCGATAAATGAGATTACTCCCGCATCTTGAAGATGGGGAGGTTTAGCTCCGAGGGGTTAGGTAAGTTTCCCAAGCTCACCCCTGGTCAGTGGCAGAGGTCACACTCCAGTACGGCGGGGCCATCTTGATGTGCCCTTGGCCATTGTGCCATATTGCCTCCTCTCCTTGGTGGGGCCTTGGGCCCAGCCCACCACGGCCTGTGTTTTATGGGTGCCAGGTCCTGATGAATCTTTGCCCCCTGCTGAAGGCAGCAAGTCCTCCTGGAGCCAGGCTCCTCAGCACACCCGGCGCTGGGAGTGGATGTGAGGCAATGGGGGTGGTGGGTGGGGGGTGGGGGTGCCTGTGGTGCTGCTGGATGGGACAGGCCTCCTCCTGCTGCCCCTCACTGTGGGCTCCTGGCTACAGAAGAAGTGCGTTCCTGCCCAGCTAGCGGGGCTGCTGCAGAGATGGGAAGGTTGATGCAGAGAGGCGTGCACTTGGTAGGAGTGTTCTGTGCCTTCCTGGCCCTCCCGGAAAGGGCCCCCTCAGAGCCAGGCCTCCCACACAAATTACCCTCATCCTTGGCAAGTCAGGGGCCTCCTCTGCCATCATCTCTGCTCACAGTTTTGTGTCTGGAGGAAGGACGTCTAACACAGACGTTTCTGAAGAGGCAGCTGCACACCAGGCTCCGTGTCACCAGGTTGACACGTCCCTCTCCTCGGGGCTGGGTGGGTGACTCTCCTGAGTCACTTGTTTTGCAGTGTCCTGGGCTGCACACACTGGGGGCTTGAAGCCACACACACTTACTGTCTCACAGTCCTGGAGGCTGGAACCTGGAATCAAGGCGTCAAGGCCGAGTCCTGCTGGAGGCTCTCAGGGAGGAACTCCCTGCCTCCCCCAGCTCCAGGTGCCCCAGGGATCCTCGTTTTGTGGCTGCTTCATTCCCTTTTCTTGTGAGGACACCTGTCATAACAAGTTTACAAGTCATCCTGATCCACTGTGACCATCGGCTCCCGCTTCGTGGGCACTCACACTCCCTGTCTCTAAGATGAGGATGTTGGGTCAGGTTCAGGGCTATGACCCTGGACATCCATCCCAGTCCTCTGAGAGCATTTGAAAGATACAAATGCCTGGCCCCTCACATTCCAGATCTACGGAGACAGGAAGCCCTGGAGCTCCAGGAGAAGTGGGGCTTATCGTACACCCTGGAAGAGCGAGAGTCTCCCAGGCGACTGCAGAGAATCCAGTGTAAGGACGACTGCTGGAGAACTTCCGGGGCAGGTCTCCTCCAGGAATCTTTTCAAGCTCAGACCCTGGAACTCCATGGCATGCCTGTCTCTCACTCAGACTAGGCAGTTGGTATAAGTCCCAAGCCTGGAAACTGGATCCAGACTGTCCAGTATCCTGAATCCAGAAATGCTGCAATTTCAGTAGGAAACACACACATCCAGCACAATGTCAAAGAATTTTTAATGTAATTAAAAAGTCAAAATTTGCTTTAAATTTCAGTCAGGTTGGGATGGAAACCATTGGCAAGACATTAGACATGTTTCTTAAAACAATGTGACTACTGTGTTGGTATTTATGCAGTGTCTTTGGCTGAGGTCTTCTCTGTGGCGAAAGACCCTTCATAGGGTATACAAGTGATGTCACTATGGCTCCCCAAAGTATGAATAATATTGGGCCCTATAGCAGGATGACAGCAATTGGCCCCAAATATACTAATAATGGAAAAGTATATTTTTAATTTTTTTTACAAATTCCGTCAGTCAGATCAGTCGCTCAGTTGTGTCTAACTCTTTGCAACCCCCATGGACTGCAGCACGCCAGACTTCCCTGTCCATCACCAACTCCTGGAGCTTGCTCAAACTCATGTCCACTGAGATGGTGATGCCATCCAACCATCTCATCCTCTGTCATCTCCTTCTCCTCCTGCCTTCAAACTTTCCCAGCATCAGAGTCTTCTCCAATGAGTCAGTTTTTCACATCAGGTGGCCAAAGTTTTAGAGTTTCAGCTTCAGCATCAGTCCTTCCAATGAATATTCAGGACTGATTTCCTTTAGGATTGACTGGTTTGATCTCTTTGCAGTTCAAGGGATGCTCAAGAGTCTTCTCCATCACCACAGTTCAAAAGCATCAGTTCTTTGGCGCTCAGTTTTCTTTATAGTCCAGCTCTCACATCCATACGTGACTACTGGAAAAACCATAACTTTGACTAGACAGACCTTTGTCAGCAAAGTAATGTCTCTGCTTTTTAATATGCTGTCTAGGTTTGTCATAGCTTTTCTTCCAAGGAGCAGGTGTCTTTTAATTTCATGGCTGCAGTCACCATCTGCAGTGATTTTGGAGCCCAATAAAACAAAGTCTGTCACTGTTTCCATTGTTTCCCCATCTATTTGCCATGAAGTGATGGGACCAGATGATCTTAGTTTTTGAATGTTGAGTTTTAAGCCAGTTTTTTCACCCTCCTCTTTCACTTTGATCCAGAGGCTCTTTAGTTCTTCTTTCCTTTCAGCCATAAGGGTGGTATCATCTGCGTGTCTGAGGTTATTGATATTTCTCCTGGCAATCTTGGTTCCAGCTTGTGCTTCATCCAGCCTGGCATTTCACATGATGTACTCTGCATATAAGTTAAATAAGCAGGGTGACAATGTACAGCTTTGACATACTCCTTTCCCAATTTGGAATGAGTCCATTGTTCCATGTCTGGTTCTAACTGTTGCTTCTTGACCTGCATGCAGGTTTCTCAGGAGGCAGGTAAGGTGGTCTGGTAATCCCATCTCTTGAAGAATTTTCCACAGTTTGTTGTGATCCACATGGTCAAAGACTTTGGCATAGTCAATAAAGCAGAAGTAGATTTTTTCTGAAACTCTCTTGCTTTTTCTATGATCCAACGGATGTTGGCAGTTTGATCTCTGGTTTCCCTGCCCTTTCTAAATCCAACTTAACATCTGGAAGTTCATGGTTCACGTACTGTTGAAGCCTGGCTTGGAGAATTTTGAGCATTCCTTTGCTAGCATGTGAGATGAATGCAATTGTGCGGTAGTTTGAATATTCTTTGGCATTGCCTTTCTTTGGGACTGGAATGAAAACGGACCTTTTCCAGGCTTGTGGCCACTGCTGAGTTTTCCAAATTTGCTGGCAACATGAGTGGCATATTAACGGCATCATTTTTTAGAATTTGAAATAGCTCAACTATTCAATAGGATTTGAATTATGATTCAATAGGATTTTAATTCAAATAGAATTTGAAATAGCTCAACTGGAATTCTGTCATCTCCACTAGCTTTGTTAGTAGTGATACTTCCTAAGGCCGACTTGACTTCACATTCCAGGAAGTCTGACTCTAGGTGAGTGATTACACCATCGTGGTTATCTGGGTCATGAAGGTCTTTTTTGTATAGTTCTTCTGTGTATTCTTGGCACCACCTCTTAATATCTTCTACTTCTGTTAGATCCATGCCATTTTTGTCCTTTATTGTGCCCATCTCTGCAGTCAATGGGGTCGCACAGGGTTGGACACAACTGAGCAACTGAACTTGCGTGAAATGTTCCCTCAATAACTCTAATTTTCTTGAAGAGATCTCTAATCTTTCCCATTCTATTGTTTTCCTCTATTTCTTTGCATTGATCACTGAGGAAGGCTTTCTTATCTCTCCTTGCTATTCTTTGGAACTCTGCATTCAGATGGGTATATTTTTCCTTTTTCCTTTTCCTTTAGCTTCTTTTCCTTTTTCAGCTATTTGTAAGGCCTCCTTAGACAACTATTTTGTCTTTTTGCATTTCTTTTTCTTGGGGATAATCTTGATCACTGCCTCTTGTACAATGTCATGAACCTCTGTCCATAGTTCTTCAGGCACTCTATCAGATCTAATCCCTTGAATCTATTTGTCACTTCCACCATATAATTGTAAGGGATTTGATTTAGGTCATACCTGAATGGTCACGATGGTGTGATCACTGACCTAGAGCCAGACATCTTGTAATGTGAAGTCAAGTGGGCCTTAGAAAGCATCACGACGAACAAAGCTAGTGGAGGTGATGGAATTCCAGTTGAGCTATTTCAAATCTTGAAAGATGATGCTGTGAAAGTGCTGCACTCAATATGCCAGCAAATTTGGAAAACTCAGCAGTGGCCACAGGACTGGGAAAGGTCAGTCTTTATTCCAATCCCAAAGAAAGGCAATGCCAAAGAATGCTCAAACTACTGCACAATTGCACTCATCTCACACACTAGTAAAGTCATGCTCAAAATTCTCCAAGCCAGGCTTCAGCAATATGTGAACCGTGAACTCCCAGATGTTCAAGCAGGTTTTAGAAAAGGCAGAGGCACCAGAGATCAAATTGCCAACATCCGCTGGATCATGGAGAAAGCAAGAGAGTTCCAGAAAAACATCTATTTCTGCTTCATTGACTATGCCAAAGCCTTTGACTGTGTGGATCACAATAAACTGTGGAACATTCTGAAAGAGATGGGAATCCCAGACCACCTGACCTGCCTCTTGAGAAACCTGTATGCAGGTCAGGAAGCAAGAGTCAGAACTGTACATGGAACAACAGACTGGTTCCAAATAGGAAAAGGAGTATGTCAAGGCTGTATATTGTCACCTTGCTTATTTAACTTATATGCAGAGTACATCATGAGGAACGCTGGGCTGGAAGAAGCACAAGCTGGAATCAAGATTGCTGGGAGAAATATCAATAACCTCAGATATGCAGATGACACCACCCTTATGGCAGAAAGTGAAGAGGAACTCAAAAGCCTCTTGATGAAAGTGAAAGAGGAGAGTGAAAAGATTGGCTTGAAGCTCAACATTCAGAAAACAAAGATCATGGCATCTGATCCCATCACTTCATGGGAAATAGATGGGGAAACAGTGGAAACAGTGTCAGACTTTGTTTTTTTGGGCTCCAAAATCACTGCAGATGCTGATTGCAGCCATGAAATTAAAAGACGCTTATTCCTTGGAAGGAAAGTTATGACCAACCTTGATAGTATATTAAAGAGCAGAGACAATACTTTGCCAACCAAGGTCCGTCTAGTCAAGGCAATGGTTTTTCCCGTGGTCATGTATGGATGTGAGAGTTGGACTGTGAAGAAAGCTGATCGCCGAAGAATTGATGCTTTTGAACTGTGGTGTTGGAGAAGACTCTTGCGAGTCCCTTGGACTGCAAGGAGATCCAACCAGTCCATTCTAAAGGAGATCAATCCTGGGTGTTCATTGGAAGGACTGATGCTAAAGCTGAAACTGCAATACTTTGGCCACTTCATGCGACGAGTTAACTCACTGGAAAAGACTGATGCTGGGAAGGATTGAGGGCAGGAGGAGAAGGGGACGACAGAGAATGAGATGGCTGGATGGCATCACTGACTCTATGGACATGAGTTTGAGTGAACTCCGGGAGTTGGTGATGGACAGGGAGGTCTGATGTGCTGTGATTCATGGGGTTGCAAAGAGTCGGACACTACTGAGCAACTGAACTAAACTGAACTGAATGGTCTAGTGGTTTTCCCTACTTTCTTCAATTTAAGTCTGAATTTGGCAATAACGAGTTCATGATCTGAGCAACAGTCAGCTCCTGGTCTTGTTTTTATTGTATAGAGCTTCTCCATCTTCGGCTGCAAAGAATATAATCCGTTTGATATCAATATTGACCTTGTGATGATGTCCATGGGTCAAGTCGTCTCTTGTATTGCTGGAAGAGGGTGTTTGCTATGACCAGGGTGTCATCTTGGCAAAACTCTGTTAGCATTTGCCCTGCTTCATTTTGTACTCCAATGCCAAACTTTCCTGTTACTCCAGGTGTCTCTTGACTTCCTACTTTTGCCTTCCAGTCCCCCATGATGAAAAGGACAGAGTTTGTTTATTATAGCTCTCTGGATGTCAGAGAGTTATACTTAAATATTTAAGTTTTTAATTACTTATTCTAAAGAGAGCAACACCTGAGATTGTGGCCACAGAGAACTGCCTTTGCTGAGCCAATAAGCACACGGTGTACCAGCGCCTGGTGCAGCCAGGCAGCCCAGGCTGACTGTCCAGGCTCCTTCGGCACCCCTCCCTCCCCGACATCTGTTTTAGCTCCACCACTGATCTGTCTTTCCCGAGTCAGGTCCTCATGATGGATTGTACCACGTGTCCAGCCGTCAATCACCAGGCTGCCGGTGGGCTCACACAGGGCAACTGCAACTGGGCCATCTTGAGGCTCCAAGTAATTTACCAGGTCTGGTTGTCTCCTCCGTTGAGTACCAAGTGGAAAAGCAATTTGCAGTGGGGTCAGCCGTGTAACAGGCTCCTCAGAGATCATCTGAGCAAGTCCCTCTAACAGAGAAGGCATCCTGAGGTGTGTTTAGGCCTGTTGCCCCTCTACCATCATCATCACTGTAAAGTTTATTTTGTTAAATAGCAGAATATTCACTTCTCACCCCTTGTCCTAGCACAGTTTCCGATGTCTCCTGCCCAGATTCTTATACTGAAGCTATCACCTCCAACATGGTGGTGTTTGGGGCCTTTGGGAAGGACTTAGAATTAGAAAGGTCATGAGGGCAGGGCTCTCTTGATGGGATTAGCATGTCCTTGTAGGAAGAGGAAGATACCTAGTGAGCAACTAGCCATTCACGAGCCAGGAGCAGGGCTCTCACTAGAAGAGCTGCCCTGATCGTGGCCTTCCCGCTAGAATCATAAAGTAAATGTTTGCTGTTTAAAGCGCTGGTCTCTGGTGTTTTGCTGCAGCAGCCCAAGCAGACTAAGACGCTGTTTTGTTTTTTTAATTGTTTTTAATTGAAAGATAATTGCTTTACAATAACAATATTGTGTTGGTTTCTGGCATACATCAACATGAATTTGCCTGCAATGCAGGAGATGCAGGTTCAATCCCTGGGTCGGGAAGATCCCCTGGAAGAGAGCATGGCAACCCACTGCAGTATTCTTGCCTGGGAAATCCCATGGACAGGGGAGCCTGGCAGGCTACAGTCCATGGAGTCACAAAGAGTCAGACCTGGCTGAGTGACTAAGCACCCGATACATATGTCCCCTCCCTCTTGAACCTCCCTCCACCTCCCACCCCTTCCCACCCCTCTCTGTTTCACTCATGGCAGTGTGTATGTTTCCATGCTGTTCTCTCCACCCATCCCACCCTCGCCTTCCTCCTCCCGTCCCCTCCCATGCCCACAGATCTGCTCTCCATGTCTGCGTAAGACATCGTTCTTTCAAATAAACCCAGTTGGGCTTGTGAGCTGCTGCTGTCAGTCTCACTGCCCAGCCGTCCGCAGGGGAGCTGGTAAAGCAGAGCATCTAGGCCCCTCGCGAAGGCTCTGATGTACCTGAGAAAAGCCCGTGCAGTAACAAAGACCTGGAACAGCCAGAAATAAATAAATGAATAAAATTATAAAAACAAACTCATAGCATTTAGCAAAAGAACACAGCTACCAGTCATTGAAAGGGGACAAGATATGGGACTTGTCCATCCGACATGAGTCTGAGCAAGCTCTGGGAGCTGGTGATGGACAGGGAAGTCTGGCATGCTACAGTCCATGGGGTCACAGAGAGTTGGACACAACTGAGTGACTGAACTGACCTGAACTGAAGGTATGGGACTGGCAAACCCTGGCTCGGCTGTTCACACCCGGGCGCCTCTTTGACCCTTAGTGTCCTCATCACCAGCAGAGAAGACCTTATTCTCTGTGCCCTGCAGGATTTTCATGTGGATTATATGGGTTGCAGCAGTCGTATTTTATCATTAGATTTTAAGTTTCTTGAGGGTAGAGAGAAATGCCTTTCCTTTTCTATATGACTACCGTATCTGGCTACCTGGAAAGATGCTTTAGTATTTGTTGAGTCCATGAATGCAGGAAAGGACTAGCCCAGTGTGGCATGTTCTCAGATTGTTAATGCACTGAAATTACTTCATCTTCCAATGATGGATTTTCAGACAAAGGAAACAAGAGAGTGTGAACAGAAAAGGACACAGGTTCTGGCGTCAGATGGCATTCGGCTTGATCTCTACTCCACCTTTGGCAAAATTAAATAACTTGCTTAGTTTTCCTCATCAGTAAAATGGATTTGTAGATGCTTTCCCCCTTGGAGAGGAGGTGAGAGCCTTAAAGTAGATCTCATATAGTAAGTACTTCATATATAGTACTTATTTGTTAAATAAAGTTTCCAGGAACAGGGCTTCATAAACCAGAGGGCCAAAATCAAATATTAATTTTTGTCCTTAGCAATAGTAGCCACTTTATTTGGGCCAATGGCAAAGCAGTTTTTGCACTCTGTATGTGTGCATGTAATATACAGAAAAAATGCCCCTCCCCCTGAAAAAAGACATTGCACCAAGTCCCTAGTGCAGTCTCAAAATAGAGAGGAGATCCATTTCTGGAGATGTTATTTGAATCCTGGAGCAAGCCTTGCCTGAAACTCCTAAACTACTCTTGGGCTGCTCTGATATATAAGCCAGTAAGTTTCCTTTGCAGAAGAACAGATAAGAATGTTGTCATTGCTCAAAACACATGGCAGTACAGATCTCAGAGCATGGGCTGGAGCCCAGATGTGGGGTTGGGGCTCACTCACCTCTTTGCCCCCGACTTTGCTAACTCCTGTGGTTAACGTAGCTTGCATCTGCCCACCCTCTGTGGAATCTTGCCCAGCTTGTGGGTGGGGTACCTAGATTAGAATCAGCAGCAAAGCCCCTCATTGTCAGACCACCTCCTGGAGCCCAGGGTTGGGGAGGATGGTGGCACAGGCATTGGCTTCCAATCAGATAAGGCACCCCCTTCACAGGGCATGGCAGGTCAGGTTTCACAGGCTGGACACATTTATAACAGCACAGTCTCCATGCGGAGGGTGGAGGGAGGGCGGGCAAGGGCCGGCGGGAGATTTGTCTCCTTAACAGTGGCTCTGACAGGCCTCGGAGTGAGATGTCATGGTCCATGGGGGATGTGAGTGGGGACGGGGCAGGAGCTGATCTGAAACATAAATTTGGGGGAAGCCGCTGGGGGACAGCTGGCCCAGGTCTGCAGAGCCTCGAGCTGCCCTCGGAAACGACAAGAGCTGACGCAGCTCCAGGCGTCTCGAGAAGCATGTTGTTCGTGTTCGTGCGTTTGATGCCCCTGCACCCTCAGCGGCAGGTGCTGTTCCCATGCCTGTTTTACACATGAAGGAACCATGGTACAGAGAGGTTAAGGTACTTCCCCCAGGCCACACAGCTAGTCAGTGGCAGAGCTGTGTCGAGAGCATGGGTCTTCTCATCCTGAGCTGTTCTCGAATCTACTGCAGGAAGGTTGCTGTCATTCGGTCAAGCATGTCCCATAACTGCCTGTAACAGACCAGCACTGGCAGCCCTGGCTTTCCCGGGCAGCGTCGTCTGGGGAACTTGAGCCTCTGTGGAGCTGACTGAGCCTAGGTTTGAACCCTCCCCCATCCCCCTCCCCGGCTTGGCTGGGCGGCACTGAGTAAGTAAAGCTGCCTCTCTGAATCTTAGACCATACACCCACACACCATTTAGGGTCGTGAGGTGAAAACCCAAAGAGCACAGAGTGCCTAGTTTGGAAAACTGGTTTTCAGAGCTCAGCTCTGGGCCCTGCCCTGGGTGCTCATCTTCCAAGGTACAGACTGGAGCGCGGTGGTCCCGACCCAGCTTTGCAGAGACAGTCTGTTGCTGAGGGCAGGGCGTGAACCAGGAGGAGCAGACCTCAGCCGCAGGCTGCCTGCACTTGCAGGTGACCGTGGGCCTCTCTCTCCTGCTTTGGAGATCAGCTTCACCATGTGCGACGGGCTAGGGCAACAGTTCATGAGCCCGGCCCTGCCATCCCCTGCCTCCCCTTACACATCCTGCTTTCCTTGATCCATGTGTGGCAGGGCTTTAATGTGTTAGTTTAAGTTAGGGGTTGAATTGTGTCCCCGCCAACAGTGTTGAATACCCATCCCGTCAGTACCTGTGAGCGTGACCTTAATGCAAACAGGGTCTTCATCAGCAGATGAAGATCAAGTTAAGACTGAGTTAAGATCGGAGTGGGCTGAATCCTCTATGGCTTACAGGTGTCCTTATGAAAGGGACACTCGCAGGGAGACACCACTGTGCAAGAAGGAGGCCAGAGATCAGGGTGATGCTGGGGACAGGCCTGGCAGGGCATCCTCACAGACCCAGAAGGAAGTGGCCCTGATCTCAGACTCTGGGCCTCCAGACTGCGGGAGAGGACGATTCTGTTGTTCAGGCCACCCGGCGTGTGGTCGTTTGTCCGGGCCGCCCCGGGACACACTCACCAGGTGGTTCCAATGTCCTGGCTTATTGGAAACAGAAAACAGCAGGGTTCCTTCTCACTCATGAATGTTCACATCCCTGGGGCTCTTTCTTGGAAGTGACAGGGTTCTGGAGCACTCTGGGGACAGCGCTAAATTCTATCAGAGGACAGATTTTTTGGGGTGACCCTCTGGAAGGTCCGGGTGAAGGGAGGGGCCTTGATCTTGGGTGCAGACAGGTGGGCATGGGAAAGGTCGCCACAGGCCTCACCTCACAACAGATGCTGTGGCCGCCTGCTGATAACCACCATAGGGCACAGGGGACAGGAGGCAATATCAGTGCAAGGCTCTCAGATAAGAGATGCAAACAGGGCCCGGCTGTCATTCCTGGCAGGCCATCAAAGCCTGTCACCCACCAGGGAGCGGGTGTTCCGGGAACCCGTCCTGGCGTGCAGCTGGTCACACGGCCCAGACACAGTCCTCCTGCCCCCTAGCACCCACCGCCCACGGCTGCTGGATACAGAGGAGTGTCGAGCCTTCCCAGAGAGCAGCTGCAGACACCAAGAGGGTGTCGGGGATGGACCTGGGGGTGTGTGGGACTCCGGGGTGGAGAGTCCCCGGTGGGAGGTGCCTGTGCACACAGCAGCTCCCTGTGCTATGCTGGGCCGTACTGGCCATCCTCCAGGACAGGGGTTCCCATGGGTGACTGTACCCCATGGGGGACCCGGCAATGCCCGCAGACAGTGTGGTTGTTATAACTGGGGGAGGGGTGCTACTGGCACTTAGTGTGGGGGCCAGGGGTGCTGCTCAGCACCCCACAGTGCACAGGACAGACCCCCACAAAGAATCATCTGGCCCCAAATGCCAACAGTGCCGAGGTGGGGAAGTCCTGTTCTTGGCCCGACTTCCCATAAGATGCTCTGAGATGGGGTTGTTCACTGGTTGCTTCAGGGGCTGTGCTGCTCCTCATGGGCACAGGGATGGGGGTGTACGATTCCGTGTGATTCCCAAGTGGCTGAGTGTAGTCTGTGTGCTCTCCCCATCCTCACTGCCCAGATGGGGTGCCAGGGCCAGAAGCAGGATGCGAGCTTCGCCCAGAGTGGAATCACAAGCCACATCTCCCATCTGCTCAGAGCCTCCCCCCTGAGTACTCGCTTATTCCTCCTTGGACTCTACCGTCTGCTCACCATCCAGAGTGACCCCGTTGAAGGCAAATCTGCCTCTATCACTTGTTACTGGAAACCTTCCAGCAGCTTCTGTGAGCAGTTAGGGAAAATTTCACAACCCCTCCCAGGGCTCCTCAGCCCCTGCCTGGTCGACCCCTGACCCCTGGGCCTCCCTGCTGCTCTACCGACTCCAGGTCTCCTGCAGGGCCCTTGCATGGCGCTGCCCTCTGCCTGCAAATCCCCCGGCCATCCTCAGGACTCCCTTCTCACCTCTGTAGCTCGGTTGTCAGTCATCAAGCCTCCAGTGAGCCTCTGTCTAAAGAGGCGCTCTTGTTCCTTCATTCTCCATCTTCACCCTGGTGTATTTTTTTTTTTTGGTAGTTTTTAATCATCATATGATGTGTTTCTTTATCCATTTACACTCATATTTCTTTACAGTCTATCTCCTCCACCGATCTGAAGCTCAAAGGAGGCCGGGCGGTGGTTGGTTGTGGTCTGTACTGCGTTCTCACCTCTGAGCACAGGGAGGGTGGAGGACCAGGGTCTCCCAAGGGTTCAGACCTGAGGCCACAGCATGGGCCCCCGCCACCCGCCAGCTCGGTTCTTCTCAGGAGTAGCCCTGGGAGGTGATGGGCCTTTGTGCACATGCTCTAAAGAAAGAAGAAACTCACTGTAACGGGGTGAACAGTGGCCCCTGCTCCCCGAGAAGATACGGCCATGTCCTAATCCTCAGAGCCTGTGGATGTGACCTTATTTAGAAAAGGCATCTCTGCAGACATGATTAGACTGAGCCTCGTGAGGTCAGCCCGGATCGCGTGGTCAGGTGTGGAATCCGATGACAGATTTTTCACTGAGACAACAGAGGAGAGAAGCACACAGAGAGGCCATGTAAAGACGGGGCAGGGGTTGGAGGGACACGGCCACTAGCTAAGGGCTCCTGGAGCCGCAGGAGCTGGAAGAGGCAGGAAGGACCCTCCCAGAGGCCCTCCCGAGAGACTGCGATACTGCCCATGCCCTGACTTCAGACTTCTGGCCTCCAGGACTATGAAGCTATCAATTTCTGTTGAGGCAACTTCTTGCAGCAGCCCCGAGAAACTCATACCTCCCCCAGCAGATGCTCAGAAGTCCGCATGTGATTCATTCATGCTGTAATCCGTGAGGTGCACCAGCTAGGGGGGATGTTGGCTCCCAGCCTGTGTCTGCGAGAGGTGAGGGAGTTGCTGAGAAATCAGCCAGCATCACCTTCCTGCAGTGGAGGGCAGGGAGGGTGGAGGGGTCGAGACAGGGAGCAGATTGCCTTGTAATCAAATCCAGAAGCTGCCTCATAAACCTCATTCCCAGAGACCCTCCGGGTCCTGCGCGTGGGCAGCACAGCAGTGGGTTTGATTCCTTTGAGTAGGCAGATTCCTGGGGCCCGGCCATCCGGTGATTCTGGCCGAGGACAGCAGGGAGGGTTCCAGGCGTGTCACTGAAGCAGCGTCTTCTCCCTGGGACCAGAGCGATCGGCGGGCTGTGGTCATTCTCCACGCTGCGGGCCCTGTGGAAAGAGTGGGCCGTGGGCTCTGGAGGAAGGGCTGGGAGGCGCTCCTCGTTAACCCTCTGGAGGATATCAGAAAAGGGAGGGTGACCCGCAGTCCCTTCCCAGCTGTGACTGTGACAGACCCGGGGGAGTGTCCCATGAAACCCTGGGGCAGAACCCCATGAGGGCAGAGCAGATGGACGTGGGTACAGGGCCTGGCTGAGTCCTGATGGCTCACTGCTGGTGCCTCAGGTGTTTGGATGCATCCTTTGTCCTCTCGGAGTCCCAGCTTCTCCATCTATGTTGGGGGAAGGTGACAAAGAAGCTGTCAAAGAAGCTGAGGGGATAAGAGCCTGGGGGGAGGCCTGGGTTTGAACCGGACTCTGCCACATACTGACTCCAAGTGGCGCTGAGCCTCAGGTACCTTGCTGTAAGAATGAGCCCATTGTAGGGCCTGCTGAGGGGGCTGTTGTGAGGTTCACAGAGAAAATGTGTGTCCAGCTTTTAGCATCTCAGTGTAGCCCTCTCCCCGGCAAAAAGGAAAGATTTTGTCACTCATATCACAAGCGTCTGGGTGTGGAATGATTTGAGTTCCAAATAGTCATTATGGCTAGCAGCTGTGTGACCTTGGCTAGTATACACCCTGTCTGGTTTTCCACTTTCCTTTTCTGAAAAACGACCGTTAGAGGACCCACCTCATGAAGGATAAAGTGAGATTTCGGCCTAGCCCAGTGCTCAGCACCCAGTTGATGGCCCATACCCATTGTCCGTCGTTGCGGTGGTGCCCTGTCCCCAGTCGCAGTGACCTTCTCTGCGTGTGACTACCAGGCCAGGTGCTCTGTTGGCGACAGTCTCAGACCCATTCCTCCTGGGTTCTCCCTCCCTTCCTATTTATCCCTGGTTCCCTTCAGGCCGTGTGGCCACCTGTCAAGGCACTTCATGCTGGGCAGGCAGGAGCTTCTCTCTGCCCAGTCCCTGGGCCTTTGCAGGCCTCCCTGATTGTCCATCAGGACCCAATGCCCAGCTTCTGGACAGCCACCGAGAGACCAACGTGTTCTACGTCCCTGCTCCTTCTCCAAACACTCAATATGAGACGTGCTTTTTAAATTCTTTGACAGAATGCTTTTTACAGGGCCGAGGGGCTGATAAATATCTGTGTCCTGTGTGCTGGGCCTCCGGGAAGTCTTGGTGGGAGCGAGTCTGCTGGGGGCAGCTCCTGTTTTCTCCCAGAGCCCATAGGGGAGCTGAGAGGTGGAGTGCCGGGGCCCCTTGGTCTCAGGAGAGCCATGTTACCTGTCTAGAATCTCTCGGGAGGAGCCTCGAAGTTCCAGGGTGGGACCCCAGGGCTGGGGCTGGAACTGCAGAGCAGAGCTGGACGTGGAGGGGTCTGTTCTGGGCGTGCTGCTCTGGGGGGGGCGGTGCAGTGCAGCTGGGAGACACACACTTGTCTTGCACACAGTGGAAAACCTTGACTGCCTGCGGGAGTCCCTGTGGTTCCCCTGGGCTCTTCTGGTTGGGGTTGCCCTGTGAAGGAAGTGGGCTGATATGAACAGGAGCAGGCTTGTGGGGGGACAGAAGGAAAGTACGTTCATGAGAACGTGGGACACACAGAGCAGGATTAGCTCAGTCTACCTTCTGTGTTCACACTCCCCTGGATGCTGTCACGGGCCTGCTTAGGTGGCAAAAAGTCACTGAACTGTACAGTTATGTTGTTGTTGTTGAGCCACTCAGTCGTGTCTGACTGTGACCCCTTGGACTGCGGCATGCCAGGCTTCCCTGTCCTTTACCACCTCTTGGAGTTTTCTCAGACTCATGTCCCTTGAGGCGGTGTACGCTTATGAGGGTGAGTTTTCCCCTGTGTTCATATTCAGTAAAAAGTTCAAAAAGTGTTTGTTGCCCAAAACATCTGAAATCACACCAGCATGTTGAAAATGTGTGTCATTTCTGGGTGTTATGATTCCGTGGAATTCACCCGCTTCCCTGCCCCTGTGGTCTCCCGACCTCGTTCCTTCAGCCTGTGTCTGCTGTTTTACAGTGAACATATGGTACATTAAGTGTTTAAAGATGGACACCCACACCCCTGGGGAAAGTCTGTCTGCTTGTCACACCTCGTGTCCAGGTGCAGCTTCTTATCTGGGACCAGGGATGCCTTGCATCGCGTGCAGACAGCACCCTGATCTCAATAGCGTTCTGCAGTGGAGCCTGGCAGAACTTCCTAAGTCAGTGCTGGGGAGGCAGAGGCTGGGGGGCAAGGCAGGGTGATGTCACTGGTCAGGAAGCCCCTCAATGCGGAGGCGGGGATGGGCATTGTCTGGCCCAGCCCCTTCCTTGAGAACTCAAGATCAACTGCTGGGCCTGTGGCCTGTGCATTCCTCCATTCGGCAGACCCAGGTTGCACGTCCGCTCAGGGCCAGGTCTTGTTCCAGGTGTCGGGGACACAGCTGTGAACGAGGTCCTCTCCTCAGTGGGAGAACAGACATTGAGGCCCATGGGAGCAAACCCCAGAATTCTAGTCTCTGCTGTGTTTCCCTTGCAGAGTTCTGTGGCTGTGGGTCCCAGCAGGGAGGGCAGTCTCCCCTCTCCTTCCTCTCATGTGCTTTGCTTACTGATGGAGAAAGTTGCAATCAGACAAATCGGGTCCGAATCCGAGCTCTGGTGGTTGTGGCTGTGCCCGTGGACACCTTGCTCACTGTTGATGTCACCTAAATCACGAGACGGTGGGGAGGATGGAAGGGAAACCCATGTGAAAATTCCCGACACCTGCAGAACTCAGGCATGACTTCCTGGCCTCTTTGGTTTCCTTCTTAGAAGCTTTTGTGGGTTTGGGTAGAGGCGTGGGCTGCCATTTCCCTCCCTCGTTGTCTCTGTCTGCAAAGTCACATGACCCCTAGTCAGTGTGATCACCCTCCCCACAGCCCTGGCCTCGGCACTTTCCTGAGATGCAGCCCAGGTGAGTCCGTCCCCGGGCTCTTGCTAAGAGGGACTCAGCTGGGATGGGAGCTCCTCACGGTAGCTTGTTGGCATCAGATGCCTTCTCCCTGGAAAGCACAGTGGGGTCAGCCCTGCAGGTCTGCTACAGTCAGGTCTGCTGCAGTCAGCTGATGCTGCGTAACAAACTGTTCCAAAACCATGGCTTACGAGTCTGGGGGTGCCTGGGCTCTCCAGGCTGTTCTCACTCAGGCTTTCTTTTGTGGCTGCAGGGAGCTGGGCCTGGGCTCATCTTGAAGGCCTTTCTCCTCCTAGTAGCTGAAGCTCCCTGGCCACCCCTCTCCCTACATGGTCCCTCCAGGGTGGTCCCTGAGGGCAGTCAGACGCCTAATATGCTTCGCATGCCTGACTCACTGGTCCACTCTGAGATGATTACATGGAAAAGAATTCTTGGCAGAAGGAACGGCAGCTGTAAAACCTCTAAGCTGGGAAGTGTCACTTCAGTTTCCCTCTCTGAAATGGAAATGATAGTTCCTTGTGGGTGATGCTGTTGGGTGAATGTGGAAGATGAAGCAGCTGAAGTGTAGGTAAGGCCCCACGCAAGGATTGGGGAGCTCCCCCACCATAAAAGGCACACCTTCCCAGGGCTCTGAGAGGCTGCTCCCGAGGAGAGTTACACACAGAGGGACCCCATTCTGTACACAGCTCATCACCAGGCATGCCATATACCGACTCAGAGGCCTGGTCAGACTGGAATCTGGATGTGGGGACATCTGTCACCAGACGTGGGCATTTCTTCTGCCCCTCACACCAGCATTATGAATAGCTCTAGTGTGCTTTGCCGACACTGAAAACAGCCCTCCACATGGTGCCCGTCAATAACGCTGTATTTTTAGTGGCAGCCTGCACTGGGGAAGCCGAAAACCTGAACTTGAAAGCACAAGCAAGTCCTTGCAGCTGCCTGGACAGGGACGCGGGACTCTGGGGGCAGGTCAGAGTGAGCTGGAGGTCAGAGGACTGCCCACATTTGTTTCTCAGGGCGGGACACCAGGCCCAGTCTTTGGGTGGCCTGTCCTTTGGAGGTGGGAGGCTGAACTGTGGTCCTGGTGTCTGTGTCCCCGTCCAACCATTGCCCACCTGGGGCCTGCGAAGCCCGGGAGGTCAACTTGTGGACACAGCTAGTGGTGGACGAGACTCGGGCTCTCCCTGAGGCCTGGCCCTGGGGTCCTGAGAGCACCTGGCCCCTTACTGGGCACCAAGGGCCTCTCTGGTCTGGGGGCTCCGTGAGGGCTGTGACTGCCAAAGGGGAGACAGCCCCAGGGCAGGGGCCCTGTAAGAGCTATTCTTCCTCCCAGTAGGGCGAGGAAGCATCTAGAACCAGTGGACGGGGAGGGACTCAGAAGCCGTCCCACCCACACGCCTGGGAGACAGGTTGGCCGGGTCTGCACACCCACTCCTCCCCAAGGGCCCTCTGCTCCTGGCTTTACTGGCAGGAGACTTAGAGGCGATCATCAGAGAGTGTTACACTTCTTAGATCAAAGCAGTTTTGCCATAAAAAAATGGTAGATGCTCACTAAACATTTTTTAAATAGTCCAGAACAGTCTGAAGGGGGAAAAAAAAAAACAAAGTGTTGCCATCAATCTGAAAACACCCCTCTTTCACCATTTAGTATTTACGGTTGCAGACCTTTATGTATTTTGATGATTATTTCTTTCACTAGTCGTGTGTGTTTCTTAAACAGGTACAAACTGTAATCCTGATTGGTGCTCTCCCTTTCTCGTCCTTCTGCCTGTTCCCAGGCCTGTCTCCCCTCTCCCACCCTGACCCCGCCTCAGAATTCCACCGAATTTCCCTGAGCGAGCCTTTGGCCCAGAGGATGCCGGGAGAGGGAGGCGGCAGAGGGGGAGGGGTGGCCGCAGGACAGTGGAGCCTTGTTTCCCGTGCGCGGCCCCAAACCCCGCCGGACCCCACTGGCGAGCGCATTGGCTCCTTGCAGAGTCAGCATTCTGCCCCCAGGAGTGAGTGAGAGGCTAATTAAGAGGGCTCGCTCCTGCATGAGCGCTGGCCGCACATCAGAGGGCCCAGGGTGATGACTGTTTTGGTCAGGAAGCTGGGGACATTGTCGTAGGGGAGGACAAGCCAGGGCACAGAGGTGCCGGCTGCGCCCCCCCAACCCCTGCCCTTTATCAGTTTCCTCCTCCCTCTGGCTGCAAACAAAAGGCTGCCAGTACCTGGGGGCCGGGGAGACACCGTGACACAGGATGTTCCCAGCATTTTGGATGTTTCCTCCGCCGTCTGACTGATATGTCCTAGAGAAAGCACTGGGGTTCTCCAGGGAGCACGGGGCTGTAAAAACTCCAAAACACAGTAATAACAAAGCCATAAATCTGGGCCGCCACAGCAGCTCCAGGCCCAGGGTGACCAGCCCAGGCCACACAGTGTGGCCACAGGATGCCCAGGGACTCAGAAGCGGTCAGAGTCCAAGTGACAGCAGGTGGTGTGAGGGACGATCCCCAAGGGGGTGGGGGGCGGTGGTTGGGGCTGGCCTCCATCAGGTGCGCGAGCTCTTCCTGCCCAGCGCGAATGGGAGGTGGGTGGGCCGGGACTGGGGGCAGCTCTGGGGTCCGCTGTCCAGAAGAGAAGGTGTGGATCACATCCCTTCTGTCTGACCAGCAAGCTGCTTAGCCTTACGTGCTGGACCTCCCTCCTCGTAAAATGGAGCTAATAAAGGCACCCACTTTTGGAGTTTTCCTGTGAGGGAGAAGTGAGCCGGCACCTGTTGAGCATGTAGGGTGATGCCACGGAGACGGTCTGTACACAGCGCACAGCCACCCTCCCTCCTGCCTGTTCCTCTCACGAGCACCACGTCCCTTCCACAAACAGCAGCCTCTCAGGTGTTTACAGAGAGGATTTAATCCAGTGGCGTGGGTTAGTAGGTGGCGGTTGAGTGGAGGCTTCAGATAGGGACAGTGAGGTGCTTACCTGGATTAGCAAGAGCAGAAAGCCAGCAGCATTTCCCAGGCTGGAGGAGGGGACGGTGCCATGGAACCCAGGAACCACTGGTGAAGGTTGGTGGGAACAGGGACCTCGGAAGGAGGGGCATTCCCACAGGGTAGGAGCAGAGAGAGAGAGAAAGAAGTACTCCAGCTTTTCACCTGCTTGGCTGCAACGTTGCCTCCCACTAACTGAGCTTGCCCAGGAGTCTGAGAGCAAGGGAGCCTGGGAAATGTAGTTCTTTGAGTAGGGAGAAGTGGGAGGGGGCCATCCTGACCAGTCCAGCCCGAAGGTCAGGTTACTTGTGATGGGGTTCTGGGAAGAGATTTCCTGGCCTTGACCCCAACTTCCCACTTCTTAGCTGAGTGGCCTTGCTATGCTAAGTGGCTTCAGTCTTGTCTGACTCTTCATGACCCGATGGACTGTAGCCCTTCAGGGTCCTCTGTCCATGGGATTCTCCAGGCAAGAATACTGGAATGGGTTGCCATGCCCTACGCCAGGGGATCTTCCCAACCCAGGCATCGAACCCGAGTGACCTTGAGTGAGTTATATAACCTCTTTTGGCCTTGATTTCCTCATCCACAAACAGGAGATGTTGACAGTGTTTAATGTGTTGAGTTGTTATGGAGAGCAAGCATGATAACATGCATGAAGCCTTCAGCACATATTTCAGAACACTGGTTTCAAGCGGAGACCGGATCAAGGCCTGAAAACATCGTCTAGCTCTCAGCATGGCCCTGGCACCTCTGGGCTTGGATTCCTTTTCAAAGAAGCAGGTATGACAACCACTTTCTCGGGAAGGAATCACTCATAAAATCTCTCCACGTCTTCTGCCAGGAATGACATAAGCTCTGTGCTGAAGGTGGCTTTTGGAGGGAGGAAAAAGGTTGAGGGCATCTCCCCCAGCACCCACATTCCTCAGGGATCAGAAAATCATTAGCTAATGGAGACATTCACCAATGGCCACTGGTCACTGGAAACGCAGGCAGAGCCCTGCTTCTCATTTCCCCACCCAGGGATCCGAGTGTTCCTGACACCCTGGCACAGCCTGTTGGTGTGACTTCTCATGCTGGTTGAGCACACACTGAGCTCACAAGTGGGAAGATAATGTTCTGTTTCTGGATGGGGGCCTCCAGAGTGACTTCTTCACTTCCTGGGCAGATCCTGAGGGAGGCCACAGAGTGAGTAATTCTCCCCACACCCTGGCCGACCAGCCAGTGGGGATCTCTGTTGCAGAGATGGGGTGGCGGTGTCATGGAAATCTGCCCACCTGCTCCAGATTGCATGGCAGGACCCCCAGGAATAGAGCATGTGAGGTACTGGCCCTTCCCTGGGCCTCCTGCCTTGGTCATGCTACTGGCAAAATGGGCTAGCTAAGCCGAACATGCTGGGGAACTGGGGAAAGCCAGATTTCAGATGTGTTTCATGTTGCTTCCCAGCTGGCTCTAAGCTGAGCTGCAGAATCTGACATGAGATAAACATCTGTCTCAGCAAAATGTCCACAGAGAAAGTGATGATGGTGTTGATGGTGATGATGGAGATGATGGTGGTGTGATGTTGGTATTGGTGGTGGTGATAACTGTCATTTTTGGAGTGTTTGCTGTCAGCCCAGCCCCATGCTAAGTGCCATATACATTCCATTTAATCCTCCTCAGAGCCCAGTGACCCCGATGAAGAAACTGAGGCTCAGAGGAGTGAAGTAAGCTGCCTGTGGGCACACCACTGACAGGTGACCAGGTCCAGAAGTAGCAGGTCTGTCTGATGCCAGAGTCCATGTGCATCCGTCCTCCATGCTGGCCCCACGGCAGGTGCGCTGCTAAAGCCTGTGGATGCTGTGGTCAGCAAGGTGCAGTCGAGTGAGACCTGGAACGTGTGGTCCCAGCGCAGTGAAATAAGACTTGCTAAGGAGCAGACTACCGTCCTGTCAAAGCCACCAGGGCCATCAGATTCCAGGCACTAACCCCACCAAGAGCGGAGAGCACACACTGGCATCTTGGGCGGAGAGAAGAGGGGAAGGCAGCCTTTCCCCCAGCGTCTCCTCACACCTTATCAGAGGATGGCTGGGAGATGAGCAGAGTCAGGGGCCGGCAGGGAAGAGGGGTGGAAGAGACACCAGCATGGGTGTGTTGGGAGATGCGTTTGCTGGATTGGAAGCTGTAGACAGAGAAACACAAAGTCCTGACTGCCAGACTGGGAGGCGTGTGCACAGACCTGTGTGATGTGGGCTCTAGGGACTCAGGATTCCAGAACCTTCTCTCCCGGGACTTTGGACAGGAGACTGCACTCTCCTGGCCCTGGTTTCCTCGCTTTCATCTGTACCCAGGTACTGACAGATAACTGCTCCTAGAGTCGTCGGAGGTGTGAGTGAACCAGTGCCCAGCAAGCTTCAGAACAAGTCAGCTGCATCGGGGTGGGGGCCTTCCTCCTCTGGCAGGTCCAGAAACAGGCTCAGAAAGGTCAGGTCTAAGAGGTAGGGCCAAGGCAATAACTCAAGAACCCTGAGGCCTATCCCGCAGCTTGGGCACAAGGCTCAGGGGCTCTACCGCCCTGGTCCTTGTGCTCAGTCACCTGTTGTCCCCAACTACAGCATCACCTCTTCATTTTATATGGAAAACACAGGCATCATGCAGGTGTGCATGCTCAGTCACGCAGTCTTGTCTGACTCTCTGTGACCCCATGGACTGTAGCCCACTAGGGTTCTCCAGGCAAGAATACTGGAGTGGGTTGCCATGCCATCGTCCTGGGATCTTCCCAACCCAGGGATCAAACCCATATCTCCTGTGTCTCCTGCATTGGCAGGTGGGTTCTTTACCACTAGTGCCACCTGGGAAGCCCACCGGCGTTATAGGTTTATGATTTATTATAATATCACTGATGTAAAGAGAATTGAGTTCTCTTTTGGTGTGGGAACTACATAATGCCTTTTAGATGGTTGGGGACCCCTCAGTGGGCTGTGACAGCGAGTAGGGATGTGCTGGCCCAGCTGCCCATCTGTTCTTGAAGAAGCATTTGGTTTTAAGAATGAGAGGGCAGTATAGAAAATGGGAGGGGAGCTGCCGTTTGCCTTCCACCCTCAGAACTGTGGCAGGAAGAGTCAGTGCTCGGGGCAGGGGTCCACCGGCAAGCCGGAGGGCTTCCACCACCATGCTGCAGAGCCTGTCCTATGAAGCTGCACACCGCAGGTGAGAAAGAGCAACTCACGTGGGCCACACTCCAGGGTCACTGCTGAGGGGCCGGGATTCCCCTCCTGCTCCGACTCTGGGGCTCCTGGCTTGACTCCAGGCTGCCGCTCGAGAGATAAGAGTCCTGAGTGCAAAGCCCAGCTCATCCTGTGGGATAGGAAGGAAAGACTCCAGACATAATTAGAAGTGCTTCGGAGGGAGTGGAACGTTCTCAGGAAATGTATTCTCATTAGAGCTGGCCCCTTGCCTCCTGAGAGAGAGTGCCGGCGTGCTGATCGAGCCTGCCCTCACCTCCCCACCGCCTACATGACATCCTCTTCATCGAGGATGGAGCCAGGAATCACGGTTGCTCCTCTGCATGGGCCTTTCTTTCTGCTTCCGGTCCGAAGAGAATCTGAGAGGCTTTCAGCTCCCCAAGGAGGGGACGTAGGCACCCCTGGTTTAGGGCGTTCTCATCATAGCTCAGTTGGTACAGAATCTGCCTGCAATGCAGGAGACCGCGGTTCAATTCCTGGGTTAGGAAGATCCTCTGGAGAAGGGATAGGCTACCCACTCCAGTATTCTTGGGCTTCCTTGGTAGCTTAGCTGGCAAAGAATCCACCTGCAATGTGGGAGACCTGGGTTCGATCCCTGGGTTGGGAAGATCTCCTGGAGAAGGGAAAGGCTACCCACTCCAGTATTCTGGCCTGGAGAATTCCATGGACTGTATAGTCCACGGGGTCGCAAAGATTCGGACATGACTGAGTGACTTTCACTTCACATTACACACTGGATTCAGAAACTTCACCTACCTTATTCTGTGCTTCAGTTTCCCTGTTGTCAGGTGGCCTGAGAACAGAGGAGAGTATTGCATGGCGGGCCTCCGAGGTCCTCTCTGGACCCACAGACTCCTCCTCCTGAGAAGAAAACCGAGAGAGGGCAGAGTTGCTTCGTGGCAGGAAGCAGGGCTCTAGAGTGAGGCTGTTGGCGCTGAGGTTCTGAGTGCTGACCAGGGGGCATCACTGTGGTCAGAGGTGACCGACAAGCCTCACCAAGGATGGGACACATGTCCCTGTATGCGTCTCCTCTGTATCTCACGCTTCGAAGTGCTCCTGGTCACACTCAGATGCATATTCCACGTCTGGGTCCCACAAGACTCAGCGCTTCACCAACTATGACACGCCTTCCCACATGCTGATGGCAGAGGTGAGGTGGCGCTGGGGACCTCGGGGTGCTTTCTCCCTCTCGCTGGCCTGTGACCGCAGCCGATCTTGGTGCTGATGTCCAGGGAGACAGGCCCGCGTCTCGTCAAGGCTTCTCCTCGAGGCTTTGCCCGGCCCGGGCTGAGCGGGGCCACAGCATCAGTGCCCAGGTGTCGGTGGCAGCGCCACCCGTTGAGGGTGCTCGTGCGGCCTGGGGAGGGGAGACCTTGAGCAAACTCCAGGAAGAAGAAACCCCATTCTCCCCACTTTCCCAGAACCCAAGGGCTTCCACACTTCAGGAACATGTTGATTTTGAACCTGAGCCCGTTGTGGACCTGGACACGGATCAAAGAGGGTGTATTGTTTTTCCTAAAAGTGTTGGGACACATCAGATCAGCAGAATTTCAGGTGCTGTGACTCAGCGTTTCCTCTGCAGCTACCACCTTCCCCACCCATCCCTCGAGGAAGAGGAATATAGCTCTCTGCCTCAGGGAGGCGCCCAGCGTGGCGCTCAAGGTCATGGGACTTGGCATCCGCAGAACAGGTTTAAATGTGCCTTTACCAGCTGCTTAGACGACCACGGGCAAGCGCCTCTGCTTCCCTGGACTCCGGTGTCTCTTACTGACAGTGAGGGTAAGCGTAGGGGTTCCTCACCGGGTGCTGTGTTCAGGATTAGTGAGAAAATGGGAAATGCATGCAGGTCCCTCTCAAGGAGTTTGGCACAGAGTAGCTGCTCGGTTAGTGACTAGTTCCTTCCGTCATCCCCCCCAGAGGTCGCCTCACACCCTAGAGCATCGTCCCGACCTCCCCTCTGTAAGCACCTGCTTCTCTTCTCCGTGTGCTCTCTTGGTGTGGAGGTGGAGTAGGGCCGTGCAGGGGGTCTGTTCCCCAAGTGCACCCCTCCCGTGTAAGAAGTGGGAGTAGGTGGGCAAACGCCCAGCCCTGCTGTCCATCAGGGCAATGATTCTAAGGTGTCTTCTGTGGCTGCCCAAGCATCCCCAGCAGGCCAGCACCACCCCCCTTTCTCATTATGCCCCCAGGCTGGTTCCTCCCTCCCGTTCCCATCCCCCAATCCCCTCCAGGCACTTCCTGCATGCACCTCCGAAACAGCTCATTGTCTCCACATGTGCTTGCTGAGGGGACCCGACCAAGACACACTGGTATCTCTACAGTGCTGGATGCTGGTCTGGAAACACCCATGTACTTGTGCAGACCTTCCTACAGCCGCTCAGAGGTGTCCGGAGCTAGATGGGGAGCGAGGGGCCTAGAGGCCCACGGCAGCACCAGACCTGGGATCCACCCTAGAAGGCTGGGCGCCATGGTTGGGGTGGGAGGCAGTAGACACCCGAGTTTTAGCTTCAGAGTCTGGAATCCAGACATCACGATGTTGTCTGGGCTTCCTCATCTTTCTGGAAGGTAGACACATGGCTTTTTCAATAAAGAAAAAAGATATTTGGAAGCCCTAAGAGTGGCGCGACATGGAGCCTTGTGCCGGTGGATGAGGGTCATGGAGTCAGGCCAGCTTAGGGCAGTGAGGTCAGGCTTCGGGGTTCCTGTACAATCCGGTGAAGCTGATGGATTTTGGCGGCAGGAGAGTGGACTCCCGAGTGGGATTCTGCACCTGGTGCAGGTGGGCTCACAGAACCACACAGCAGCTGTGGGCCCAGTGATCACTCAGCTTGGATGAGTTTTCTAACAACTCAGGCAGGACGTTCTGAGGACGTTGGAGCTTAGTGCTCAAGCCTTGATGCTGGGGACGGGCTGCCACCCACTCCAGGGAGAGCCTGAGAGAGCAGAGGCCTTTTTCAGCACGCGGGGCCCATGGAGGCTGGGCGAGCAGGGACACATGCAGAACCTTCACTGCAAGTTGCAACTTAGTTTTGGAAAGAGCTTTGGAACCCGGGGATGACACTGACACGCACGCGAGGGGTCATCAGTGACACTGGGTGGCAAGGCCAGCCCTCTGCCCCCCAGACTGGCACTGGGCGGGGGGAGCATGGGGTCTGTCCCTGCTCTGGCCGCCTCAAGCCACCACAAGCCACTGCCCCGCCTGGCTCCGGGGACACCGAGCGTCTTGTGCAGGAACATTCGAAGGCCCTAGAGTCTGCTGTTGATTTTTGAACTGCAAACAAGAATGTATTCATTCCCCGGGCTTCGCCATAGCCTTACATTATCCACTTAGAGTCACGTTACAAAAATAGCTTTCAACCGTCTTGCTTGAAATATTGGACACATCCACTCACTGACAGGGAGGTTTCGTTTGGTCGTCTAGCTGGGCTTCAGGGCATAACTTTTCACGCTGATGGTATACACACCCGTCACTTTGACACGAAAGGGGATGTTGGTATTTATTTTTCCCTAGAGAAAATGATGGGGAAACAGGCGGAATAAAAAGAATTTCCAGAATGGCCCGCACCAACCCTCACCACGTCTCTGCGGGTGTGGAATTTTCCCGGGCCTTGAATTCCTTTGGTTTGAGAAAGAGCCCCTTTTCCACCCTAAAGAGCGGGGGCCTCCTGGCGATGTGGGCCCCTCTCACCCCGGCTGCCCACACTCCCAACATTTGGGGAGGCTTAAAAAAAATGCCAGTGCTGGAGACCCACCTGAGGCCCAATCAGTCTTCATCCCCGATGGCGCCGATGGGCGGCCAGTTTGAGAAGCCCTGGGTCAGCCAGCCCTGCCCTTGGGTGGGAGAACAAGGAGGTCACAGCTCAGAGTCGTGCGTGATCAGTGGTGCGTCTGTGTGATCACTGCCTGGGCTCCCAGGCTTCCTGCTGCTGCCCCACCCAGGGCGCCCCCATCTCCCACTTGGTGACCCCTCTTCTTAGTTTATTTATTTTTATTTTTTATGACATTCAATTAAATTTCATTTAAAAAAAAACAAAACTTTTAATATCCAGGTGACCGTAGATTCACATGGAGTTGTAAGAAGTATTACAGTGCGACCCCCGGTACCCTCATCCCCCATAGCAGCCCCTGTGTCCCCACAGTGTGGCAACACCGACAGGAAACCCACCCCGCCACAGCCCCTCCGCCCTGTCCAGGTTTCACGGGAGGTCACTCGTTCGCGTGTGTGTGCGTGCTTTGTCCTGTGCAGCTTTGTGGCACTGGTCCGCTCGCCCAGTCAGCACGCAGGACAGCGCCGTCGCACCCCGCGGCCCCTTGTACCCCATTCTGTAGCCTCCGTCTCTCCCCTCCACTCCGCAGCAGATGCCGGCCGCTCGCCACCTCTGTCATTCTGTCCCGTCCACGGTGCTATAGAAATGGAGTCACGCCATGTGTGACCTTTTGGGACAGGCTTTGCTCGCTCAGTGTCATTTCCTTGCGCTTCATCCGTGTTGTCTGCTATGTCTGCGACTTTCCATCGCTGTGTAGTTTTCCCCACGGCCTTGCGCCACTCTCTGTGGGATGCTCACCTTGGGACAGACGCTGGGCTCATGTCAGCTTTCTCTGCTTGGAATAAAACCGCATTCACAAGCTTTTGTGTGAACCTAACGCTAAGGGTCGGACACAACTGAGCGCCTTCACTTTCACTCTTCACCTTCATGCATTGGAGAAGGAAATGACAGCCCACTCCAGTGTTCTTGCCTGGAGAATCCCAGGGACGGGGGAGCCTGGTGGGCTTCCGTCTATGGGGTCACACAGAGTCGGACACGACTGAAGTGACTTAGCAGCAGCAAACCTTCATTAAACATGAAAATTCTCATGACTTTCAGTGAGAATTTATGTGAACCCCGTCTTCTCTTTGGTCTTCCTGCTGAGCCGCTCGTGCCTGGCAGCTCATGAGAATGAGCTTCTCGTGTTCCCTTCACGACGCAAGCCTGACCCTGACACCACCCTTGAGAGTGTCGGGTGTGCCGTTCAGAGCCCAGACTCTGTCACCCCTTGGCTGGGTGCAAGCCTGCTCCTCTCTCCCAGGCTGAGGGCTGTGAACTCCTTTCTCTCTCTCTCTGCTTGAGCACACCTGGAAAATACAAACAAGAATAGCGCCCACCTCCCAGACTGCCATGGGGATGACACGATTGCATGTGTGTAGTGCTCTGAGCCGGAGAAGGCAATGGCACCCCACTCCAGTACTCTTGCCTGGAAAATCCCATGGATGGAGGAGCCAGGTAGGCTGCAGTCCATGGGGTCGCTAAGAGTTGGACACAACTGAGTGACTTTCACTTTTCGCTTTCATGCATTGGAAAAGGAAATGGCAACCCACTCCAGTGTTCTTGCCTGGAGAATCCCAGGGACGGCAGAGCCTGGTGGCTGCCATCTATGCGGTCGCACAGAGCCGGACACGACTGAAGCGATTCAGCAGCAGCAGCAGTGCTCTGAGCTCCATGCCTCAGTTCAGTTCAGCTCAGTCGCTCAGTCCTGTCCAACTGTATGCAACCCCATGAACCGCAGCACGCCAGGCCTCCCTGTCCATCACCAACTCCTTCAGTTCACTCAAATTCATGCCCATCGAGTCGGTGTTGCCATCCAGCCATCTCATCTTCTGTCATCCCCTTCTCCTCCTGCCTGGCACACAGTAAACATCCAATAAGCATTAGCTGTTGCTGTCGCCACCTGCCGGGCCCCCTCCCTCTCTGAACGCCCGTCAGATCTGCTCTGCTTCCACCCCTCAGGCTTGCTGTGCTCCCTCTGAGGCTCTGGCTCACGCCACCCTCTCTTCATGGGATGCTCTTCCTTTTCTGTCTTTCCTTGGTGAATATCACTTCCTCCAGGAAGCCTTTCCTGACTCACCAGCCAGGTCAAGAGTCCTTGCAATTCACTGGGGCGCCCACTCCATTTTCAGGTCACTTACCACAATTGCGAATCATCTGTGTGTCTTCCTAGAACACAGCTTCTACATGGGAAAGAACTGGGTTTCCTTGCCCACTAAATGGCCCCACATGTGTGTAGCAGGTGCTTAGTTAGTGCTGTCTCACAAACGTGTGAATGGAAGACTCATTGTTGGCAAAGCGGGCGGCACTCTCATGCCACTGCCTTTCAGTGCCTGCCCCTCTGGGCGGGGCTGTGAGGTCCACACCCACACACCCGGCACACTGGCGAGAGCAAGCCTGGACCCTCCCCTTTGCTCCTCAGCAGCGTCTTGGCTCTGCCTCTGAGCTGATGGGTGGACATCCCTGCTCAGGGTGGACACTGCCTATTCGTACCCGGGGCCCTCCTCTGTGCTGTGGTACGTAGACCTTGGCATCTCTGTAGCTTTTCTGTGTAGCAGCCTTTTCTTTCTCTCTGTTTGTTGACATGAAGTTCACATAGTATAACATTAACTTTAAAGCAGACAATTCCGTGGCGTTTAGCGCATTTAGTGTGCTGTACAGTCACCGCCTCTGCTGCTGCTGCTGCTGCTGAGTCACTTCAGTCGTGTCCGACTCTGTGTGACCCCATAGACGGAAGCCCACCAGGCTCCCCTGTCCCTGGGATTCTCCAGGCAAGAACACTGGAGTGGGTTGCCATTTCCTTCTCCAATGTGTGAAAGTGAAAAGTGAAAGTGAAGTCGCTCAGTCATGTCCGACTCTCAGCGACCCCACGGACTGCAGCCTACCAGGATCCTCCGTCCATGGGATTTTCTAGGCAAGAGTACTGGAGTGGCTTGCCATTGCCTTCTCTGTCACCGCCTCTAACTGGATCCAAATGTTCTAGTCACCCAAAAGAAGCCTTGGTACCCACGGTGACACCACCCCCTCCTGCCCTCCTCCACCCCTGGAAACCACATCTCCTCTCTGTCTCTGTGGATGTACAGGTTCTGGACATTTCATACAGATGGACTCATAAATATGTGGTCTTCTCTGATGGGTTTTGTTCACTCAGTGTGGCGCCCTTGATGTCCTTCTGTGTTGTGACGTGTGTCAGGACTTCACCCCTGTCAGTGATTCAGCGGTGTTCCGTTGCATGGAGCGGCTGCACCTGTGCTTATCCACCATCGATGGGCGTTTGGGTTGTTTCCGCCTTCGTGGGTTCTGTGAATGGTGCGGCCGAGAACGTGGATGTGCGTGTCGCTTCCACCTGCTCTCCGCTGTAGGGGCCGTACCTCGGGGTGGGAATGCCAGGGCGCATGCTAATTCCGTGTTAGCCTTCGGAGGCACTGGGAGACCGCTGTCCACTGTGGCTGCCCCGTGCTGCATTCCTTTGGTGTGTGTTTCTCTCCTGGTTTCTCCGAAGCGTGTCTGCTCTGGATGTCGCCCCCGGCCCGTGGCCCCAGCTGTCCGCCAGCCGTCCTCCGTGCCCTGCCCCTGCTTCCCTTTCCCATGTGGCTGCTTGTCTTGGTTGGAATCCTGGCCTGCTGCACGCAAGCTGGATGCTGCTGGGGCAGTCACAGCCTTCCTGAGCCTCCGTCTTAGCTTATGAAGCAGGAGTGATGGACTTGTCACAAGGATGAAGTGAGCTGTGACATAGGCAGTGCAGGACTGCGCATCGTAGCCGTGACCACACGCTGTCCCTCCTTCACACCATCCCCCAGGAGAAGAGCCCGGCACGACCCCTGCCCCGGGCCTTATAAGCAGTTGGAGAGACAAGGCTCCCCCACAGGGCCCAACCCTTGGAAGGTACTTGGTTCCCACTTACTGGTTCTGAAAGTGACATGAAACAGCGGTATAATGGGTCCATGCTGGATTTTATGGTGCAGATGGAAAATAAACTATTTGAGAAGGACTTGCAGTCCATTAGTTTGTGGTACAGATACATTTATAACATGGACAACTGGAGGACTGACCTAACTGTGCATGTAACTCATTTTACTTTCTCCACACCCCTCCAAGGTAGCCCTTGTTGTCCTGTTTGGCCGGCAGGTAAACTGAGGCTCTGAGAGGGAAGGAATCTGGATAAATGGGGGCAGCAGGAATGGGACCCAGGTTTGCCTGGCTCAGAAACCCCTCTCTGCATGCTCTGAGTTCTTTCTCACACACTCTTCCAGCCCTGAGACCGTCTTGTGTCTTTCCATGAATAGAGGGGACACCCCTCCGCACCCCTTGGGAAAATGGACACTGCAGAGAGCTGTGAATCTCCTGGGTCCCAAAGTTGCACTGAACTGTCTGAAATGCTCCAGCCCCTGCACAGTATTTGTTTTCGCCCTCCTGCGAGTATTTCCATTTGCTTTGGATGGAAAAACAAGCCTTTTTGTTGTTGTGAACATTTCAAAGGGACCCGCCGGGCCACAAGATATCCGCTGGAATGCCGTACCAGGAACCGTGCGTTGATTCAGATGTATTGATTTTTATCAGCTTTTGACCCTATTTATTTATGAAAAATATCTAGCTCCCAAATATGGTTGCTTTGAAGGCATAAGTGATAAGAGGATGACTGTGTCCCCAAAGTGACAAGGCTCTTCCGTGCCCATGCCGGGCGCACCGAGGCTGGAGCCCTGACTGGAGTCCGGCAATTGAGTGAAGTCAGAGTCTGCCATAGCCACACCATGTGGCTAGGAAACTGGGATGTGGAAGCCACTCTGGTATCTGTGATGCCCTGGGGTGCTGAAAGTGGGGGTGGGAAGTTCTGTGTCAGGACAGGAAGGCTGTGAAATGGACCTGAGTTCAGGTTGGGCCCATCAGAACCACCACCTGGACTCTGTGCCCAGGACATTGCAGTGAGGAAATGGCCAAGCACCCGGGACGCTGCAGAGGGATGACCTCTGAACTGACAGGGGAGCTGTCAGCGTCCACGGAGGGAGAGTGGCCAGCACTGCAGCGCCATCCGGCAGGGCCCTCGTCATCTGGACACTGGGGGGCGGGCACCTTACTCTGCCTACCTATGGTGTCATTGGCAGCTGGGGCTGCCGTGTGGAAAATATCATTAGTGTAGACAGCCGTTGTGCCCTTTCACTAGTTCTCAGACAAGTCAACTTCTGGAACCCGACTGGGCAGCACACCCAGTGAGAACATGCAGAATACCTGAAGCTCAGCACTATACCCTCACCTCAAGACTAGAGTCGATGTGCGAGTGAGAAAACAGTTCAAGATGAATGAAACAGGGTCCATCGCACAGTGCAGTATCACTCACCAAGGAGCAAGTGAGGCGCTGACAGCCACTACCACACGGTGGACTGTGGAGACAGCATGCTGAGCGAGGACAGTCAGACGCCAAAGACCACGTGTTGTGTGAATCCACTTGTCGGACACGCCCTTCGCAGGCCCATCTGCCCAGCAGAAAGCAGACTAGTGGTGGCCAAGAGCTTGGGGAGATGGGGGTTCAGGGGCGGTGGATAACGGGTACTCAGTTTCTTTGGGGGTGACAAAAACGTAAAATCAATTGTGGTGATGGTTGCCCAACTCTGTGAATAGATTAAAACTCATTGAATTGTATACTTTAAATGGGTGGATGGTCTGATGTATGAATGACTTCTCAACAAAAGTGTTGAAAAAATGGAGGGGTGGGTGTTCCTGAGACCAAGTACTTTTGTCCAGTGAGACTTCCCGAGAGGATGGTGTCAGCAACCTTCCCCGAACTCTCAGCCTACTGACCTGTGTGTCCGTGTGTGTGTATGCATGGATATGTGTGTGTGTCCGCATGTGCGTCTGTTGCGTATGTGCGCACACATGTGTGGATACGTGTGTGTATGTGTATAAACACACGTGTGTGCTCGTTTGTGCATAGATGCATTGTGTGCCTGCACGTGTGTACACGTGTGTACACCAGCATGCGTGTGCATGTGTATGTGTGGACATTTGTGTGCAGGTGTGTATGAAAGCACATGTACATATAAACACATGCAGGTACCTGTGTTTGTGCGTGGATGTATGTGTGTCTGTGTGCATACACCTGCACATGTGTGCACACATGTGAACACCTGCATGTTGTGCATATGTCTGTGCATGTGTATATGTGTGCACATGTGTGTGCAAGCACATGAATGTATGTAAACACATGAATGTGCTTATGTTTGTGCATGGATGTGTGTGTGTCTGCATGTGTTCATTTGCACATGTGTGTGCACATGTGTATATCAGCATGTGTGTGCATGGGTGTGTGAGTGTGCATGTGTGCATGTGTATGTAAGCACATGTTTGTGCATGTGTGTGTGTTTGGTGCAGGGACAGCTTGGGGCTGCTGTTCTGAGGCACACACTTTGGTAAACCTGGAATAGGGAATTAGCCGACAGCTTCTTTTCTCCGAGTTTTTGTGCTGAAATGGCCCTCAGGCATGTGTGGAGCTGAACTCACACATTTGCCAAGTTCACATCTCTTTGGGGGTGGTTCCCACACCCTCCTCCCTGGTCTGAGAAAGTCTCTGCCATTTCCTGTCTTTGCTTACGGACACCGCATAAATCCTGCTTCCTTGTTCCCCTGACTCTAAGCACAGTCTCTGATAACCTGTGACCCAGAGCAAATCCACCTGTGATGACGCTCAGAGATCCCCAAAGTCCTCAGGTTACAGCTTAACCTCCCCGTCACCTTTGCAGGCTGCGCGGGCTGAACGTGCTCTGCCCTTCCCAGTGCCCGTGTCTGTGCGCAAGCACCCGGTGTTGGGGGCAGGCACCCAGGCTGGGATCACCGTGCTGGAGGCTGCCAAGCAGCTCTCTGCGTGAGGATGCCGCCCGGCCCTCTGCCCCCAGCTCCGCATCCATGCACCTGGCGGTGTGGAGTGGTGCAGGGGTGGTTAGTCATGACGGACTTCTCTCTGGACACTTACTGGCTTTTGGGTAAACCGCCTCTCAGGGTCAGTCCTCATGTCCATGTTGTGCATTTAAAAGCAGCCAAAGGCCACCCTCTCCCCCACAGGAAGTGGGGTCCCTCCTCCCGTGTCCACTGCGTACCCGCACCGCTCCCACAGGAAATGTGTACTCCTGCTCTACAGCGACAGCTCCAACTGTAAAACTCAACCACCAACACCCCCCGACCCCGCCCGGGGCCCTGGGCTCTCCTGGCGCTCACGCCTCGCACACCACAGGGCACCCCCTGCACCCCCTGCGGCCCCGCCTCACCCACACAGCGCAGCCTGTCGCCTCCACATGGGCGTCCCTCTGCCCCAGGCCCACAGCAGCCCATGTTCTCTGCCCACATCTCTTGGAGGGAAATGATAGAGGAGGAGAGTGCACAGGAAATCCATGATAAATTCAGACATCACCTGCTGTGTCCCCCTGAGAGTCACATGCTGAAACCCGATTGTCCAGGATGGTGGTGTCGGGAGTTGGGGCCTCTGGGAGGTGAGAGGTCACAGGGCTGGAGACTCGTGAAGGGGTCAGTGCCCTCATAAAAGAGACCCTGCAGCCCCCCTCCCTGCGAGAGTCTGTGACCTGGAAGAAGGCTCTCACTCAACCGAACTTCCGCCTCCAGGTCTGTGAGAAAGGGACTTCTGTTGTCTATCAGCTGCTTAGTCTCTGGCATTTGTGATAGCATCCCAAGGGACTCAGACAATCACAAGACTTCACCCAGCCTTCCCAGGTACCCAGTAAGAGAGGTGTGCGGACGTCACTTGAGAGATGTGTTGAGTGCAGCTCAGAGAGGCTGAGTGTCTTGTCTAAGGGCACACAGCAGGAAGCAGCAGAACCAGGCTCTCATCCCCAGGAAGAGGGGCATGGTCAGCACAGTGGTCCCAGCAGACTCCAAACTCCTACCTCTAGCCCCAGAGATGCAGGTGGACCAGCCAGGACCCCCAAACTGGCTGTTGTGCCCCCCACGCAGGGCAGGACTTGGCCCACAGTGATCTTAGATAGGAATCCACCTGCTCACTCCTCCAGGAGGGGTGGTGCAGGACACCCATCCTGACTGGTGTGGGCTGCTCCTCAGCTTCTGGGCCTCACAGTTTATCTCCATGTAGCACGGACCCTTTAAGCACTTCAGCATTGCTATGAAAATCAGGATCAATTCTGGCCAAGACCTGACTCACCCATTGTTTCTGCTCATTGTCATTTTAGGAAATTCTTCCCAAGGGGTCTCCTGTGGGTTTGGGCAGAGGGGCCTCATGGTGACCCTCATGCCATGTGTCTGGTCACCCCTCACCTCCTGGGGAGGCACACTTTCCAGAATTCATCAGAACAAGCTGGTCTTTCCTGGAAGGATCCCGGCTCTTCCAACACTTCCTGGATTTGCAGGTTCCCGAATTCACCAGTATTCTTTCTCAACCTTTATTTATTTATCTCACTCTATTATTTTTGGATTAATGTAAATGAAGTCTGTGTTTGGCTTGCTAAAATGGATGAAAGGTTTGCTAGGGTCAGAAGCTTCAAAGTGGGTTTTGATGGAAGAAAACCGATAAGAGAGTCTCTGCAGTGTTTTTTAACCCTCACCCCGTGCTGTTATGAGATGAGGAGGACGGGGAGGTGAAGATGGGAAGAGACGTGCTCCCATCTTCACCCACACGGTGGGGGAGGGCACCCATGGGCACCTGTCTGGGGCGGGATGTCTCTGTGCCCCATCCCACTGGCCGGAACCTAGGTGTGGGCTCACACCTGCCTGAGACTCTGTGCCTTTAGTCAGAACAGACTCCAGGGTGGTGGGTCTTTGGGAAGGACAGTCATGCCTAGTTAAAGTTAGTATTATCACCTGAGAGGAGAATGGATATTGGTGAGCACTATTAATAGCAACTTCTACCTTGACACCCGCCCATCAGGCTGGTTTTAATCTGGAGACGGAAGTTCTATCTGAGGCGCCCAGAGAAATCAACTCCCACAGGGTCAGCCCTTCAGGGTTCTGCTAAAATGGGTCTCCTCTTCCCGTCTCTCTGTGCTGCGGGTCGTACCCTCCTGTTGTCTTGGTTTGGATCTGCAACCCCCTACCCCAGGCAGACCAGGGTCAAGGTTGGGTGTGAGGGGTCTGTTTGAGAGGCGACCTCAGGGGACATCAGGAAAGGAGAGCGGGAAGAGAAAGGGCCAGTGCCCGGTGCATTCTTGGCCCTGTGACTGTGGTGGGAACTCGAGGGGACCGCGTATCACCCCTTGGAGTTTCTCAGCTGCTCAGCCAGGGTGCCGGGATGTTGCCCACCAATTCTCCCTGGTTGAGAACTGCTCCCAAGGACAGTGGTTCCCGGCAGTTCTGGCCTGCCTGTCTGCACTCAGGCCATGCTTGTGCCCATAGCAGAAAACGCTCCCGTGAGAGGCTGCAGGCGCCAGAGGAAGCCACGGCTGTGTCCGGGGTGATGCCTGCCGAGGCCGGGCACCAGCTGTGATGCTACAGCCATGTCCTGGTCTCCACGGAATCACTCCCCCAACCCCTCTACCAGCTGTGAGCTGCTGATGTGACAGCTTCATGGCTTGGATGACTCCACGAAAGCTCTGCTGCGGGGAGCCTGAGGGGCCGCTTATAATTTAGGGGTGACCTCTTTCCTGAGGTCCCCAGGCACTCCTGCGCCTGGCCCTGTCCTTCAAGAAGGCGGCTGTGTATTAGTTTGCTGGGGTTGCAGAAAACAAAGCGCCACTGTCTGGGGGCTTTGCCAGCAGAAATGTCATCTCCCACAGTCAGGAGGCCCCACGTCCGAGACCAAGGTGTGGGTGGGGCTGCTCCACCTGAGGCTGCGAGCAGGACCTGCTCTGGGGCTCCCTGGCCACCCCGTGCTCCCTGTAGACATGTCCCCACCATCTCCGTCCTGTGTGCCCTCTGTGCCCACAGTCCCCCTTTTATCCAGACACGCTTGTGGTCAGTTGGAGGCCCACCCTCGCCAGTGTGACCTCATCTTGACTAACACCGTATTTCCAAATAAGTGCACATTCTGAGGTGCTGGGTGTTGGGACTCCCGCATGGGGATTTGGGGAGAACACGGTTCAGCATGCAAAGGGTGGGAGAAGACGGCAAAGGGGCTGCCACACGGAGTGCAAGAGGATCAGATTCAGATCAGCGGAGCCCCCAGGCCGGTGGAGGTGTGTGCCGAGGTCACCCTCCGGGCAGGGCACAAGCGCTTCTTCTGAGACACTTGAGGTCAGAATGAATGGGCTCCATGCATCGTGTGGCTTCACCACTGCCCTTGGTTTTTGAATTAGAGTGCCCTTTGGGCTTCATCCAGCTCTGCCGAGGCAGCCCCTAGGGTCCTCCCTGAACCGGGACTGAGGGGTGGGGTGTGGAGCTCCCACTGACTGCCGGGCAGAGCGGACCCTGCGGCCTGTGGCTCTTTGGTGCCTGCTTTCAACCTCCGGGCAGTGGGGGTGGGGGAGCAGGCAGAGGGAGTCGGAAAGTGGTCCGGTCCCCAGAGCGGTCACTGGCCATCCTCCGCCCCCTGGAGAATAATCCATTAAAAACTTCTGAGCTGTCTAGACTTGTTATCTGGCCCCTAATTCCTGAGAGCCCAGAGTGGGCAGCAGCGGGACTGCCGAGATAGCAAGAGGGTGAAGTCATTGGCGTAAATCCTGCCACAGGAAGTCGGCTCCAGGAACGATGGACAAGCGTGGGCCGGTGCCCGCACGGGGGGCAAGATAACGCGTCTAGACTCCGCTGGCCATTTCCTCCTCTTCCTCTAGGTGTCCTATCGGCCGCCCTGAGGCCTTCCTGGTCGCTCTTCCTGTGCCCCGCAGGAGAAACCCTCTCAGGAAGACCTCACTTCATTTTCTGTGTGAGGGGCTGGGCGTGGGCGCCTTCTCTATGCCGCAGTGATGGCGGGGACAGCCAGGCCGGCCTCCGCCACCCTGTCATTTCTGAGAGTTCAACGGGTTAGGGGAAAAATGACGTTTTCTCGCCAGCATCCAAAGGTCACTGGAAGGTCATTGGTGGGATCAGGAGGACACAAGTTGATGTCAAACAGACCCAGAGATTTCCACAAGTCCTGGGGAGAAAAGAGCCCGGAGCAAGGCTTATCTGAAAGCCCCTGGGAGCTGTGGAACGCTGCTCAAGCTGCATAACCTCCCATTTCCGGAAAGAGTGGCTCATTTCATTGGCCCCTGAGCATGCTGGGTGATCCTGAACCCTGAAGTCAGGGTGGAGAGTGAGGTCAAAAGGTCATTTGGTTCATTCCCCTGCCTCCAGGCAGGATTCTCCCAGCAAAGAGCCATCGTGTGTGTTCCAGCAAGCCAGGAGGCAGGTGGGGGCTTGGGGAGGAAACAGGCCCGTGAGCGCCTGCGAGCAGTGATGGCGTGGTGATCCCCTCCAGCCAACCGAGTCTGCCGGCCCCGCCAGTGCTGTGGGGCTTGCACAACTGCACTGGGACCTGTGGGGAAGAGCGCAGTGTGTCTGGAGATCAGCCGCCACTGCTAGGGCAGCAACCACAGAACGTCAATGACAAGAGCAGAAGCGAAAATGTCTTGAGTACTTGCCATTCACCAGGTTATGTGGAGTGGCTAAATACTTGCACTTTGTCTCTTGAATCATCACAGAAGCCTCTCAGCCCACCAGGGGGTCCTGTTGTAATTGTCCAAACTGAGGCTCAGAGATGGAAGGTGCCTGCCCAAGGTCCCCTAGTCTGTTTGAAGCAGAGGTAGAATTTGGACTCTGACTTCAGAGCCCAGGACTGAACAGCTAAATGCTCCTGCTATGTGAATGTACCATGTGTGTTCTGGCAGGTAGGGATGGCTGAGGGTGGCCCAGGTTAATAAATGGGGTGACTGGGGTGCCCATCCACAACCTTTAGATCCCAAATCCTCTATTGCTCCATGGGGCACCCCCTTCCCACCACGTGCAGTGCCTTCTTACAAAAACAGTTGCTCTTTTATGACCCGTGGGGCAGGTGGAGAGGGAGTCACTCTACCAGGACTTATCTTTCCTGCCCTCCTTTAAATGAGGACGATCCCGCACCTACCATGCTTCTGTTATAGATGTAAGAGAAAGCTCTGCTGTGTGAAAGGAGGTCAAAATCAGCAAGAAGAGTGCGTCTAAAGATACAAAAGGACCTTGAGTCTCACCCAGCCATGAACATAGCCTCAAGCTGGAGTTGGACCCCACTAAGGCGGCTGCAGAGACTGTGCAGAAGAAAAAGGACGACCAGACTGAGAGTGCCCGGGAGTCCCAGCTGGCCACAGCCGAGGAGCTGCCTAAGACCTGAGTCCACGGGAAATGTGACGTTTATCATTAAGGCCCTGTCAGTAGGGGGCTAGTTAAATAAACAGACGACGAATGGACCACCCGAGGGAATAGTATGCAGCCATCAAAAGGAATGCAAGGCTCTTTATGTAACGATGTGCAGTGATCACCAAAGTAGTTGAAAGAAATCCCACTCGATTTTATGTGAATGTGTGTGCACTTACATGTGTCAGTGTGTGTATTCATATGCTTACGTGCACATCATTATATGTTTATATTCCTGAAAGATCTCTAGATACTAGTTTGCTTATATCTTGAATTTTTGACCAGGTGACTATCTGACCTTAAAAAGAAAGGAAAAAAAATAGCCCCATCCTGTCCTCTAAACTTGGGTGGTCTCTTGAATAATAAGTGACTCCCCTCTGTGCCCAAGGCTCTTGATCTCTCACCTGGGTGTCACAGAGGCACAGGAGGGTGCATTTTGGGCCACAGGAGTGAGCTCTGGTGAGGGGTGCTGGTGCGTGCCATTCCTGCCCTGCCCATGGGCGGCACTGCCCAGCTGTGGTACAGGATGGAAATCTGCCGCGCGGGTGTCCCAGAACCTGCAAAGAAGCCAGTGCCCTCAGCTCCACGAGTGCCCAGGTGGCCTCCCGCAGGCATAGAAAATGCCTTCTCCCAGGCAGGGGACAGAATCCTGAGAGGGCAACACTGAGGATTTAGGGGCCTTCCCAGGGCTCAGACTTGCTGATGGCCCATGAGACAGGCGAAGGGTCAGGGGTTATCTCCGGGTGGACAGCTGGGGGCTGCCTGGGGCCCCCTCCCTCCCTCGGCATCTGCTAGAACCATCAAGGGGTCCATCCCTTCTTATGCCCGGCTCGGGTTTCTGACCTCGGAGCAGCCCATACACTGTGCAGACCTCAGTGGGGCGAAATGGACGTTTCGAGAGTAAAATGAAGAAGGACAGTGGGCCAGAGGGACAGATGGGGAGAGGAATAAGGGAGGACAGTCCCCTGCAGAGATAAACGTGAGGCCCCTGGAACGTGAGGCTGTGGGGGCCATGGGAGGGTGAGCGGACCTTTGTTCCTGCCGCTGAGGGCTGGAGTCAGTCCTAACAAATGGTAGCAGGAAGTCCGAGGGGAGGTCCTAGGACCCGCCCTTGAGAAGGCAGAGACAGGCCACGGGATTTTCAATTCCCTGTTCAGGCTGCCAGAAGGCAGTGTGGTGAGGGGCAGGTGGTCCCCACTGGGGAGCATTGGAGGAGTGAGGCTGTGCTCTGGGCCTCTGTTTTCACATCTGTAAAATGGGACTATAATAATTCCTCTTTCTTAAGAGTATACAGTGACCATCTGAGATGCTGCTGGTCAAATGCATGGCCACAGTAGCAGCTGGGCTCCCCCCAAAGCATTTTGTCCAGGTGGCCCAGGCAATCCCCACAAGAATACCATGCTGGGGATGGGTTTGGGGGGTGTCCAGATAAAGCAACTGAAGCAGAGAAACTGAGGGCCTCACCCAATGTCTCAGAGCTGGATTCCAACCCAAGCCCAAGCCACACTGGCTCGTCTTCCCCCATTCCCGACTTGGAGCCAGGCCTCTCGCCTGCCTTGTCACTAACCCAGGGCCCTTGTGCCCTTGTTTCAGGCCCACGTTTGAGCCAGCAGGCTCCTGTGTGGTTCGAGTGCAGGTAAGCTTTGATTTAACGTCCGCGGTGGTTTCTCAGACTCCAGTGAACCTGGAGGATGCCCTTTCTCAAGGCCCAGCGAGGGAGGAATCCATGCTTTGTGCAGTCCCCGGAGAGATTTATGCTCCTGGCGGGCCGACCACGCATTATTACATTTCCTTCTCTTTCATTAATCATCCCCCGGCCCTCAGTCCTCCTGACAGCCAGGAGCAGCAGCCCGCGAGCCCCAGGTCCTGCCGATTAGGACGCTGCCGGGCAGGCGGTGCTTATCTCTGAGAGAGAGCCCAGAGCTGCCTTGAAGGAAGGGCAGTGGCTGTGCCCTCGGCTCCCCCATCACCACCCCTCCAGGAAGGAAACTCACCCCTCCCCGGGAGCCAGGTGCTGATGGAGTGGCTTCAGCGCGCTCGATCGGCGCAGGAACAAGTGCTGATGCACGGGGCAGCTGGTCCAGATGCATGCCAGGACAACGACAGTCACTCTCTTCTTGTTGGTTTTCTTAGTCAAGCTTGAGAATTCCTCAGGGTCCTGTGTCAAGTACTTCCCTCCATTCCCTCGCATTTTGATTGTCTCAGCATGCTCTAAGGAGCGTGCAGCTCATCACCCTTCCTGCACGAGGAAACGGGGGTCCAGGGAGATGAGAGGGACAGGTCCCTGTCGGCGAGCAGGGCGCCTGACTGTCCTGTCCTCCTCTGCTGTCCATCCTGACAGGTCATGGGTTTCTGTTTTCAAGACTTTTTTTTTTTTTAAAAAAACCCACAGCTTCACGGGGGTATAATTCACGGCATTACAAGTCACACGTGTGAAGTGTATAATTCAGTGGTTTTTCAAATATTTGCAGATGTGTGCAGCCTCCTCCAGTAAATTTCAGGACAAGTTCATCACCTAAAATCCCTCTACCCTGTACCCCAGGCCCCTCCTTCCTGAGACCTACGACTCTCAAGTTGCTCCTTGTTTCCTTCCAGTTAATAGACAGCCATGGACTAGACCCCAGCTGCCACCCTCGTGTGCCCCCCGGGTCCTGGTTCTGAGTCACTACTCCTTCCAAAGCCCCTTGGGGCGCTTGGCTAGCCCAGGTGGAGTGTGTGTCTGAGCCCTGGGGGCCACTCTTGCTGACATTCTGGCTGGCACTAGTGGCAGGGCAGATGGGACCCTGGGATAGCTGACGGAAGGGGCCGAGGACCTCAGGGGCTGAAGGCCCAGTGGGGGTGGGGAGAACGGGGGCGGCGTGGGCCCATGGGCAGCGAGTGAGGAAGCAGACCACAGGCACACACCACGCGTTTGAGCTGAACCCTGAGGCTGTGGGAGTTGGGGTCCACGCGAGGGGTGGAGGGGGCAGGGGGTCGGGAGGGGAAATGGCTGAGGTCAGAGAACAGAGTCCCTCTGGAAACTGCAGGGAACTCAGCGAGAAGCCCAGGAGGACCGGGGTTGGGGTGGGAGGAGGTCAGGAAAGCAGGCAGGCGGCCTGGAGGCAGGACCGGAAATGGGAGGCCTGGGGCTCAGAGGGGAAGGGGCTTCCTGTGAGCCCCTCAGTTACAGAACATGCTTCTCTGTGCTCTTAGGTCCTACTGCAGAGCTGTCAGGGCAGAGTGGCCTGCCTGCTCCTCTCAATAAATCCTACGAGTCTTTATCCATTCCAATGACTTCTTGATACTTCCTAAATCAGAAGTCCAGATTTGTCTTCCTTCTCAATGAGCTGAGTCCTTCCTGGAAACCACTGGAGTGTGTGTCCTTGGTGGGCATGTCCCCACAACACTCCCTCTTGCCCCTGACTCCAGGCCAAGGGTGCCTTGTCTCCCCCCTGGCCTGCCCCACTCAGCTGTGTCACCTCCTGGGCTCAGAGAGCTCAGAACTCCAGAGCTCTGTCCTTCATTTGAAAGTGTTTAGAGCAGACATTTAACACCTGGTTAAATGTGTTAGGGCTTCCCTGGTGGCTCAGATGGTAAAGATTCTGCCTGCAGTGGAGGAGACCTGGGTTTGATCCCTGAGTCGGGAAGATCCCCTGGAGAAGGGAATGGCTACCCACTCCAGTATTCTTGTCTGGAGAATCCCATGGACAGAGGAGCCTGGTGGGTGACAATCCATGGGGTTGCAAAGAGTCGGACACAACTGAGCGACTAACACTTTTACAACACTGAAATGTGTTAGAGAACCTGCCAGCACGATAGTACCTTTGTGCAAGATATAAATGGACAGATGGTTCCAAGGTGCCCCCTCTGGGTAGATGGATTCTGAAAAAGTGCGCCCTCCCTGGGGGGCAGACGCAGGGTGCAGGGCAGGGCGAGCAGAGCTTGTGTGTGCGGAGCAGCACCCTCCGCCCCAGCATCCCCTCTCTAATGGGTAGGCGAGCCCAGGAGCCTAGCTGAGAAAGACAACAGCACTTATTAAGCTCCTACAGTGCGATACCAGCACGAGGGCCAGGGGATGAGGATGGAGCTGGTTGCCTTCCAGCATTCCAGCATGGAGGGGGAGAACAAACACCGCCCTGGCCCCTCCCAGGCTGGATTTCCTGCCTGGCGCTGGAAGCTGAGAGGGGGTGGGCGGATAAGGCTCCCTCTGCCCCCTTCCCCCACTGGCTCCCAAACCATCCATCAGCCCACGGCTCACCTGTGAAACCCAAGGCTGGGAACCACAGCGCTATTCCGTTACACAGTCAAGATTTATCGGAACATGACAGGCCTGCAGGGCTTTTATGACGCGCATGGCGCCAATCCCTTCTGTTAACCTGCCTGTCCCCGGTTGGGGCGGGGGCGTTTTACGACTGCCGACACCACTCCATCTGCTCCTGAGCTTGTGGCGTTCTGACAGTGAGGACAAAATGTCCAGCTTTGTCCAGGCCCTGCGGGCTGGATTATCACTTCAGCACTTGAGAGCTCAGCCCGCTTCCCCCTGGAGCGAGAACCCCCGGGCGGGCAGGATCCGCACCCCCACCCCGCCCCGGGCCTGGTGTGAATGAAATTCAAATCGCACTCTGACAGTCCCGTGAATTATCTGCTTTCCAACCTGCCTCCCTGGCTCTTTCATCTCCACAGCAGAAGCCACGTTGGGGTGTAAAGGGGGGTGTGTTCTTCCCATGTAAAGGCGGGGTGTATTCTTCCCGTGAAGTAATCCGTTGACATCTCTACAAAGGCCCCCGTGACACCCAAATTGCCCAAGTCTCAGTGAAGAAAGATGCGATGAGGGGACCGTTTGGAACCTCTTTAAAAAGGAGCTCAGCACCTCCTGGGGACACAGGCAAATTGGCATCCAGTGAGGTGGGAGGGAGTCCAGGCCTAAGACACTGGGCCAGCGCTTTTAATGACTTGGTTAAAAGTTAAGCCATGTTCACGAGAATCGGAACCCCCCAGGGAGGTGGAAGCTCGTGATGTGCTGAGCATCTTCCTTGCCCAGCATGTCCCACTGGTTCCGTCCAGACGGAGGACGAGGATGGGTTCTTTCGGTGCTGCTCAATCTTCCTCGGCTGGTACCTGGCTCCTGGCTCTGGGACTGGGCAGCTGGCAGGTGTTTGATGTTCAGCAGGGGACCGTGAAAAGGGCTTCTCATGGGGGGCATGCAAAGGGCAGCCCCCCCAAAACTCACTTCCCACTGAGGAGGGTCCTGCTGGAGGAACTGGCCTCTGTCCACTCTAATATTCTGGGCTCTCTGTGCCCGGGCCTGGGCTGGCCTACTGAGTCACTAACTCACCAGCAAAATGAAGATGGGGGCGGGGAGGTCCTGGAGCAGGCGCTTGACTGGTGCCAAATGCACATTCCTAGGTAGAAACAATTCTGGCTGCTAATAACCAGGTCTTATTCAAGTGCCCCACTTCCCAGGTGACTCAGCCGTAAAGAATCCGCCTGTCAATGCAGGACACACAGGTTCGATCCCTGGGTCAGGAAGATCCCCTGGAGGAAGAAATGGCAACCCACTCCAGTGTTCGTGCCTGGAGAATCCCATGGACAGAGGGCCCTGGTGGGCTACAGTCTGTGGGGTCATAAAGAGTTGGACACAACAGAGCAACTAAACAACAACAGTTCAAGTGCCCTGGCTTCATTTGCTGCCTCCTTACATCGGGTTAATGACATCTGCCTTACAAGGTTTCAAGTCTAAATGCAAGAAGATGCATAAATGTACTGTATGCAGTAGGAACTCAACAGTTGTTCATGGACTCCAGTGTGTTGTGAGCCCTAGTGTCAAAGAAACCTAGGTCTGAACCGGCCTTCACAGCCCGTGATCCCAGGCAGGTCACAGGACGCCTCCCAGCCTCAGGTTCTGTGTCTATAACAGCACCTGGGTCACAGGGCAGCTCGGAAGCCAGGTGAGGCATGCCGTAAGCACTCAATACACATTTGCCCCGATGGTGGCGAGGACCACCATCACTGCTGCTCTTTTGTAAGTCTGTCCCCACCTGGAAAGTACCTCCTGGGCCCTCAAGGGCAGGCCTCCCCTGGACCCTAAAGAGCAGGCCTCCCATGGGCCTGGCCGCCTGAACCCTGGGATTAGCAGGTGCCCCTGTGTCCTGGGCCCCAGGGGCCCTGCTTACACTAGGGTCACAGTGTACAGCACAGGAGGGGCCAGCCCATCTGAGCAGCCCGGAGGCGGCCCTGTCTGCTGGCTTCGGATGGCCCGATTGTTTTCATTTGCAAATGAAAAATAAAAAACACTCGCCCAAGTCAGAGCAGCGTGATTTCTTCCTCAGCGCCTCCTCCTGCTCCCCACCCCCCACCCCCCGCCTGTCCCCGTTGGGAGGCCAGCAGGACACGGATGCCTGAAGCGGCTCAAATCACTGAACTGGCCGTGACCTGGGCTGAAGTCGCAAGGGGGTCTGCTGGGGTGGCTGCCCAGAGGCATAGAGCGCCATCTACCCCAGGAGCGTCTCAGCCAGCTGGAGAGAGCAGAGATCAGAGTGGGGTTGACTTCTCCACACAGCCCCCACGCCCAGGCAGGAATGATGTGTGGACAGACCCCCACAGAGGGGCCCCTGTGTAGGGCAGGGATGATCGTGGCTCACCTGCGTGGAGTGACACCTGTGTACCCACCCCATGCCGTGCCCTTCCTGGAAGGAGGTATTACTAACAGTAATGACAGTGGGGAGGCAAATGGTTCAGAGGACAGCCTGGCAGATCCTTCCAAGGCTGAGTATACCCTTACCACGAGATCTGGCAATCATGCTCCATGGTATTTCTCCAAAGGATCGAAATCTTGTGTTCACACAAAAACCTGAGCGTAGATGTTGGCAACAGCTTTCTTCATAATCACCAAAAAACTTGGAAGCAGCAAAGTTGCCCTCACATAGGTGAGTGGGTAAAACAGTGGCACATTCAGACGATGGAATATTACTCAGCATTGAATGGAAATGAGCTATCCGGGCCTGAAATGACATGGAGGGGATGTCAGGGCTGAGGCATGTAACAGCGCTTCGCATACTGCTAAGGGACAAGAGCCCATCTGAAAAGGATACGTCCTGTGTGATTCCAACTCCCAGCTGCCCTTGCTGGGGGTCATCCCTGGGCTTCTGGACTTGTCCAGCCAGCCCAACCATCGCTGTGCCAGTTCTTGAGCTAAGTGTCTTCCTATTTGTCTCCCTCTGGCCCTGTTTCTCTGGTGTGGTACAGACAGATATAGTCCCATCAAGGCTGTGATGTCTAGGGCATGTTGTCTGAGCTCTCTGCCTCAGTTTCCTTATCTGTAATGTGGGGCTGATTAGAGCACCTGCCTCCTCAGACGGGCGCTAAGTCACCTCATGGGTGGCAGTGACACTGGCTGGCACAGAGCCAGTGTAACTAGCAATGCGTGCTCTGCTGAGGAAGAAGCAGAGCCCAGAAACCTTCTATTACCCGCGCGGGGCACCGCAGTGCAGAAAGGCGGGGCCACCGTGGGACTCGGCATCCGTGGCCCCAGCCCCGCTCACACAGCCTCCGCTCGCAGGCGGTTCTGATGGCAGTTGTGCGTGGAAGGGTCTGAACGACCTGGATATTCTGTGCTTTCTGCAAAAAGAGGCTCGCAAAAGTGCATTTAAGTAATCACGACAGCCCTTCAGAGGCAGCGAGGGTGGCTGGCCCATCACCTGGCACCTCATGACCCGGCCAGGAGACGGAGGTTGGAGAAGCCCAAACCTTGTCCAGGCCCCTGGTGCCCAAGGCCTCTGGCGAGTGCACTGTCTTCCCAGGGGCCACAGAGAGCTTCCCATGGGTTTTTATTAGAAACAATTGGAGGATCCAGCTGCCCTTCAGACACCTCGAGCTGCACATTTTCCACATTCCTCCTCAACCTGGCATGGCCAGGACACCATCATTTAAAAAAAAAAAAAATAACAAATCTGGTATTTGAAATTAAAAAAAAAAATCACAGCCTTCCTTTCTTTGACTCATTTCCTGTGGTGTTTCCCTGGCCTAATGGAAACCTGACAGGCTTCGTGGCAAAGGAAGCCAGGCCCCCCTGCGCAGGGGCAGAGTGCAGCGTGGAGAACGGTGCTTTTGTTCAGAGGGTGGGAAGAGGTGATGGCGAGGGGCCTTCCCCTGCCAAAACCGAGAAGCAGAGCAGAGGCCTGTAAGGAAAACAGCCTCCTCTGTGCCCTCAGCTCAGCCCTCAGAATCAGGCTTGAGATCTGAGCCGGCAGCATCAGGGTGGGGGTGGGGGGCTCTGGGCCTTGTCTGCTCCCCAGGGCTCCTCTTGGGCTTTGCAGGGACCACCGAAGCCCTTGGAGAGGAATGACGGGGCCCACGATGGCTCCTCCCAGCAGTGGACAGGAGCAGTGTTCTCACTAACTCTCGGCATCCACGGAGCTGGACAAGAATAAGAGACTCTGGGCAGCGACATGGAGCCCAGAATTCAGGGGGTGGGTAGTAAGCATTACAGAGCACTCACCACGCCAGAAAGCAATCAAGCTGGCAATACCTGCCTTACTGGTGTTTTCATGCCAACACCGACATCATCACTGGCTTGTATGGGGCATTTACTCTGCTACTTGCCTTACAGACATCACCGCGTTTTATCCCAAGACAACCTTGGAGGGCAGAGGACATGGTGGCTGCTCCCCTCTACAGAGGCAGGATTTGGGGGGAAGCAGAGCATCTGAAATGTCACCCCGCTGTGAAGGGAGCCACATTCCCAGAGCATTGTGTTCTGCCCATTTCAGGGGGTGGCTGGCAGAGATGAGGGAGGCTCATATGGAAGTCACCTGAGATGTTCAGCAAATGTTTACAAATAGGCATCAAGGAGCCTTTGAAAAGAAAGATGTGGCTTTTTAAACCCAAGGGACTAAAGGGTTAAAACCAGCTGTGGATGCATTGTCATCAGATACTTTGGAAAACTGGGCAGCAATACCTTTAAAACTAAGCATCCGTCTATTCTATGACCTAACACATACTCCCGGGAGACATGAATCTGTGCACCCACCAAAGACACATGCAGGACAGGAATGCTCACAGCAGCTTTATTCAGAAAAACCGTGAGTGAGAAAAAGCTAAATGTGCCTCAGTTGCAGAATGGATTAATAAACTAAAGCACATCCACAGAAGTGATTCCACAGCAGTAGGAAAGAACAGAAGTCTGAACACACGTGAGCGATTTCACAAGGCAGCAGCCAGGGAAGGAAGTACACAAGAGTACACCCTGTGTGGCTCTGCTCCCCTGAGCCTGCAGATCGGGCAGCGCTGACGGTCTCCATGGTGAATGGGGCGCCTTTGGAGATGTTGGTGGGGAGAGCCTTCTGCTGTGGAAATACTCCGTATCTTGATCTGGATGGTAGCTACACGAGGGTTTACCTGCTTAAAAATTCATTCAACTGTTGCACACTTTACTGTATATTTTTAACACTTGAGTTAAAATTCAGGAAAAAGCACAGGCCTTGTCCTTAGCCCGCTTGCAGCCCGGTTTGGGCTACAATTCTCCCCAGGGAGTGCAGAGAAGAGATGCCTCTGTAGAGACGGGGCTGAGGCAGAATGGTGACATCGGAGCCAGAGTTAGACAACTTCAGAGTCTCTTTCAGAGCCTGGTTGAGGGTTGTCTCTCCTTCATGTGTTATTTTCAAGGTACATGTCCATGTGTATGCACACACACGTGACTCTCTTTATGTGTGTGTCTGATTTGAACTTTTATATACTTGCACCAAATGCAAAAAGTTTAAACCAACAATTTCACTGGCATTGTTACCACCCATGACCTAAGGATGAGAGGCAATAATTCATTGGTTCTTGTTTCTCCTAAACACCTAAACCTCCAGTTTGTCCTCTGACCCTGTCCATGTATATTTAGGCAGAGGGCAGAAAAGGGAACTCCCACCTGTCCTGGGGTGAGGGTTTGTGAAGGCGGCCGCTGGGTGCTGTTACTTTGACAGTCACACTGCAATTGTCACACACACATGACAACCCTTTGTAAGGGTCCTGGGCATGCCACCCGCCTCCCCCAGAAGCCCCTCTTCCCAGTTAGCTATCTCAGGAGCCCTTTGCAAAATAATAAAATATTGCCACAGAGAAGTGTGGGTGTTGGGTTGATTACTCGGCAGACCTAGGATGACCAGTCCTTAACTGCTCAGAGCAAGGCAGACAAGAAATGGAAAGCTGTTATGTATGGGAGAACATTGGATAAAAGAAAAACAGAAGGTGACCTCCGTACTTTCGTCTTGCTAAATGAAAGTTCTATGTGTGTCTAAACCTATGGTTGATTCTTGAGGGAAGATGGTCATCACTGGAGAACTCTACAGCAAGTTCATGTCATCCTGTTTGGGCTACAAGAAAAAATGACTCCACTAAATCAAATGGTTTGGTTGTCAGAGTTACTGCTTAGAACCCACATTGATAGCTAATGTTGAGAGAACTCAGTTAAATCAAAGCTTTTCAAACCCACGTTTAGTGAGAACCTGCTACATTCTGTGTTCTGTGTTTAGCATTGTTGGTCATGAACAAAACTGTCAAAGTTGTGCCCTGAAGGAGCTCTCGGTTGTATTAAAACGTCTCAGCGACGCAGTCCTCCCTCCGACCCAGCAAGGCGTGGTGGCAAGCTGACGCAGCAGTTGGGGCTTGGCTGTTCTTCTGAGTCATGACTGTGGACGCTAGTGTCTTCATACTGTATACCCACAGAACCAGCTAAGGGAGCTCCTGGTGGCCGGAAGGTGACAATTTCACACACGTGAATTCGTGAGCGGATGCCATGCTGGTGGGTGGATGTCACTGAAGAGGCTGGAAGCCATGTGCATAATTCAGGAAACGTCTTAGAGACAAAGGCAGTGGCTCATCCCTTTGTGCCCCATGTGCACCTTCGGTCCACCTGAATTATGGAAACTAGATTATATTGCATTTGTTTACTTGCCCTTTTAAACTTATTATTTTATGTTGGAATATAGCTGACTAACAGTGTTGTCATAGTTTCAGGTGGACACAGCAAAGGGACTCAGCCATACGTGTGCATGCATCCATTCTCCCCTGAACTCCCTCCTACCCAGGCTGCCACATAACGTTGAGCAGAGTTTCCCGTGCTATACAGTCCTTGTTCGTTCCATTTTAAATACAACAGTGTGTACATGACAGCACCAAACTCCCACTATATCCCTTCCTGCCATCCTTCTCCCCTGGTAACCATAAGTTCTAGAATTATATTACATTTATTGATATGCGTGACTATTTAACCAAATGATTAAGCTCTTGAAAGCCATAACCATCACTTAATCGGTTCTGGAACCCCAGGCCTGTCACCTGGTGGATGTGTGTGTGTGTGTGTGTGCTAAGTCACTTCAGTCGTGTCCAACTCTTTGGACCCCAAGGACAGGAGCCCACCAGGCACCTCTGTCCATGGGATTCTCCACAAAAATACTGGAGTGAGTTGTCATGCCCTTCTCCAGGGGATCTTCCCAAACCAGGGGTCGAACCTGCGTCTCCTGCAACTCCTGTATTGCAGGTGGGTTCTTCATTGCTGAGCCACTGGGGAAGCCCCACCTCATGGATGCTCAGTGCTTATTGAAAGATTCAAGGGATGATCAAGGGTGAGAGACTGAATGTGCCCTTGGGGAAATTAGCATTTCCCAGATTTCCTTTCTCGTTTGAAAGAGGAGACAGCAATGGCACCAGCTCTCCATTGTGGGGTCATTGGGAGGGCCAGGTGAGATGATGCAGGTGGTGACGGCAGCAGTGACAGCAATCCTGGAGGAGGAGGGTGGGAAGGAGAAGGGCCAGAGCAAAGGAGTTTTCTTCACTAATCATTGGAATTCCTTGTCCAGCCCTGACTTGGGAGCACTTTCTCTAGAAGCAGAAGACAAATGAGGGACCTGCGCTCCCGCCTTGGAACTCCACGTGAACTCCCCCTCGTGGGCCGGGGTCAAACTCTGGGCAGTGGATTGGCTCATTAAACAAATGACCTAATTTAGTACTTAAGACACCCAAAATTTACTAGACTAATTTGTCAAGTCATCCAGAACAACCAAACCACAAACGGCCTTGTAGGTTTTAATGGAATTATAGACAAAATTCAGATTGACTACTCAATAAAAGTTTCCGTGAAAGCAGGACTGACAGTTTAGTCTACAGAACACTGAGAAGACTTTTATGGGCCGGCGTAAATCTTTTGACGGACCCTTTCATCTCATCCCTTCCATTTTTACTGCCTCTGAAGGAGAATCGTTTATGGAACTGAGGGGCAGGAAGCAGGAAGTAGGAAACAAGAAGTAGAAACGTTCTATTTGGCTGCTGATAAGCAGGTTAAGGCTTGGTACACTGGGTGAGCTGCTGGTGGTGGGACTGAGCGAGTTTGTCCACCACCCAGCATCAAAGGTTGTCTACAGAAATGTGAAGGCATTGAGAAGAGTATGGCTGGCACAGAGACCTGTTCTTTTAATTAAGGCTTACAACCCAAACCTCTGTAACGACAGCTTCTCCCACAACTGAAGCGATGTCTGTCCTTTTTCAGCAGATTGACCAGAGAGGACTTGGACAGACCCTTTCCGTTCCACTGTTCCCAGAAGCACAATGGAAGTGGTTACTAATGCCTGTATTCCTGGGGACACTTTCACCCCTCACATCCTCTGGACAGCTGTCTATTTACACGGTGAGAGTTGCAAAGCTTCCACTTTAAAGATCCATCTGGTTCTTACATCAGGCTAAGCCTTGATCTTAAGGCGCAAGCCCAAACACACTGGGGAGATGCGAAAATTTAGGAATGAGCGTGTTTATACTGTATTTGCATTAATGCTTCCGAAAGTTTATTTTCAAAGTGAAGAAAGAACAATGCGTAGTAGGCTATTAAACCCAAACATGATCAGTTTAAAGTTAGGGGCGTGCTCCGATGAATATTTTTCTCCTGTTTTGAAGGGTCCACTTGAGGAGGGAGTGGGGGACTGGGGTTGGGAAGGCAGGCAGGGGCGGAGGAGGGGCTGTTGTGAATTCTCCGCAGGGCTGGGCCTCCCCTGCGGGCCACTGCTGTTTGTCATATGGAATGGATTAGGCCTTCTCTCTCACACTGTCAACTTGGGTGTTCTGTGCACAGCCTGTTTTGCTGGGGTCTTGGTTTTGCTTTTTATAACGGCAGGAAGTGCCCCTCTCGGACCACATGTGAAACCGTGTGGGAACGGTTGGGAGGGGGTGGGGGACGGAGAGGTGGGCGAGTGGGGCGTGCAGATGAAAAAGCCTCCCCTGAAATGTTCGGCGGTGGCGGGGGGGGCCAGGGTGTGGGGCGGAGATGCGCCCTGGCCAATTTAACTTTATGGGGCCTGGCTGGCAGGAGGATGAGGAGGTGGAGGCTTCCTTGATGAAACCCTCCTGTCCCTAATAGACCTGCTCCTAATATTTTACAATACCGCACAGAGTCGTGGAGGGATCATTAAAGCATGAGGGATCGCAGCTGCTGTTTAATTTGTTCTAAATTTCCTGCCGGCCTCACCAGACGTGTACAGGAAATGGGCGGTAAATGTTTAATAGGTCATACCTAACCAGACAATTAACAGGTGCTGTCATTTAGAAAATCTCAACCTGTGTGCATACCCAGAGCCAAATCAAGCCCCTGGTTTTGTTTTTCCTTCTGCACAAAGGTTCGCTGTGATGTTACGGGGAGGGGCCCGCAGGGTGTCGTAAGAAACCACTCAGTCGTGGGGGTGACCCCTTGAGCTCACCTGCGGCCCGCCCTGCCCGTCTGGGTCCGGGGACACTGCCCGTGGAGTCAGCCTGGGGCTGACCTGCATGGGGGGAGGCTGGTAGCCAGGGCTCTGGGCTCACCAAGAAGTTGCTTCCCCACCACCACCCCTCCTTACAGCTCCCTCACCACCTGCTCCCTCTGGCTGGGGAGGGGGTGGAGGGACAGACAGAAGCAAGGAGGGGCAAGGCCCTGCGATGGCACCCACTTCTCAAACAGGACTGGGGCCCAGTTGAGCTTGATATAGCATGTGTGTGTGTTTGTGGGGGGATGCCTGCTATACCTGAGCAGGTGTTGAGGAGGGGTCTGAGCCCCTCACATTTGTCCTGGCCATGGGTCCTTGCAGCTCCCCCCTAGTTCCTAGGCCCCTTAGCTCCCGCAGCCCTTATTCAGACCCTCCCTCCAACCCTAGGGTGGGCGATGCTGCCCCCATATCACAGAGGAGAAACAGGCCTGGGGTGGGGGGATGGGGCTCAGCCCTTGCCCAGGGCCACAGAAATAGTTGGTGGTGGAGCTGGGATTTGAACCCAGAAATCTGCGTTCAGTTGACCATGTCACCGAAGGACAAATTGGAAGACAAAATACTGGCCCCACACCCAGCATCATCAACCTGTTAGGAACAGGCTGCTCCTGAAGTGTGTTTACTGCTGAGCTGTGATAATGAGAGGGACCCTCGTGTTCCTTGGTCTGGTGGACGTTTAAAAGTCAGAGCTGCAAGTGAGGCGGCTGAGCACTGGGTGTGCCTGGGACTGCATGGTTTCCCAAGACATGGGCCTTTCAGTGATGAGACCAAGAGAGTCCCAAGCACACCTGGATGCAGATCACCTCAGCCTTGCTGTCACAGTCCCCTGTGCCATGCGCCTGTCTACAGAGAAACGTGCTGTAGCCTGGAGGGGCCCTGGAACTCCTCAAGCTTCCGCAGCTGGTTAGACATTGTCCTGAATGCACCCACAGGTCTCTGGACCCCAGGCACCAAGCCTCAAAAAACCCATGCAGGTGTGTGAATGGAAATGGTTGCAGTGGCTGCCAGGCGACCCTCCGGTCCCTCTCACCATGATATTACCTTCGTGAAGTTCATGTCTGACAGGGTTCAGAAGATGGTTTGAAAACACCATCTGAAACATCTTCTAATAGTCCATGACTAATGGGCTGGACTGGGCTGTCCAATAAATTGTCTGCTCTATGGAGCAGTTACAGTGATGGGCCTCAGACACCCTTATCAGCACTTGGTGCTCATGTAAACCGACTCTCATTAATGACAGGATGAAAACGGCGACACTGTGCAGGCCTCGGCCTGCTGTCCTCATCAAGCTTTGAAGCCCAGCTGCTAATAGCCCTGCAGAGCGCCGACGTGAAGGCGGGCGGCAGGTTGCACAGACATGCCTCGTTTCGAGCAGTTGATGTTGGTTGTTGTTTCGGCCAGAGGCTCCTTCTGCTGTTCTTGGCCATGACAGAGCAGGCCTCGTGGGCCTGGCACACAGCTCAGGGGCACAGTGACACCCCTGCAGAGGGATTTTAATATTCCGAAGCAGAGGGTATAAGCAGTAGCTTGAGGGCTGAATGAGTTAGTAGACATATTTAAATCTTTTAAAAACTGCTTCATAAATGCTTAGAAGCAGAATAACTTAGTTGGAAACCTAACTCTCTGGCTTTTGTTGACAATTTGGAAAACCCAGCCCTAGTTGGGTGTGGGAGCGATTGCCTGGGTTTGGGGGACAGTGCGTCCCCTGTGGACGAGGCTGTGCTTGTCCACGTGCCCCAGCCCCCACCGCCCCCTGGTGTCTTGTGCCCAGCCCGAACTCTGGTCATTTAAAGCACATGCCTGGCTGCTGTAGGCATTTGAACCTGGATCCTGTGTCAGGGTCTCTCATTTTATCCTTTACGTATCCTTGAAAGGCGAAAGGAGATGGGTTGCGAGGGTCCAAGAAATGAAGAAAGGACTCCTGACTGGCAGTGAGGCATTGTGGTTTGGGCCTGGGCTCTGCCGACCCAGCTCGGGGTTGCAGGTCTGTCTGATGCTTGTGTCGCGGGAGGGCTGGCAGAGCCACTGCGGGAGCCCTACCGGTACTTGGTCCGTCCAGCACTCACTCAGACCCTCCTCCATACCCCAGAGTTTGGAGTTTCACATCCCCTGCCTCCCTCCCAGTATGGGGAGGTTGAAACCGATGCAAAATGATGGAAGAAGGACTGACTCGAGGGCTTCCAGGTCTGCTGGCACCCAGGACTCAGAACAAGTCACCATGCCTTTCTGGTCTCAGTTTGCAAAGCAAGAGCGCTGGGGGCAGGCGGTCCCTGAGGAGCCCTCGCTGGTGTCCAGTCCCGTCTGTCATGTGGGGATAACGGTACTAATCCTGGAAGACTTCTTGCTGAAGGATGTAAAGGACTGACGGCCCAGCACTGACCCTGATAAGATAGCAGTCAGCGCCACAGTAAATGGCGGCAAAATTCCAGTTCCATCCCTGAGACTGGAGTGTGCTGGGTGGTTGTATAATAAATAGCCAGACCGGGAAACCCCCACACAGACCCTATGAGTCACGGGTGGCTGATGGGAAAGAACCCTTGCTCACACAAATCCCAGCCCTGGACTCAGAACCATCTGGTATTTCACTCCTAGTCCCCAGGCATTGCTTGCAACCCACTGTGAGCCGGGACTGAGTGCTCAGAGGAGCCTGCAAGGGCCACAGTCTTCCAAAAATGGACCCTTATTCTGGGGAACAATCTGGCTTCTTGTTCTGAGAATAAAGGGAGAAAGAAGACTAAAGAGAGAGAAAAAGGAAGGAAGGAGGTGGGAGGACGGGAGGGAGGGAGGAGGTGGTGAAGTGGGCAGGTTAACGCCCTGGGTTCTTCTCTGTGAAGCAGATTAGCCGGTCTGCCGAGAGAAAGGGCATGTGGAGATGGACGTGAAGTGCGTAGACTGTAGGACTGAAAGGAAGCCATCTAGGGGCTGCGTGTGTTTGCTGAGCTGTGCTGGTTTGGAAGGGCAGGGGAAGGCTGGGGAAGGAGTCCTAAGTGATGCTGTGCAGTTTTCTGTGCAGGAGGAGGAAACCTGGTGCTGACATTAAGTGGCGTAGGTGGCAGTGAGCTCAGGCTGGTGAGGGGTGAAGGGGTGTGTGAAGCTTGGGGTGTCAGCCAGGATCCAGCTTGAGCACCCCATCAGGCTTCCTTTGGAAACCTCAGTTGAATTTACATGAAAAGACCTCACCTGTTCGGGTGGTGTGAAGTCACCGTTTAATTCAAAGTGGGCGCTCACAAGGATCTGCTCTGTAGTAAGTCAAGATGAACCTGGTGGAGCACGCTGACCCATGGCCGGGCCAGAGTGGTGATGTCAGCGCATCTGCCCCTCAGCGCCGTGGGGGGCTGTTGGGGGATTGGAGAACAAGCATAGGCGTGGCCATGACCATAGTGCTAGGTACAAGGGCAGAAGGTAGATTCAGGTTCTGGAAGCATGTCTTGAAAAAGCCATCCCAAGTGGAGATGAGGGTCAGAAGAGGGGTGACGTCTTCTGCATTCGTGGGGATGACGTTTACTGGGGAGCCAGAGCGGGAGTACGATTCGCTAGGTTGGGTGGTCTCACACCTGCCTTCACTTTAGATCGTCTGGGGAGCTTTTTAAACGTGGGCGTGTGCCTTGGGTTGTTAGTTCTTGCCGTCCTCACATCGTGATTGTTGGTTTGCCGGTCCGTATCTCCTTATTGCCAAATTCAGACTTAAATTGAAGAAAGTAGGGAAAACCTCTAGACCATTCAGATATGACCTAAATCAAATCCCTTATGATTATACAGTGGAAGTGAGAAATAGACTTAAGGGACTAGATCTGATAGATAGAGTGCCTGATGAACTCTGGACGGAGGTTTGTGACATTGTACAGGAGACAGGGACCAAGACCATCCCCATGGAAAAGAAATGCAAAAAAGCAAAATGGCTGTCAAAAGCAAAGGAGAAAAGGAAAGATATAAGCATCTGAATGCAGAGTTCCAAAGAATAGCAAGGAGAGATAAGAAAGCCTTCCTCAGTGATCAGTGCAAAGAAATAGAGGGAAACAACAGAATAGGAAAAACAAGAGATCTCTTCAAGAAAATTAGAGATTAAAAGGGAACATTTCATGCAAAGATGGGCTCGATAAAGGACAGAAATAGTATGGACCTAACAGAAGCAGAAGATATTAAGAAGAGGTGGCAAGAATACACAGAAGAACTGTACAAAAAAGATCTTCACGAGCAAGATAGTCACGATAACGTGATCACTGACTTAGAGCCAGACATCTTAGAATGTGAAGTCAAGTGGGCCTTAGAGAGCATCACTACGAACAAAGCTAGTGGAGGTGATGGAATTCCAGTTGAGCTATTTCAGATTTTGAAAGATGATGCTGTGAAAGTGCTGCACTCAATATGCCAGCAAATTTGGAAAACTCAGCAGTGGCCACAGGACTGGAAAAGGTCAGTCTTCATTCCAATCCCAAAGAAAGGCAATGCCAAAGAATGCTCAAACTACCGCACAGTTGCGCTCATCTCACACGCTAGTAAAGTCATGCTGAAAATTCTCTAAGCCAGGCTTCAGCAATATGTGAACCGTGAACTCCCAGATGTTCAAGCAGGATTTAGAAAAGGCAGAGGCACCAGAGATCAAATTGCCAACATCCACTGGATCATGGAGAAAGCAAGAGAGTTCCAGAAAAACATCTATTTCTGCTTCATTGACTATGCCAAAGCCTTAGACTGTGTGGATCACAATAAACTGTGGAAAATTCTGAAAGAGATGGGAATACTAGACCACCTGACCTGCCTCTTGAGAAACCTGTATGCAGGTCAGGAAGCAAGAGTCAGAACTGTACATGGAACAACAGACTTGTTCCCAATAGGAAAAGGAGTACGTCAAGGCTGTATATTGTCACCTTGTTTATTTAATGTATATGCAGAGTACATCATGAGGAACGCTGGGCTGGAAGAAGCACAAGCTGGAATCAAGATTGCTGGGAGAAATATCAATAACCTCAGATATGCAGGTGACACCACCCTTATGCCAGAAAGTGAAGAGGAACTAAAAAGCCTCTTGATGAAAGTGAAAGAGGAGAGTGAAAAGATTGGCTTGAAGCTCAACATTCAGAAAACAAAGATCATGGCATCTGGTCCCATCACTTCATGGGAAATAGATGGAAAAACAGTGGAAACAGTGTCAGACTTTATTTTTTGGGCTCCAAAATCATTGCAGATGCTGATTGAAGCCATGAAATTAAAAGATGCTAACTCCTTGGAAGGAAAGTTATGACCAACCTTGATAGTATATTAAAAAGCAGAGACTACTTTGCCAACAAAGGTTGGTCTAGTCAAGGCTATGGTTTTTCCCGTGGTCATGTATGGATGTGAGAGTTGGACTGTGAAGAAAGCTGATTGTCGAAGAATTGATGCTTTTGAACTGTGGTGTTGTAGAAGACTCTTGAGAGTCTCTTGTACTGCAAGGAGATCCAAACAGTCCATTCTAGAGGAGATCAATCCTGGGTGTTCATTGGAAGGACTGATGCTAAAGCTGAAACTCCAATACTTTGGCCACCTCATGCGACGAGTTGACTCACTGGAAAAGACTCTGATGCTGGGAAAGGTTGGGGGTGGGAGGAGAAGGGGACGACCGAGAATGAGATGGCTGGACGACATCACTGACTCTGTGGACATGAGTTTGAGTGTACTCCGGGAGTTGGTGATGGACAGGGAGGCCTGGCGTGCTGTGATTCATGGGGTTGGGGAGAGTCGGACACGACTGAGCGACTGAACTGAACTGATCCCCCATCAGACTGTAAATCCAGTCTTGTCCTCTGTCTTGCGGGTGGACTAGGGGCTGGCCCCCGAGAAGGCCTTGGCACATTTTCTGGGTGTGTGAGTGAGAGACTCTGTGGCTAGGTCCTACCTGGGAAGTGGCTCATGGAAGGACAAGGAGCGAAGCCGCTCCTTCTCACCCTGATTCTGCCGTATTCAGGTCGCCAGACAGGGAACCAGCCCTTTGCAGCCCTGGCCCAAGTTCAGGCTGCACTCGCTGTCCCGCGACAGCTGCTACAGAGGGACTCATCCTCACAGGAGAGTGCGGTGTCCTCCCAGTTTCCTTAGACTTCAATGGGCCTGGGTAGTCCCACTACCCCTCATCCCTCAGGGCATCCGGGCTCTGAAGACACTTCCTGAACCCAAGAGGCCCCATTTGGGGCTCCCCTGTACTTTGGGAGCCCACCTTCACGCGAGGGTAGCCCAACCGGGTTTTCATTTTCAAGGGGTCCCCTCCCCTTCCCCTTCTCCACCTCCAGCTGAGATGGATGCTTGGCCCTGTTGTCAGGGTTGGGCTGCAAGTGCCAGCCTCACACCCAGATGGCCTCCGCGTCAGGGGGCCCCGCATCCTCTCTGCTTCGGCCTTGAAGTCAATGGGGCTCTGTGTGCAGCTGAGAAGGCCCGGGCTGTGGAGGTGAAGATGCTGGCTCTGGCGATTCTGGGCAGGATGGAGGGCAGGATGCCAGAGTCTCTCTGGAAAACTGGGGGATAGAGTGCGCCTCCTCCCATGTGAGAGGTCTGGAGAAGCGTCAGATAGCCCGCTGACACCCCGGACTCAGAGCTGGCTTAGCCTGCAGGACTGCCCCCAGGGCAGGTGAGGCCTCAGCCTCAGAGCCTCTGGTGAAGGTCACACCTTTCCATGCCTTCCCAGTCTGAAGGGATTTGCAATCTGCCGCTAATTGGATTTGAGGTTTGGTGTCTTCCTGCGGCCTCTAAGGATTGCATGGTGAGGCCACCTGGCCTGGGGCTAGCAAGAGACCTGACTGTCTACCCAGCCAAGGCTTTGGGCCTGCGGGTGATCCAGCTGCTTGCATCCTGAGGGCGGGTGGCTTGGGGCTGGAGAAGAAGGAAGCCCAGGTGCTGCAAACACCCTCGTGTCAGGCAGGGCAAGGGACGCGGCTGGGAGGAAAGGCAGCTTGTCCTTCGGCGGAAGTCGATCGAGCCAGCCATACACCTGCCACCTGGGCGTGTCTCTAAACGTCTCAGTCTCCCAGCGTTTAGATGGAGGAGGGGGAGACACAGGGCAGAGAAAACACACAGAGAAAATGGATGTGGGACACGAGCACGGAGCAGACAACTGTAAAATGCACTAACCCATTCAGCTACTCATCACACGTTTTGTGAGCATCCGATCTGTGTGCAGAGCTACGCTAGGTCTGCAGCAGACAGCAGAGAAGCAGTAGTTCCCCCCTCAGGAGGGTCTCAGAGCAGGGGATTGGATGGGGCAGGGACCTAGCATCAGGCGTTTACTCCCCATGGGACCCGAGGCAGGGAGTTGGGCCTCTCTGAGCCTCCGTTTCCTCATCTTGGAGGTGTCCTGATGGTCCAAGGAGCTAAGCCCGTGAGGCCTTGAGCAGGGGCTGGCCCAGGGTAGGCCCTGGAGACAGCAGAGGCGTGGCGATGGCAGCAGGAGCTGTGTGCCTGGAGGGGATATAGCAGGTGTGATCTCTATGCTTCACCCCGCCCCCAGGGCTGCCCCACTCTGAGCCCCCGAGACTGCCTGGGAGCTGACTGGACACCCCCCTGCTGCCACATCCCTGTTCTCACTTCCCTCACAGCTCTCCTCCCATGACTGTGGATGCCATGCTGGTCCCGTGCAGAGCCGTGACTTCTTACCTGCATGACCCTCACACTGTTCACATGTTAACCCTCAACTTCAGGCAAAGAGCAGGCACATGAAAGATCAACAGGCATGCCCTCCCCCAGCCCTCTGAGCCCCTATCCTGTTGTTATTTTCCTAGCGTGCTAAGATTTATTTTTAAAAATTTATTTATTTTTGTCTGCACCAGGTCTTCCTTCTGCGGGCTTCCTCTAGTTGTTGGAGGCAGGGGCTGCTCTTCCTTGCAGTGTGTGGGCTTCTAACTGCAGGGGCTCCTCTTGTTGTGGCTCGTGGGTTTAGTTGCCCCACAGCACATGGGGTCTTCCCGGACCAGGGATCGAATCCGTGTCCTCTGCATCGGCAGGAGGGTTCTTAACCACTGAGCTACAAGGGAAGACCCTACAGATAGTAGCTACTCAATAAATGCTCCACCAGATCAATGCATAACTTTGCAATACTTAGTGAAATCTCGGAGCAGACTGGTTATTGAAAGCACAGGGCCAGTAAGATAGATCAGTGTTCAGCACAGAGGACAAGCCTCCTGAAAGTCAGGCCACCGGGCGGCCTGCTCCCTTTCCCTCTGCTTCCGTCCGTGGGACTCTGCCAGTTACTAAACCTCGATCCGCCTCAGCTAGCACAGAAGTAGAATGGGAACACAGCAGGGCACCTGGTGAAATGCTGGGAGAAATAACTAGAAAGCTGGATGCATGTGGGCCACGCTGCCGATGCTGACGGTTGTTACAACCACCCCGTAGGCTGACGCTGGGCTGACGGGGAAGAGACACGTCCTTCTGCCAGATCCGCACTGTCCTGTCCTCTGGTCGTAACCGGCATTGCTCTGTGTCTCCGTCTGACTCGGAATCCAGGCTGGACGCATCCTTCACACCAGTGATGGCCGCAGACCTCAGACCACAGCGTATTTAGTCTGCTGCTTAGTCCACGAGCAACGTGACTTCCATACTCGCTGCAAAGGCCCTCTGTGACCCCACGCACCTGCCAGAACAGGGCTCTGGCTGGGTTCAAATCCCGAGACTCCAATGTCCACGCACAGGCCTGTGTTGACAGAGCACCCACTGCTTGCTCCACGGCTTGGTCCACCATTCCCCGTTCCCGGGAGGCCTGGAGGAACCCCCCCACCCTCTACCTGGCTGCATCTGGGACTCATTGGTGCCGTCACGACAGTTTGTTTATGTGTAATTTCTGGCTGAGACTTGAAAGTTGAACTACCGCTCTGTTCTCTAAACAGCCACTACTGTTATACAAAAAGCAGGCCATCCCCTGGCTTGGATGTCGGACTGAAATATCTCCTCCCAGCACACCTCGTGAGGGAAATCAAAGGGCTCGTTTACTCCCAAGTGGAAACCACGAAGCTCAGGGTCCCACAGGGCCGGCTGGTCATGCAGAGAAGCTTGAGGGTCCACAGGTCTGTTTACAGAGACATGCTCCCCATTGGAAGTCCCAGGTTCTGGAAGTGGGGTCCTCCAGTGGGGGACGGGAAGCTCGTGGAAGGCGCGGGTCCACGGTCTCCCATGCAGCCTCAGAGGCCGTCCTCCTTCTCTGTCCCCTCACCCCTTCCTCCAGGGAGTCGCCGGGCCTTCACAGAGAGTCTCCTTTGTTTCTCCCAGGCGTGTTTCATGAGGCTGCCCCGGTGGGTCGTCGGGTTTCAGGACCAAGATTTGGACCGCTGAAGGGCTGATCCGGTCCGGCCTGGGGGCGGGGTGTAGCACCAGCCTCCCTGCTCTGCAGAGCAGCCCCACTGTGCCTGACTGTCTATCAGAACAGGTCTGGCTGGGGGACTCAGACGTGGCCCCCAGTTTGGCATTCATGCAGTTGTGCCTCCAAGGAGAGGAAGGAAGGGAGGGCCTCTGTTCCTTCTCACTGTGGGGCAGGAGGGTCCGGAGGACCTCTGGCTGACAGCTCTGGGGGCTGGGGGCGTGACAACTACTGGGAAGCCTCACAGATAACGTGCAGTCACTTCCGAAACGAGGTCAGGCGCCCCTCAGTGCCACCAGCCTCCTGTCTGGTGTGCATCCATGCAGAGTCTAACTTCCTACGAGCTGGAGTAAGGTTGCTGCCCTAAACAAGTGCCCCACACCTCTGGCTTCACAGAGGTTTAGTCTCTCAGTCTGGAGGCCAGAAGCCCAGGGTCAAGGTGTCGGCACGCTGCAGCCCTTCTCAGGGCTCCGGAGGTGGACCCTCTCTCCGCCTTCCTGTGCAAACAGCGCCCTGGACTCCTTGGCTCGTGACTGTCGCTCCAGTCTCTCTCTGAGTCTGCTTCACATATGCATCTTCCCCGGGAGTCTGCGTCCAGATGGTCCCGTTTTTCAGGACACCAGCCATTGGCCCAATTTCCAGATAAAGTCACGCTCACAGCTTCTGGGGGTCAGGACATGAATGTACCTTTCCAGGGGACACAGTTCAACCGGAACAGAGCTAGTCTCCGCAGGGGCCCTTTTTGCTTTGGTGTCTCAGTTTTCTCATCTGTAAAATGGGGATAATAGTCCCACCTTCTTCATGGGGGCCATGTGAGGATTAAGTTGATGGGATGGAGAGATGCAGAGTGCTGAGCGCGGTGTTGACACGGCAGTGAGATGTAAAGCATCCTGTTCCTACTCTGATCATCAGCCATTCCCAGAACCACCGTGGAAGGAGAGAGATGAGGGTCAGGCATGTCGCACGCTTCAGGGTCCGCAGTCACTCTCAGAACACAGTCCCCATGGCCCCCAGGCCTCATCCTGCTCACTGGCCCGGGCGTGTGGGCCGTGGCTTCCTCCCCATGTCGCACTGGCCGCTGCCTTGGGACTGTCGTGTATCCATTGTCCATCCTGCTAACTGGAATGCCCTTCCCAAGCTCCCTCAGGGCTGGGCTTCTCCCCAGCTCCCCGACCTCCCCGTCCAAAGCTGGCGTGCCCTCTGGGGTCAAGCTCAGGCACAGCATGTTGTCATGTGGCTGCCACTTTGCTTTCTTCACATTAGCACAGTCTGTCATTTTATGCAGATTGTTACCTGAATGCATCCAGGACACACACCCTGTGAGGGCAGGGACCTTGTTCCTCCCATGGTGCGGCTGGCCCTCTGCAGCCGTGAATGACCCGAGCTCCTCGTCGCAGTGGGTGTTATATTGCTGGGGGGCCTCTGTCTGGGGGTCCATGGTGAGAAGCGGACCATGAGAGAGCTTGGTGTGGCTCACTCAGCTTTGTGTTTGCTCTTCTGTTTATTTCTACTGAAGTCTTTGTTTTGGAAAAAATTGTTGGGGCCAGCCATAGAAAAATTGCCAGATATTACAATGAACTTCCATATGCCTGTCACCCACTGTTGATATTTAGCATGTTTGCTGTTTCACTGCTTCTCTTACGGTCAACATCTGTCCTTCCAATGAATATTCAGGGTTAATTTTCCTTTAGGATTGACTGGTTTAATCTCCTTGCCGTCCAAGGGACTCTCAAGAGTCTTCTCCAACAACACAGTTTGAAAGCATCAATTCTTTGGTGCTCAGCAGTTTTTTATTGTCTAGCTCTCACATCCATACATGACTACTGGGGAAACCATAGCTTTGACTACACAGACCTTTGTCAGCAATGTCTCTGCTTTGTAATATGCTATCTAGGTTTGTCATAGCTTTCCTTCTAAGGGGTAAGCGTATTTTAATTTCATGGCTGCAGTCACCATCTGCTGTGATTTTGGAGCCCAAGAGAACAAAGTCTGTCACTGTTTCCTTTGTTTCCCCGTCTATTTGCCATGAAGTGATGGGACAGGATGCTATGATCTTAGTTTTTTGAATTGAGTTTTAAACCAGCTTTTTCACTCTTCTCTTCCACCTTCATCAAGAAGATCTTTAGTTCCTCTTCACCTTCTGTCATAAAGTTGGCATCATCTGCATAGCTGAGGTTATTGATTTTTCTCCCAGAAATCTTGATTCCAGCTTGTGCTTCATTCAGCCTGGCATTTCTCATGATGTACTCTGCATATAAGTTAAATAAACAGGGTGACAATATACAGCCTTGATGTACTTCTTTCCCAATTTTGAACTAGTCCATTGTTCCATGTCTGGTTCTAACTGTTGCTTCTTGACCTGCATACAGGTTTCACAGGAGGCAGATAAGGTGGTCTGGTATTCCCATCTCTTGAAGAATTTTCCACAGTTTGTTGTGATCCACACAGTCAAAGGCTTTAGCATAGTCAACGAGACAGATGTTCTTTTGGAATTCTCTTGGTTTTTCTATGATCCAGCAGATGTTGGCAATTTGGTCTCTTGTTCTTCTGCCTTTTCTAAATCTGGCTTGAATATCTGGACGATCTCTATTCACGTACTCTTGAAGCCTAGTGTGAAGGATTTTGAGCATTATCTTGCTAGCATGTGAAATGAGTACAATTGTGCAATAGTTTGAACATTCTCTGGCATTGCCCTTCTTTGGGATTGGAATGAAAGCTGAGCTTTTCTAGTCCTATGGCTACTGCTGAGTTTTCCAAATTTGCTGGCATATTGAGTGCAGCACTTTAATAGCATCCTCTTTCAGGATTTGAAACAGTTCAGCTGGAATTCCATCATTTCCACTAGCTTTGTTCTTAGTGTTGCTTCCTAAAGCCCACTTGACTTCACACTCCAGGATGTCTGACTCTAGGTGAGTGATCACACCGTCATGATGTGATGTTTGTATACTTTGCAGAAATACATAACTTATCGAATAAATGCAAAGTAACTGTTTTTCTTCTTCTCCGTTAACTCTCTGACTTGGTCTCCACAGTAATGTTTCTCCACCTTCTTAGATGAATGTCACCTTTGGAGAAACATGCCCCACTCATGGGTTGATTCCTGTGCCCACTCCCCCAAAGCCCTGTGAGACTGTGTTCTCATTAATAATCACAATAATCTGAAACTCCATGGACCTAAAGTGTCTTCTCACTCTGTATTTTCAAGTTCTGTGTAAAACACTTTCCACTCATGATTTTTTAATATTGCAAGATGGAGAAATCCTTTCTATTCTATATCACTACCCTTGGCATTTGTGGTTGCCACCCTCCAACAGGGGAGCAAAAGACACCTCTCCCCAGACCATTTCCGACTTAAGGCTTTATTTAGGATGGAGACCCTATTGGGGAAGCATCTGGCTGCAGATGAGTCAACATTGTGGTCACTGTTCTGAAATCTTCACTAGGAGCCTGGTCTCAAGCGTAAAGAAACCAGTCTTCTCATAAGCAGGGCATGGCCCCAGATGTCCCGGTGGCTCTGAATCCCACGTCCTCTCCCATGGAAGCAATGCTGACCTGTGAAAAGGGAAAACAGAAAACTAAGAGCGCCAGCTACCAAATATGCCCAACTTCAGAGGAAATTATGAGTGTTCTTAAAAAGCAAACAACACAAAAGGCATTTGGGGTGAACCGGGCTGTTTATCTCCATATCCACAATGTGTTTGCTGATAAAGATCTTACTTGGAAACTTTCTTTTGCAGAGATTAGGACTAATTTTCCAGTTAATAATTATAGGTATTAGAAAACTGTCAGCTGATCTGGCTACAAGACAACACAGGAAGTGTTTCCTCTTCATTTTTATTCATAGTAATAACAGCATCAACCAATTTCAAGCAAGATCAAATAGAATAGGTGATTTGGATTATCCAACATTATGGTCCAATGTGCTAAATTAAGTGTGAAATCTTCTAGTTTTATTCAGGCATATAAAGTTTTTATGCCTAAGTGCATTCAACAGCATGTTTTCAACTAGCTTTAAATAGCTTTTCAACCTAGTTAAGAGAGTTTGGAATGCAGACTCTGGGGCCAGATGCTTGGTTCAGATCTTGCCTCTGCCACTTCCTGCCTGGATCAGCCCCAGGTGTTACTCCTTCTGTGCCCCAGTGTGCTTTACTCAACAAAGGGGATAATGACCATAGTACCCACAGCATGGGCTGGGAGGCTAAGTGGGTTAATCTACAAAATCTCTTAGTTCAGCTCTTGGCACATGGAAAATATATAGGAGAAGTTAGAGAAGGTGACGGTGGTGATGATGGTGATGGTCATGGTGATGGAGGTGATAGTGAAGATGATGGTGATGATAAGGGAGATGATGATGGTGGTGATGATGGTGATGATGGTGATGGTCATGGTGATGGAGGTGATAGTGAAGATGATGGTGATGACAAGGGAGATGATGATGGTGGTGATGATGGTGATGACGGTGATGATGGTGGTGATCATGGTGATGGAGGTGATAGTGAAGATGATGGTGATGATGGTGGTGATCATGGTGATGGTGGCGATAGTGAAGATGATGGTGATGATAATGGAGATGATGATGGTGGTGATGATGATGGTGATGATGGTGATGATGGTTGTAATGACAATGGTGATGATGGTGGTGATGATGGTGATGCTGATAATGATGATCATCATGGTGATGGAGGTGATAGTGAAGATGATGGTGATGACAAGGGAGATGATGATGGTGGTGATGATGGTGATGACGGTGATGATGGTGGTGATCATGGTGATGGAGGTGATAGTGAAGATGATGGTGATGATGGTGGTGATCATGGTGATGGTGGCGATAGTGAAGATGATGGTGATGATAATGGAGATGATGATGATGGTGATGATGGTGATGATGGTTGTAATGACAATGGTGATGATGGTGGTGATGATGGTGATGCTGATAATGATGATGATCATGGTGATGGAGGTGATAGTGAAGATGATGGTGATGACAAGGGAGATGATGATGGTGGTGATGATGGTGATGACGGTGATGATGGTGGTGATCATGGTGATGGAGGTGATAGTGAAGATGATGGTGATGATGGTGGTGATCATGGTGATGGTGGCGATAGTGAAGATGATGGTGATGATAATGGAGATGATGATGGTGATGCTGATAATGATGATGATCATGGTGATGGTGGCGATAGTGAAGATGATGGTGATGACAAGGGAGATGATGATGGTGGTGATGATGGTGATGACGGTGATGATGGTGGTGATCATGGTGATGGAGGTGATAGTGAAGATGATGGTGATGATAATGGAGATGATGATGGTGGTGATGATGGTGATGATGGTGATGGTCATGGTGATGGTGGCGATAGTGAAGATGATGGTGATGATAATGGAGATGATGATGGTGATGCTGATAATGATGATGATCATGGTGATGGTGGCGATAGTGAAGATGATGGTGATGATAATGGAGATGATGATGGTGATGCTGATAATGATGATGATCATGGTGATGGAGGTGATAGTGAAGATGATGGTGATGATAAGGGAGATGATGATGGTGGTGATGATGGTGATGACGGTGATGATGGTGGTGATCATGGTGATGGAGGTGATAGTGAAGATGATGGTGATGATGGTGGTGATCATGGTGATGGTGGCGATAGTGAAGATGATGGTGATGATAATGGAGATGATGATGGTGATGCTGATAATGATGATGATCATGGTGATGGAGGTGATAGTGAAGATGATGGTGATGATAATGGAGATGATGATGGTGGTGATGATGGTGATGATCATGGTGAATATGGTGATAGTGAAGATAATGCTGAAAGTGGTGACGCTGATCGTGATGATGGTAGTGATAATGGTGATGATGATGGTGATGATAACGGTAATGATGATGGTGATTATGATGGTTATAATGGTAGTGATGATGATAATTCCATTAATGTACACCGAATACTTGACACCTCTGAGTGCCATGCTAGTATAATACATACAGATTTGGTTAATTCTCCTAGAACCATTATTGTCCCTCTCTTCTGATGAAAATAGAAGAGGTTTAGGAAAGTTAAGAAACAGGAGAGACTCTGGACCCAGGCCTCCCAAATGAATGGGGGTGTGAAGATGGACAAGACATGTTTTCTGCCGCAAGGGGCCCATCCCTCCTCCTTACCATCTGACAGGCAGAAGAATACACTGCTCTAGCACTGACATCAGAGAACAGCAGGTGTCATCTGACCCTGAGGCACCTGTCCCCTTGTTGGGGCAGACACTGTCACATCCATATAGTTAAGGATAAATTGATACTCAGAGAGGTTATGTGGCTCATTCAAGGTCACACAACTGGACTTGAGAGGGCCTCCCGACTTTGATGTTCTGGCTAATGCTGTCCATGGAGCCATGTCTCTTCCTCTCCCGACTTGGGGGAGCTGCACAAGCCCTGCTCAGCAGGACAATCACAATGACCCAGGCACACAGAGTTGGAATGGCTGCCGTGCCTGGCTAAGTTAAGATGACAGCTGGACAACTGGCTTGGCCTTTATGCAAGCATAGTGGGGCTGAGACCAGACTATAGGCAGAAACAGAGGGGCAGTTACTGTGTAAATAAAAAAAGAATGCTGGATGGGGAGCTGGGACTGAAGCCAGGGATTCTCCCATCAGGTCACATGCTGAGCTCAAAGGTCTTGACCCAGACCACACAGCCAGACTGTGATGGGTCAAACTCATCACAGGCTTATCTGATGGCAAAGTTAATGCTCTAACTTTGAAGGAGACCCATGGCTTGAGGTAGAAAGTCCAGGAAATATACATAAAATGGTCTTATGACCTATGATTGTTAGATGCTGGTGGTTAACATTGGCTCTGGGATGACCAGCTCTATCTACATGTTTGTGTCCTAACTTAAGTCTGTCCACCCACTGATGATTCACTATTTGGTTTACCTGAGAGGGCCAGTTGTCAGCTATCACCTCTAGTCTCTGCTCAGAGCTTTGCTTATTTAACTGAGGGTTGCTGTCCTAAACAGTGGCTCTTAACACATTTTGCTTCCTAAGGCTCATTGTCATTAGTCTTCTCACGATGCCTTTGATTGTCCTATGTGTTCCTTAGAAGATCAAGTTTTTTTCTGTTATGTATGTGTCTATCCTCACCTCCTCCCTCTCTTTCCCTCTCTCACCAGCCGCCTTCTGCAAAATATTGGGAGACACTTGTTAAATAAACAAATTAATAGGTGCACATCCCCAGTCTGCAAAGGCGCCATCAACATTAGATTAGTCCTTGACATCTGAGACTCAGATCCACCCAGGTATTGCAGAATCCAATTGTGAAATTGGTTTTGTTTCTTCAATTGGAATGCAACCCATACTTGTTAAATCAGTGAATCACTGATTCAGTTCTTTCAGAACTGATTCTGAAAGATTTTTGGCTATTCTAACATTCAAACCAGCTTCTAAAAATAAAGATTTGGTATCCCTAAAGATGATCAAGGATAGAGTTCACATATAAATATTTTTAAAGAGGCAACAAGCTGGCAGTGTTCAAAGACTCTTTGTAGAAGTACACTGAGGACTCAAAGATCTGTTCGAGTGGTTAGATTCCCTCTAAAGGGCCAACACTTTAGTAATAATAATAATCAAATGTATTTTTAAAACCACGATTTATTGAGAGTGCATTCTTCGTATTTAGTCCATCATGACTTATACAGATCACCTACAGTGCTCACAATAGCATACAGGTAAGGAAACAGGTTGAAAGCATGCAGAAGTTTGCCCCAAATCAGGTGATCATTGAATGCTAGGGTCAGGATCTGAATGCAGGTGTGTCAGGCTCTGAAATCCAGGCCACATTCAATCCACACTCACATCTGTTATCTGACTAGGTGTGTGTCCTCATGAGTGAGTGAGAGGTGGTCAGATGGGGAGGGGTGGTGAGAACACCAGTGTGGCTGGAAGAGGGTGCGGTGGGTGTGGAGGGCCAAGGGGAGGAGGAGGAGGAAACTTACACAGAGGCCATGGTCTCCACTCTGCTCATAAAGTCTGTGGGGAGCCTTGATAAATATAGCCAATACCATCCCACCCCAGATCAATTAACTTACAACATGTGGGGGTGGGACTCCCAAATAAATGTCAGTGTTTTTTCAAAAGTCCCCAGGGGGGTTCTAACGTGTGCCTGGGGGAAGATCCACTGGGGTAGATCTTGAAGGGCTGCATTGGCCATGGTTATGAGGGTTCCTGACTTAGTCTGTCCTAAGATACGCTTTTGTTTACAACTCTACTCCCTGGGAATTTCCTTTGTCCCATATCCAGGCTGGAAGCAGGGGGCTGCCACACAGGGTCCAGGGAGAGTGGAGGGCTGAGGGCTGAGTGACACTCGACAATGTCTTCCTGGTCAACTTGAGAAGCAGCACAAACAAATCATGAAACTTAGCTTCTCCTCCGCCTCGGGACTCTTGGTCGGCTGCCACGGAATTGTCAGCCTCTTAGAAAGTGTCTATCTGCTCTCAGAGGCCATGGGAACACAGAAGGCACACACAGTTCCAGCCCAAAGCCTTCTCCCACTGGAGCTAGCAGCACAGAGCAGCCCACCCCTCAGCCACCTGGTCGACCAGCGAGGCTCTCTGGGAACCCTGGGCCCCAACTTGAAGGCTGCAGCAGGGCAGGGGTGGGGTTTGGTCAGAGCTGCGTTAATTTCTTCATGAGTTTCCCTGGGGGTTACAATCAACAGGCGAGGGGGAAACCCCACACTTCCAAAGCAGCTGGCTCCTAGATGCTTATCTCGGCAGTTTTCCCCCACAAGCTAACCCACTCCAGGGAGAAGCTCCCCTCTGACACTGAGATCTCCATGGAAATTCAGTTCCCTTAGAACAATAACCCCTTTCCTCTTCCCAGGAATCCCTTTTCCCTAGAAGAGGATTTTCACAATAAGCCAAGGTGTTCAGGGATCTCGTTAAAGTATAACTTCATCATTGGACTTGTGGGAAAGTAAAAACATCACCCAAATATAAATCTGGTCAGTAAATATTCACCGTAATGAAATTAAAGAAGCCCTGAAGTATCAGCTCTGTGCTTCCCACGTTAACCCCTGACATTCTACACAATGACATTCAGTGCTTATTTGATTGCAGTGAAACTAGAGCGTTCACTGACTTTTGCACAACATGACAGTAAATTCAGGGAAATACCAAGCATTGCAAGGAATGTTCATTCCTGCTAGTCTACCAATTCCATCAGTAAGATTTTATACACAGGGAAATAGCATCAGAATTTTAAACTCAAATGTTCAAGGATGTTGTCTGCATGGTTATCCAAGTACCAATATCTGGAAAATATCTAGATGTCCTAGCACAGGGGTTGGGGGTGGGGGGCGCTGTTTCTTAAAGGGCCAGATAGTGAATATTTTTGGCTCTGCAGGTCACATGCTTACGGTTTCTGTCACAGCTCCTCAGTTCTGCCAGGATGGCACAAACATGGCCACAGGCCACACATAGACAAGCTAGCCTGACTGTGTTCCAAGGAAACTTGATTTACAAACTTGGGTAGCAGCTTCTGTGGTAAAGAGCGTGGTTATCCGATTCTGAAACAATAGAATACAATTGGCTATTTAACAGCTAAATGAAGAGCCTGTAGAAGCCTGGGAATGTGTAAATGATGGAATATTAATGTAAAAAGGCAGAAAAACACATGTTCAGTGGCAATCATAAATAGTGTGTGTACAGAAGGGGGAAGGTCGAAAGGAGACGCGTCAATGGAAAGGGAGTGGAGATGGGGGTGGTGGGGACCTGTCTCAGCTGGTGTCCACAGACGTGTCCTGAGCCACCAGGACAGAAAGCCAGGGTGCTGGCCTGTGGCCAGCTGGCCTTTGCTTTAGCACATTCATCTACTGCCCCAGACAGACACTGTCATTCGTTCACTCAGCTGTTTGTGAATTTATGTACTGTCTACTCACAGTGAACTGTCTACTATTCAGAGTTTCTGACCTGGGAACACGTGAGTAGGTGTAATGAGGGAAGGTGGGAAGGGGTCAGCTTGGGGAGTCCTACTGATGAGGCTGATCACCCCACTCCACAGCTGCAGTCCCTGAGAAGCCATAGGCGGGTCTGAGAACAACCTTCCTGCTGTGCCTTGCAGGGGCCGCAGACCTGGAGGGAGGTGATGGTGGTCTGTCCACCTGGGCCCAGCTGGGACAAATGGGCCCAAATTAAGGAGGGAGAGAGCCGGGCATGGTCTCCACCAGCCCCACAGAAGGCTGGAGTCTCCGATGAGCACAGGAGACCCATGACCTCCACCTCGGTGCCACCGGCCACCCCTTCCACGGGCCCCATCTTGTGGACTGTCAGGTTCAGATCCAGATTCTGTTCAGGTTCAGGTTTACGTCTGCGAACAGGCCAAAGGGCTGCATGTAAAACTCCAGGTGTCCGCCCTGCAGATGTTTCCTGAGCAGTTTGGGAATTTGGGATCGCTCGGAATAGCATTTGCCATAAAACTGCCTAAAACGCAGTCCAAATGTCTGTAAAGAGTAACCAAATAGCTGTTTGTTGTTAGCTAGTTCTTGTACTTCAAGCTTCCACTTTGGGCATGAATCTAGGGGTTCCGGTCACATTGGGGTGACCTCAGGGGTGCTTCCCAGGCACCTCAGGATATGGTTTAGCCTGAAGGCCACAGTCGCTTGGCAGAGTGTCCCCTTTGGCCTTGACAGCCGACCAGGACACATGGGGGAAGCCCTGGGGGCCTTCCTTAGACATTTTCCTTTAGGTGAAGTCCTGAAAGCATTGCTCAGGGTCCAAGCCGGCTCATAAAAGATTTGCCAAAAGACAGAACAAAGGAGCTTCAGGAGAAGGTGCAGTCACCCCCAGGAAGCCTCCCCGGAGCCTGGACAGGCCTTGGTGCTGCTCCTGTTGTGGTAAAGCACACCCAACACAGAGGCGCCCACTTCTCCCGTGTGTTTGCTTCTGTGACCATCTCCCCTGCTTCTTGGGGACATTTTCACGACAGTGTAGATACTGTTGTTCAATCGCTAAGTTGTGGACTCTTTGCGACCCCGTGGACTGCAGCATGCCAGGCTTCCCTGTCCTCCACTATCTCCCGGAGTTTGCTCAAATTTAGGCCCATTGACTTGGGGGTTGGCACGCTGTATAGATGTTTCAGAGGCAGGGGTGGGGGCACCGGGGTGACAGGGCAGTCACAGGGAGCAGCCATGAGTGGGAGAAGCTCACCCTCAGGCCACTCGTCCCCTTTCTTGGTCCACTCTTTGGTCCGATTTTTACTGAGTTCCTGCCGTGTGCAGGGCACTGCTGTAGGGCCTGGACAAAATATGTGGAGATTCCTACCTCCCATAAGCCTGCAACCTCGCAGAGGGAAGGCTCCATAGACCCATTAACAGGCCTTTTCATTAATGTTGGCGGGGCAAGCACTCTAGGGAGACCCAGCGAGTGAGGAGACAGGGCAGGGCAGTGGGCAGGGTGGACCGGGAAGGCCTATCTGAGCAGTGACACTTGGCAGAGACCTGGGCGAACAGGATGGGCCTCCTACGCTCTTAAGGGGTGGCCCAGCGTGTGCAGAGGTGCTGTGGCAAGCAGTTGTCACACCTCTGAGGGTGAGAAGAAGGCCGGGGCCTGGAGCGGGGCCAGAAGAGTGAGCGCCTCTGAATCTGCCGCTTTCCAACCTTTTCGTGGTGTGTCCAACTCCGTTATTATTGTTGTTCAATTGCTCAGTCGCGTCCGACTCTGCGACCCCATGGACTGCAGCATGCCCGGCCTCCCTGTCCGTCACCAACTCCCGGAGCATGCTCAAACTCATGTCCATCGAGTCGGTGATGCCATCCAACCATCTCATCCTGTTCGCCTCCTTCTCCTCCAGCCCTAAATCTTTCCCAGCATCGGGATCTTTTCCAATGAGTCAGCTCTTCACATCAGGTGGACAAAGTATTGGAGCTTCAACTTCAGCATCAGTCATTCCAAAGAATATTCAGAGTTGGTTTCCTTTAGGATTGACTGGCTTGATCTCCTTGCTGTCCAGGGGACTCTCAGTCTTCTCAAGCACCACAGGTCAAAAGCATCAATTCTTCAATGCTCAGCCTTCTTTATGGTCTAACTCTCACATCTGTACATGACAACTGGAAAAACTATAGCTCTGACTATATGGACCTTTGTCGGCAAAGTGATGTCTCTGCTTTTAAATATGTTGTCTAGGTTTGTCATAGCTTTTCTTCCAAGGAACAGGCGTCTTTTAATTTCATGGCTGCAGTCACTGTCCGCAGTGATTTTGGAGCCCAAGAGAACAAAGTCTGTCACTATTTCCATTGTTTCCCCATCTATTTATGATGAAGTGATGGGACTGGATGCCATGATCTTCATTTTTTTTTAAGTTGAGTTTTAAGCCAGCTTTTTCACACTCCTCTTTCACCCTCATCCAGAGGCCCTTTAGTTCCTCTGTAGCCGTGATTAAGTGTGGGAAAGGGGCTCCTCAGGGGCCTCGGTGTCCCCATGTGGAGGGTGGCACTAGGCGCCCCTCCCAGCCTGACTGTGGTGCCCAGGGGGAGCTCCACAGCGACTCCCCTGCCGTGCACTGAGCCCGTGCCTTTAGGCCTCTCAGGGGGCGCCTGTCCAAAAAGGGGAGCAGCTGCGGGGAAATTTGAGGCTACAAATGTGGGCTCATTTTTCACGGAGATCTGCAATGACAGTCGTGGCTCAGGGTCGGGAGCCACAGCCAACGTCCCACCCATGGCTCACAGCGTGTCTCCACTGCTGCGAACCTGAGCATGGAGACGAGGGCATTCCTGGGGGTGGTCCGCGTGCTCAACGGAAGGGCGAGGGGGCCACACGATGGACAAGCCCCCCTCGTCCGTTGGCCCCTCTGCTGCATCCAAGTAGGAGGCAGGAACCCTTGACAGGAGACCCTGAAAGATGAGTCCCCACGGGACCATGCTGACAATCTGCTGGGGGCCTCTAACCCCCAGAAAAGGCCACAACCCGACAGGGGCCTCACCCCATGAGTCCCAGGGGCCCCGTCAATCAGGACAGAGGCCAGGGCACAGGGACGGGTCAGGCGGCTTTAGAGAAAGCCCCACATTGTTTTTGAAGGGCAACCTTTTGCATCCTGGGTTTCACCGGCTGTGTGGCCACCCGGCCAGTTTAGCATTTGCTGGGAGCTGGGGAAGACAGGAGGGAGGAACAGCCCTCCCGGGTGAAGGTAGTCTGTGGTCATGCCTTGGGGAGCCTAGGGAGGGGAAGGGGCACATTTTTATCCCATATTTGGTGATATGGTGGGCTTCAAGTTCTCGTGCCCTCATTTGTCAGGCCTTAATGAGAAACCCCAAAAGGATTTAGAAATTTCCCTTTCCCAAGGACAGGAAATAAATGGGAATGGTCTAGGGAATTAGGGGAAAACCCATCACAGGGAGAGACAGTAGCCTTTGTTGTCTGCGTTTGTGAGCATGCAAGTGTAAGAATGTGAGTGTGTGAGAGTCTGGCTGTAAGAGGGTTAGTGTGTGTAAGAATGTGTGTGTGTATAAGAGCAAGGCCTCACCTCGAGGACTCGTGTGCTGGGCCTTGAGGTCATGCCATTTTGAGAAGGTTAGTCTCTTCGGGGGTGTTCAGAACCTCACTCATGGATAACGATTCACTCTTTGAAGTTCTCAGCTTTGCATACACAGTTTACCTCTCATCAGGCGTTTAGACGGGGGAGTAAAGCTGGGCATCTCAAGCAAGTGTAAATGCCGGTTAGACCATGAGGACGTGAGGAACAAACAGATTGCCGTGCGCCATGAGTACACTCACTCATTTCTTCGTACGACTGTGAATCTTTGAGGGGGTAGGAAGAAAGTCTTGGAGGCTAACGTGAACACTAGCCAGGCCTCAGCATGAAATGGCTTCTCTCTGCTTCAGAGCGTCTTGAAAACCGGAGCATACCCTCTGGGAGTGGGAGGCCTTGTGTCCAGTTGCTCACAGCCAGCCACTTATTCATTTCTGTAAGGAGAAGCCATGTGAGCTGAACTGGGAGACAGAAGTAGTTTCAGAGCAGCGAGGCCTCTGGGTTAAATAGGATTGCAAGTCCACCTCGCTGTCAGGATGGAACCCACTCCCAGCTCGGCAGTCCCTCCAGGAGGCAGCGTGGCCCCCAGGTCCATGGGACATGATGGGGTGGGGGCATCCTGCTTTCCTCTCATACAGACGGCGGCCTGCTCTCCCCACGTCCCACATTCGTCTTCTGTCGCTCAGCCATCTCTCCAGGAATTCATGCTGCCTGACGTGAGCAGAGCCTTGTTCTCTTTCAGTTCAGTTCAGTCGTTCAGTTGTGTCCAACTCTTTGCCCCCATGGACTGTGGCACACCAGGCCCCCCTGTCCGTCACCAACTCCCGGAGTTTACTCAAACTCCTTTCCATTGAGTCAGTGATGCCATCCAACCATCTTATCCTCTGTCCTCCCCTTCTCCTCCCACCTTCAATCTTTCCCAGTATCAGGGTCCTTTCCCATGAGTCAGTTCTTCGCATCAGGTGGCCAAAGTATTGGAGTTTCAGCTTCAACATCAGTCCTTCCAATGAATATTCAGGACTGATTTCCTTTAGGATGGACTTGTTGGATCTCCTTGTAGTCCAAAGGACTGTCAAGAATCTTCTCCAATAGCACAGGTCAAAAGCATCAATTCTTCGGCACTCAGCTTTCTTTATAGTCCAACTCTCACATCCATACATGACTACTGGAAAAACCATAGCCTTGACTAGACGGACCTTTGTTGGCAAAATTATGTCTCTGCTTTCTAATATGCCGTCTAGGTTGGTCATAAGTTTTCTTCCAAGGAGCAAGCATCTTTTAGAGCACAGACCAGACGTGCAGGAGAGGCAGCGCCTCTGGAGGCTCATAGGTCAAGAAGGCTGGAATTCTTGTGTCCAGATCTTCTTGGGCTTTTTAGGACCACTCCTGTTACTGGACTCAGATAGAGGAAGGGGGCACATGGGCCCTGTGGGCCAGGTGGGTCCAGCCCTGCAGTGACCATGGCCTGGGCTGAGGGTCATCTTGGACTTGCAGGTGGAGACAGTGTCCCCACCCCATGCAAGGCTGCCCAGTGCTGGACAGGTGGGCAGGATGGATCCCAAGGGACACGGCTGGAGGGAGGTTGGGGATAGGGCTGAACCCTGCTGGGCTCAGACAGACGCTTGTGGGGATCCTGGGATGGATGAGGAGGCCTGATCCAGCCATGGAGCAGGAAGTGGGCCAGCCGGGCCCTGGGGAGCCATTCTATTTCAGGGTCAGGCGTGGACACAGCAGCCCCGGAGGGAAGCTGGAGGGCAGGGAGGGAACCAGGATAGCAGGGGGGACAGGCAAGACCACTCTTGCTCTGAGAGCTCCCATCTGTGGGCCACCCCGTGGGGACAGGGTGGGTTCACCTTGTCCACTGTTATGTCCCCAGAACACACGAGCACGTGCAAGGTGGCAGCAGCTTCTGCTGAGTAGTTTCACTGGGCCGACGTGGCTGATGAGGCAGGAGCCCTCCAGGACTGTGGGCCGCCGAGTGTGCTGTGGGCCTCCAGGGAGCTGCGCTTCTCCAGCTCACACAGTGGAGACTCGGCCATCCGCCACCCACCATGTGTCTCGTGGAGAGAGGGAAGATGAGACGACCCTCCATCTCCCGCAGGTGTGGCTCAGTGGCCGCCTCCCCAGGACCTTCCATGGCGGGGCACCACTTCTGCTTTGCATGCACTTTGCTCTCCCCTTTTTTTGCAAACTGCTTTTATCTTGTCATCAAAGAGACACAGTTGGCACTCCTGTGTCAATGCAGATAGAGCCCGCCCTTAGATCCCATCTCAAGGCTGCAGTCACAGACCAGGACAAATTAACAAAGCAAAACATGTCTGGCCCGATAGCTGACTGTATGTGCAGTGGAAAAAGCCAAAAATAAACGCTGAGAGTTGATGACCTCTATGCCATCTGCAGGCATGGTGCCCAGACAGGGTGCCATCGGGGGAAGCGACCATGTCCACACCCCGCACACAGGGCACTGGCGGAAACTTCCCTCCCTGGACACCTTGGATCTTGGGCCCAGGGCAGACTACATGCCTGTCACCAAGGCTTCCAAGTTCCCGGGAGATGCCCATTTCCTGCTTCTCTGTGTTTGTCTGAGAACCAGCCCATGGGGCAGCCTGCATCTCCCCATTTTGTTTTTCTTTTCTTTTTTCCTCACTCAGATGCTCTGCAGGATGAGTTTTGAAGTTGACTTTGGTCTGGAAGATAAGCAGTCACTGTGCCACTGAGCGCACAGGGTCACCTGGGAGTTGAGAAGCTTTTTCCTAGTTTCAAGGGACCTCGGAAGGTTGGCACCAGGGAGCCGGCAGTGGCCTTTCCCTCCTGCACGCCTGGCGCCACCTCCCTCCCGACTGCACAGGGACTAACCCTCCTGTCATGTCTTCCAGGATTCCTTTCTTTCTTTTTTTTAAAAAAAATTAAATCGTGCTTTATCTTCATGAAACTGATGGCTAGAGACGTCAGAGCAGAAATTAGCTAATTTGTCTCTATTTTTAATAATTTCATTTATTTAGTTATTTATTTTTGGCTGTGCTGAGTCTTCTTTGCTGCACAGGCTTTTCTCCAGTTGCGGTGAGTGGGGGCTGCTCTTGTTATGGAGCGTGGGCTCTGGGGTGTGCGGGCTTAGCCATTCCACAGCATGTGGGACCTTGCCGGACCAGGGGTCGAACCCGTGTCCCCCTGCATTGGCAGGTGGATTCTGAACCACTTGACTACCGGAAAGTCCCTTCCGTCACTCTTTGTATGAACGTTTCTTGGACTCGACTGAATTGACACCTTCCTCTTTACCTTTTTACTCACCTGCATCGTAAACAATACAATTATTTGTGTTGGTTGTATAATTTTTTTCTTAAAATGGATTATTATAAGGACAAACCAGTTAATATGTTGGAGGGCTGGTGGCAGGGGAGGTGGTCCTATTCTGACCCCCACCCCCGCCCCAGGGGACTCGCCCTGGAGGCACTGCCATACCTTCGTCTGGAATACGGACTCCCTGAGTGTGCTGAGCACTTTGTGGACACAGAGCACACACGCAGAAGAGAACCCAGACTGCCCACCCGTGCCCCCAGCCCCACGTGTGTCTCTGCGTGGGAGCTCCATGAGGTCAGGGCTCTGGGTCTGTCTGCTCCCTGCAGTGTCCTCAGTGCCCTGAACAGCACCCAGCATGCAGTGGGTCCTCAGTGCTCATTCGCGGAGAATGAGTGGGTGAGAAGCCGCTCACAGGGCCTCCCTTCCCTCCGGCCTGTCCCTCCCCAGGGCCCAGCCCACACGGGCTGCCGTGCAGCATGGCTGTGTCCCCCCTGCCCAGAGCGCTCTCGTAACCCTTGCCATCTTCACAGCACCCTGCGATGGTGTCCCCCACCTCTCCCCCACCCCACCCCACGCACCTCCATCTGTGAAGCCTTGACCCCCACGGGGGTGGGATTTGCCAGTAGTTGCAAGGTAAGAGGGCAAGGCCCTCACGATGGGATCAGTGACCCAAGAGACGAGGGAGAGGACACAGAGGGGAGGCCACTGTCTGTCAACCAGGACGAGAGGCCCCCCTCAGGACCTGACCTCCAGAACCGTGAGGAGCCCTCAGTCTGCGGTCCTTGGCCATGGCAGCCTGAGCCAAGACCATGACCTCAGGATGGTCTTCAAGGTCTCAGGGCACCCCCCCCCCCATGAGCCACACCTTCCTGCTGAGCCATCCACGTTTCCCTGGATGCACCAAGTTCTCTCCTGTCGGTGTTTCCGCAGGCTGCTCCCTCTGCCCGGAAAATGCTCTCCCTCCATTTGTTGCCCAGCTCCCTCTGGGCTCAGTTTACCCCTCAGGCACCCGAGGATGGCTTACTGACCCCCGTCTCTGCCCACCACCCTCCCCCATGCCCCAGGGCACTGCGGGGTCTCCCCTCTGTATGAGCAAGATGGGTCAGTGACAGCTTAACCCCAGAACCTTGATGATGTCACACAGTGAAGCTTTACCTCTCACTGGTGTTCAAAGAATTTCCTTGGAGCCCTGTCTAGATCACCAGTTAGGGCCCAAGGAGGATGGTGGCTGCACCCTGGGCTCAGCCAGGAGAGTGTCAGGAACTCAGTCCTGACCCAGAGTGCCAGAGATCACTGCTCATGGTCCACTGGCCAGAACTAACCACCTGGGCTCAGCCTACCTGGCAGGGGGAGAGAGAAACATACAGGCCCTTCTTGTTGCTCAGGAAAAGGAAAATATTAATACAACAGAACGGTCTCTGCCATCACCCATCATAGAATGTTCCCCACGATGTGTAACTGCTGAGTTACTGTCTGCTCATTCCCTGCCTGAGACTGAATTTCCTCTGGTCCCTGGCTTTCAGCTTTCCCCCTAGTTTTACCCTGGACACCTGGCATGTACCCCCCCACCTGGACGGAGCATGAAGGTTTGAGAAGGTCAAGACTCATGGCTGCTGCTCCACGTGGACACCTGCACCCCCCGGGGACACCCAGCTTTCTCAGATGCCCTGTGCTGCGTGCTGACCGCAGTGGGTCTTTCCTTCACCATCTCCCCTTGGCTTCCCCATCAGTGGGAGCTGTCGAGGCCCTATGAAATATCCTGAACACACTCTGTCTGTCTTGTCTGCTTTCCATTTTGTGTTTCTGCTGTTTTTTGGTACAATAAACAAGGTAAGAGCAATGAGGTAAACAGCATGAGGTTTACAGTGTTCTCAACAAGTGAACAGTACCTAAATTCTGAGAATGTGAGTCCTTAGTTTACACTGATAGCTGGAAAACAAAGTGTTTGGATGGCAGCCAGTTTTCCAGGGTGAATAAACACCTCAAAAGGGACAAATATTTTTCAGAGACTGTCAGTGAAACAGAGGCTCATATGTTTAAAAATAAATACCTAAAAAGGGAAGAAAGAAAAGAAAGAGCAAAGAGACCCTGCTAACCTTCAGTTTCCAAATGAGCTAAAAAGCAAGTTTTTATAGTTATATTTATTGCATCCAAAGAAACAAAACTCCTTGCCAACCAAGGTCCGTCTAGTCAAGGCCATGGTTTTTCCCGTGGTCATGTATGGATGTGAGAGTTGGACTGTGAAGAAAGCTGATCGCCGAAGAATTGATGCTTTTGAACTGTGGTGCTGGAGAAGACTCTTGAGAGTCCCTTGGACTGCAAGGAGATCCAACCAGTCCATTCTAAAGGAGATCAGTCCTGGGTGTTCATTGGAGGGACTGATGCTAAAGCTGAAACTGCAATACTTTGGCCACCTCATGCGATGAGTTGACTCACTGGAAAAGACTCTGATGCTGGGAAAGGTTGGGGGCGGGAGGAGAAGGGGACGACAGAGAATGAGATGGCTGGATGGCATCACCGACTCTGTGGACATGAGTTTGAGTGAACTCCGGGAGTTGGTGATGGACAGGGAGGCCAGGCGTGCTGTGATTCATGGGGTCGCGGAGAGTCGGACACGACTGAGCGACTGAACTGACTGAGAATTCCTCATTCACAGCATAATTGTGAGAGCTAAAGAGGTTAATGTATGCAGAGGGCTTAGACCAGGGCGTGGCGCCTGTGACATCCATCTAAGCGTTAGTCATCGCCGTCACCACCACCATCATTGTGTCATTGTCATCACCATCACTGTCGCCATGGTTACCATCGTCACCACAATCAGGATACACTGTCACCATCCCCGCCGTCATCACCACAATCAGCTTTCACTATTGCCATCATCATTATTGGTAGTTACAAACCTCATATGATGAAAGCAAGGAAAACAAGTGTCAGGAAACCGTCCTCTGGTTGGTATTAGACAGTGGTCATCCAGTGGGATGCAAGCTCGACTGCTGAGCATAGACCTGAAATGTGAGTATATTGCGGTTTTTCTGACTCTCACCCCAGTGAGGCACAGTAATACATGTCCACACACTTCATCTACCCACGCGCTTGACTCCTTTCTGAATATTCTCCGTACTCGTACTACTGTGAGGAAGGCCACATAAAGGCAGTTGCTTGACTGGGTAGTTCTCAAGAATTCACGAATTGGCAGAATGCTTCTTCTTGACCCACCATTGCCAGGGCTGCAGAAGCACATACTCCAGAATGTTAGCAGGGTCACCCCTGGGAGCAGTGTTAAAAGTAGGCTGCCTGCAGTTCCCTAGTTTGTGCCTGGTTTCCGCCAGTGTCATTATTCACAATGCCCCAATTATGAAGTATATGATCACTGTCATTTTAGTGGTTTCTGATCTTCTTCTTGCTCATCTTTATTTCCTAAGCTTCCAAAAGGAAACTTTTGTTGTTGTTGTTGTTCAGTCGCTCTGTCACGTCCAACTCTTTGCACCCCCCATGGACTGCAGCACGCCAGGCTTCCCTGTCCTTCACTATCTCCCGGAGCCTGCTCAAACTCATGTCCATTGAGTCAATGATACCACTCAACCATCTCATCTTCTGTCAGCCCCTTCTCCTCCTGCCTTCAGTCTTTCCCAGCATCAGGAGCTTTTCTAACGAGTCAGCTCTTTGCATCAGGCTGCCTAAGTATCAGAACTTCAGTTTCAGCATCAGTCCTTCCAATTCAGGATTGAGTTCCTTTAGGATTGACTGGTTTGATCTCCTTGCAGTCCAAGGGACTCTCAAGAGTTTTCTCCAACACCACAGTTCAAAAGCATCAATCCTTTGGCACTCAGCTTTCTTTATGGTCCAACTCTCACATCTGTACATGACTACTGGAAAACCATAGCTTTGACTAGTCAGACCTTTGTCAGCAAAGTAATGTCTCTGCTTTTTAATATGCTAACTAGGTTTGTCATAGCTTTTTTTCCAAGGAGCTGCTGCTGCTGCTGCTAAGTCACTTCAGTCGTGTCCGACTCTGTGTGACCCCATAGACGGAAGCCCAACAGGCTCCCCCGTCCCTGGGATTCTCCAGGCAAGAACACTGGAGTGGGTTGCCATTTCCTTCTCCAATGTGTAAAAGTGAAAGTGAAGTCGCTCAGTCGTGTCCGACCCTTAGTGACACCACGGACTACAGCCTACCAGGCTCCTCCATCCATGGGATCCTCCAGGCAAGAGTACTGGAGTGGCTTGCCATTGCCTTCTCTGTTCCAAGGAGCAAATGTCTTTTAATTTCATGGCTGCAGTTTCACCATCTGCAGTGATTTTGGAGCTCAAGAAAATAAAGTCTGACACTGTTTCCATTGTTTCCCCATCTATTTGCCATGAAGTGATGGGACTAGATGCCATGATGTTCATTTTTTGAATGTTGAGTTTTAAGCCAGTTTTTTCACTCTCCTCTTTCACTTTCTTCAAGAGGCTCTTTAGTTCTTCTTCACTTTCTTCCATAAGGGTGGTATCATCTGCATAGCTGAGGTTATTGATGTGTCTTCCAGCAATCTTGATTCCAGCTTGTGCTTCATCCAGCCTGGTATTGCATATGATGTACTCGTCTTATAAGTTAAATAAACGGGTGGAAATACATAGCCTTGACATACTCCTTTCCCAATTTGGAACTAGTCCATTGTTCCATGTCTGTTTCTAACTTGCTTCTTGACCTGCATACAGGTTGTGCAGGAGGCAGGCAAGGTGGTCTGGTATTCCCATCTCTTTAAGAATTTTCCACAGTTTGTTGTAATCCACACAGTCAAAGGCTTTAGCATAGTCAGTGAAGCAGAAGATGTTTTTCTGGAATTTTCTTGCTTTTTCTATGATCCAGCAGATGTTGGCAATTTGGTCTCTGGTTCCTCTGCCCTTTCTAAATCCAGCTTGAACATCTGGAATTTCTTAGTTCACATACTGTTGAAGCCTAGCCTGGAGAATATTGAACAATACTTTGCTAGCATGTGAGATGAGTGCAATTGTGGGGTAGTTTGAACATTCTTTGGCATTGCTTTTCTTTGGGGTTAGAATGAAAACTGACCTTTTCTAGTCCTGTGACCACTGCTGAGTTTTCCAAATTTACTGACGTATTGAGTGCAGCACTTTCACAGCATCATCTTTTTAGGATTTGAAATAGCTCAACTTTTGTAATAAAAAGTAGAACAGTACCAGTGACAAGGCACCAACTCAGGTGCCACCTTCCCCAGAGATGGTTTCCTGCTCCCCTAGCATGAATCTCTCCAGGCAGAATCTTTTCCAGCCTGTCCATAGTAGGCTGGTGTTAAATATTGGCTACCAAGCAGGAAGCTGACCAGCCCCACCCCCAGCTCTTTGTGTAAAGCTGATCCTACTAGTGATGGTGGAAACTGAACCACTCCTACGGTAGACATAACACAGAGACCTCCTCCAGAGGTCCCCTTTGGTGGGGAGTGTAAGGCAGGGCTTGCACAGGAGAACTTGGGCTGGCTCCGTCAGCTTGGTGCTTCCACCCAGCAACATCTCTCCATGTGGGAATGGAAAAATATTAACTCAGGAACCCATGCCCATTAGTGAATCGCTGTGTCTGCAACTTTACGCTCATTAGAGTTTTAATAAACTCCTGCCTGTTTTTATAGGGATATTTTTCCACCACCTTTGAACTACTTGAAAACAATACAGTGCCCTCTTCACACAGGTTGGCCCAATGGGAAGACTGACCTTATTTCCACTCTCCTCCTGAGAGTGACGACACAGCCCCACGAGCCAGGGACGCTGTGATCGGATGAGAGATGGACTTCAGCCTCTGCGGTGACCCCCGGAAGAGGAAGCAACTGGACGTTTCCTCTGCACATTGTCTTTTGCAAAGATACAAGTAAGGAATATTTGTCCTGGATTGTTTTTCCTTCTTTGAATGCCAGAAAAACTTGTTAAGTTTAAGGGAAATAGAGGGGAAAAAACCCTGCATTATTGTTTTAATGGATAATGGTGGGTCTTTGGTCAAACCAACCAAAGACCCACATCTGCCGTGGCCACGACTATCTTCACACCTAGAGGCCCGAGCACACTTTGGGGTACAGGTTTCAGATAAGCTGACCCTTGGGGCTGACACGTTGACTGCTCCCCATTCCCTGGGTAGTGGCGCCCACCTGGGTGCACCTGTGCATCATGAGTGCCCTCACTGTTGCTGGGACGCTTGTCCTGTCTCTTCACTGGGTTTGCCTTCGTCAGGGACTTCTGGAGACACCTTCCCCAATCGCCCCGTGTGGCACTGTTTCATCACCTGTTTTTCCTGCTTGTTTACCTGTTGATTCTCTGTTTTCCCACCTGGAGTATAAACCCCATGAGGGCAGGGATTTGTCATTGTAGTTTTGTTTCTGAATGAATGAAATGGTAGGTTAGAGTGTAAAATGCTCCCATTCTTAAAGGCACAGTGCTCCATGCATCGCAGGAGACCAGGCTGGGTAGTCTCTAAGTCCCCTTCTGGTTTTGTGATCCCAATATTCAGGTACCAGGTCTCATGTGAAACTTCTTTTTCCCCTCCTTCTGAACAGAATCCACGGTACTAGACTCAAGTCCACCTCACTCAGATGACCTCTCCCTCACCCCCTCTGATCCTGCGTGCGGTGCTCAAACATATATGGAGCGCCACTGTGCGCCATGCTGGGCTGCAGGCTCTTCGTGAACAGTGTCATCTTGACACGCAGGCCGCCCCTGTGGAACAGAGCTCAGGTGCAGGGAGTGAGGGCCTCTCAGAGCAGTGTGGGTTAGGACTTCCCTCCTGTCACCGGCTCCTGTTCTAGACTGAGGGACTGTCTTGTGACTGGTACCCAAACCATCCTGGTGCTCATTTCCCCAAGTCATCTCTGTGTTTAAGACCCTGTCCTTCATTCCAACTGGAGCCCTACAGAGCATCTCCCAGGCCAGAAACTACTGTGTGGGGCTTTCTCTGCTTCAGATAAAATCATGCTGCCTCCATAGTCCACAGTTCCATCCAGCACGAGGGTGAGGAAAATTGCTGAGTCACAGCTGCCTTCAAAGGGGGCTGACAAGCAGGCAAAAGGTAGATGTTTTGGAAGAAAGAGCCCTGTTAACAAGATGAGGGAGGAAACATCCCTGTTATTTATTTCTTAGATTCGTAGTCCATTTCACCAAGGGTGCTGACAATATTGCATAGAAGTATTAGATGTTCTGAAATCAACACCTAATACCCAGCTTCTGACTAGTCCATCATGCACACTCACACACAAGCACTCACATACTCACACACACACCCCCACACTCACACACTTATCCAAGCTGTTATACACACACACGTGCACACACATTCTGAGAGATATTATCAACCTAAGTCACCCCCCATCTTTTTTCAATCTCTGAAAAGCTGCATTTACCATGATAAGCAAAACATGTGAGGTATGGACTCCACCTTGTTGAAGGGCTGGGTTTTATTGGTCACCCAGTAAATCAAAACACATGGAAAAGTGCTACACTTAGGAACACGCTGCGACTGTATTACCCGTCGTCTTACTGGTTCATCTCTAATCGGAACCAGCTGGCAATAAAGACGCGAGTTCATGGGAATCCACCCTTTGTTGAAAGCGGGGCCGGGTGGATGCTGGAAGCTGATGAGCACAATGAAAACAGCTGTAATTGACTCTTGAGGTCAGACCCTGGGTAGAACTCGGGGACAGAGGTGACGCTACAGCTGGTGCCTAAAATGCTGGACTCCTGGTTACCTGTAACTGTGTACAGAGGAGCCAGAGAGGATGGCGCCGCTTAGGAGGCTCCCCGCAGCCCCCTCCAGTGTCTGCCCCACCGACTTGGCTCAGGCAGCTCTGGTATCTCATGGTTACTCTGGGCTGCTTGTTGACAGTGGTCACCATGGTGGCAGTGATGGTGCTAATGATGCTGGCAGCGGTGGGATGACCATGGTGGTGGTGATTAGGGTGGGATGACGCTGTTAATGGTGATGATGGTGATGACGATGGTGGTGGTGGTGACGGTGGGGTTGATGGTGGTGACAGCGATGGTGATGACAGTGATGGTGGCCCCAGCCAGAAACAGCAGACAGGCTGCCCAAAGCACGTGGAACGTCTCCATGTCAAAGCGCTGTAGTGTTAATTCCGTGAGCCTTGTAACCTTCATAGCATTAATGAACGCTTTCCTTTTTTCCTTGTGATTTATCTATTTTAAACACTCTTTCCCCCAAACAAGGAAACTGACTTCTGGACTCTAGAAATGGAACATGCACACGTGTGACCCCAACTCCATGTGCGACCCCAACTCCCCTTCCTGTTGCTAATCAGCTCAGGGCTCCACCTTTTGGAAAATGGTGATGCATTAGGAGAGTCTGTGGGATATTTTTAGTGTCTGACACCAGCCTATCTCTTCCTTTCCCTGCAGGCCTGTGTGATATGTACTATTTAATCAACACACTTTAGTTAATTGTATAGACAGATATTTTTTTGACAAGTCTGCTAACACTTTGAGATCTGCAGGGGGTTCAGCGTCAGGGCTGGGACTGTCCATCTAGACTTGGGCCAGGGCACACACCGTACACAAGGGCTGCCCTTCCTCCTGGGCCCAGGGTGGGCCTCAGTGACACTCTCACAAAAAAGCTGCATCTCGTTTCTTCTTGACACAGGATGTCTGGGATTCAGTACCAATTGCTGGAAGCTGGTGAGATGAAATTGATCTGTCATCCCTAGAGATGTTGTAATAAAAATAACACCAGGTCTTTTCATTTCATACTTAATCCCTTGGCTCCCACTGGCCCCGTAGTGAAAGTCAGGGGCTGATTAGAACGCACCACATTTCTGCATCATGAACATAGGAGGATTTAACCGTTTTGGTGGTCAGCACTCTGAATCGTGCTCATTAAATCTGTCTAGGAGAACTACTGTTCGGAATCCTACAACAGACTCACTTCTTTCTGGTGGTAAAGATGGCGACATTGTATGCACAGACAGGCCTTGAAGTCCTTACGTGTGCCCTGCTCACAGTGCCTAGCCAAGGGAATGCCCTCCCCAGAGCACTGCCCCTCCTTGGCACGGTCGACACTCCACTTTGCTGTTGGCTGTGTGCTTCAGGAGGGCAGGGCCTTAGTCTGCCTGGTTCCCTGCCACACTGCCTTGCCTGGATAGTGCGTGGTATGTAGAAGATGCTCAGCATATTTATAGAATCAGTGGATGAATGACCTAGGCCAAAGGGTGGCATTCCCTCACGGAATGCATCCACCCGTAGTGTCCCCCAGCTGGCTCCCTGCATGTGGAGAGAACAGCCAGGTGGAGAAGCCAGCCTGTATTTCTAGGAAGAGATGAGTGGTTTTTCTTGCATTCACTCTTGTGACCATGGGAGCCCCTTCTGATGAGCCGCCTGCTAATGGAGGCACAGCCGCGGACACCAGGGCACCGAGGGACTATGGGAAGCCTTTCCCGTCACGACTGCAGTCTGTGTCCATGTTGAGGAGACCGGGGGCGGGAAGAGGGTGATGAGCGTGTGCCTGGGGTCTGAGTTGCTCTCATGGTGTTTTCCTCCCTGCCGGGCTCAGCGATGACTAGGCTGGAACTCCTGTCTTTTCCGACTCCACCTTTGGCACAGTCTCTGGACCTGACTACATGGCAACCTGGAAAGGTAGACATGGAGCACTGTGTGTCCTGGAGGCAACATGACAGGAACTTGGGGTCTGGGACCTGCAGAGGGAAGAACACAGTCGGGTGTAGGCACATCTCCAGCTGATGTACCACACTGGCCCTGCTTTACAATCTACTTGGAAATCTACTCCAGAGCGCCTGAGAAGGGAGTTTCCTTGGTGCATCTGGTGGGTTCCAAAACTGAACTTGGCTCGTTAAATATTCTCTCAAGTGACATGGACTGTATTCTCTCGACAAGGACATGCTGGAGAATTTCCTTCAAGGAAATATCTTAGAGGATCCATGTTGCTGGGGGAGTTTAGAGAGAGCATGGGTCCCCCCAGGAATTCTAATGAATGGAAACCGTCTTTCCCACACCCCTAACCCCACCCGAGCTACGGGAGCCATCACATGAATCACAACAAAGAACTCAGGCCACAGTTTTGGAATGATTACAAGGCTGCGATTTTTCTTGCCTCATAAAAGACCCAACCTCTCTTCCCTTATGCCTGAGCTTCCCTCCAGACACACGCTTTAATATCATGGTCCCCAGAGGGACTGTGGGGCTGTGGTCCCAGCTCATGAAGGCCTTCCGTGGGGAAGGCAGGGTCATAATGACGATGGTGCAAACCAAAGTCATGTTCTGAATATCCAAAGAATCCTAACTCCCAGCTACCTCCCTGCTTTCTTCCTAAGAGGACTTAAGATGCCCAGCTAAAAGACCATTGTATCCAGCTTCCCTTCACCACCCCTCCACTAACATTGAGTCTTCAGGGCTGATGGAGAGTGGGTGGTACTGATGTGGCTCTGGAACCACCCACAGATGAGGGTGTCAGCTGTGAAGTCTGCCTCGAATCCCAGTGCAGCCAGGAGGCAGAACTCAGGACCGGTTACTCTCAGGGCTTCAGAGATTCCTGCCTGCCAAGTAGCAGAGGTTCCTAGCACAGGTGTGCTGGGCAGATCCAATGATCGGATGGCGATGGTGGTGATGATATCTTATTATTACCATGACTTATTATCACTACTATGGATAACGAAGCAACTTCATCTGCAGTCTGAATGTTTCTGGAAGTCAGATAAGAGTGTGTCCTCACCTGAAATCGAGGAAGATGCTAAAGAGAAACCCACTGCCTGACCCCGATCGGTGCAGCCCAGGAAGCAAATGACAAGAGTAGCCTGCTTGCTCCAGAAAGGAGGTGGGGCCCCGGGAGCTGCCAGAGGCGCCAGGCTTGGAAGCTGTGGGCCCCCCATCCAACTGGGTTGATGCATCTTACCCAGCATGTGACGTGCACACACCCGCCACCTGGCCGTCCTTTTTCCTGAAATGCCTTTTACCCTCTCTGCCGAATCACACTCCAGGGAAGAACAAGGGCATCTAGCTGTCATCGTACCTAGACAGTGCTTTATTCAATCCTCAAAATAACTCTACAAAGCAGCAAAGTGGGCACTGTTACCTCCGTTTTGTAGATGAGGAAAATAAAGGTCAGAGAAGGGAATTCTTTGTTCAAGGTTGTCCAACCAACCATCAGTAGACACTGCAGCTTCTTCTCATGGGCTCCCTGAGACACCTTAGGGTTCCCTGGATCCCAGTTTGAAAACCACTGCCCTAGCCACTCTCTTGTGGGCCCTTCCAGTGAGCCATGAGGTTATTTATACGACTTTGGTCACCCTTTGTGGTCCTGAGGTGGTGAGAAGTGGATGGAATTCAGCATGCGCTGCACCCGGTGGGGCTCACCAGGTGCTTTGACAGCAAGGTGTTTTCTTTCTTAAATCTGGAAATGGCTGGTCTCCCCAGCAGGCACATTCCTGCCCACCCATGAAGGCTGAAGCCTAAAATTCTCCTGATTAACAAGCCCCTGCAGGCGCTGTGCACAGCGGAGCGGGCAGCCGCTCGGAGCCTGATGAGTGCTTTCTGCTGGTGCGTCCGGAGGGGCAGCTTGGCTCGGTGTTCACCATGAGAGCATCAGCAGGAAACGGAGCCAGAGCCCCTGCTGTCCCGGGTGGGACAGGTCCCTGCTTCCCTCCAGGTCTGGCTTGGCTTCACCAGTGGAATCAAAATGGAACGCGGGATATAATTACACTGGCCACGCTAGCAGCTGAGCAGCTCATGGGTTTGCTAACATGTGCACAGAATGAAGTCTCGGCTCACAAGCAGGGGTTTTATGATTATTAAATGTGCGTTGGCGGAAGGTTTGGCAGCTCTTTGGTCTCAGGAGTGGAGCTAGAAGTTGACTCAGAGTCCCAAGTGGTGGCTCCACGCTTGTCCTTGTCTGTCAGTGGTGCTGCCCGTCTGCCTGGAGGAAGAGGTCCCCTCCTGAGGCAGGAAGGTGCAGAGGAGATACTGGCAAGGAGCCAGTGGGGCTGGCACTCGAGCTCCCCCTACACCCAAGTGTAGGTGGAGCCAGGCATTGACCAAACCAGAGACTTCAAAGCAGGGTCATGGGCAACCTTGCAGGTCACCCTAAGTCCTGGAGCTCCAGGAGAAGATGGGAAGATGCACACGCAGAAAGCAGCCAGACCCAACTTCCTGACTCTCCAAGTCCAAGCTTTGAGAGGGGAGGGAGGGAGGACAGATGGCATTTATCTGAACTGATGTCCCCTGACTCCCTAAGCCCATGCTTTGAGAGGGCAGGGTGGTGGGACAGATGGCATTTATCTGAACTGCCGTCATATCAGGGCACCAGTTACCATACCTCCATGAGCCTGAGAAGCACCTGGGAAACTGTTTATAGAGCATGTGTCCATCTCCCAACTCTCTATGCAGGTGAGCACCTCCTGCCAAGACTCTGAGTCATTTGCCCTGAAAAGGGTCGGGAGTCCGTTCACAACACCTGGCCTTTCTGATGTGACTGTGAGTGAGTCGCCATGTGGCAGACAAGTTCCAGAGCAGTAGTTCTCCGATCCCTGTCCCTCAGGATCCCTGAGGGAGGTCATGTTAGGGCCTCCCTGCAGCTTCTGACGTGCGGTTCAAGGCCGGAGCTCCAGAATCCGCTCCTTTAACAAGTTCCCTGGCAAGGCCCTGCTGCTGCTCCTGGACCTCCACTTTGAGAACTAGTCTTTCCCTGTCTTGGGAAAAAAAACCAAAAAACTCAGCTTGGTCATGTCAGTGGTCTAAGGAGAGGAAACCGAGCCTTGCTCATCTTTTATTCCCCAGCACAGCAGGCTCACGCTTGGCTAATTAAATGCACCTGGAGATCTTTTAGAACGTTCCAGTGATGTTCTTTTTCTTTTGACTGAGATGCGTTTGATGTACAATATTACAGAGTTTCATATTGTACAGCACAGTGATTCACCACACTTAGGGATACACTCCACTTCGTTACAAAACTTGGCTGTATTCCCTGTGCTGCACTACATGTCCTTCTAGCCTTGTTTTGTGCGCAGGCATGTCCGTCTCTTAGTCCGCGCCCTGTCTTGCCCCTGTCCTTTACCTCTCCCCGCTTGCGACCACTTGTTTGTTCTCTGTATCCGTGATGTCGTGGCCATCCAAGTCTGAGATGGGAAAGAATTTCCAGACACAGAGCATTTCAGAGGGGAGTGAGTTCATTAAGAGCAAGCAGCAGAGATAATGAAGGCGCTGCAAACACAGCGGGCCGGCCTCCTAACAGACCAGGGAGAGTCAGTGCTTTTTGTGGGTTAGCAGCCAATTTTTATAGCCTCAAGACAAAGAAAAGTCCTGCTGGAAGGCTAGCATTAGGTGATTGGTTAGGGCACTGTAGGGTGACTACTGGAATGGGCTTTTTTTCCTAATTTAGGGTCAAGAAATCTGCTGGTGATGATCAAGGGGGCTTTGGCAATGGTTACAAAGGGGCTCAGTCAGCTTAGGTGACCTTGGTTCTGGGCTCCATGTCTGTGGCTTGGGGCAGGACTCCACATGCGAGTTTGTTTCTTTTTTGTTATATTCACTGGTTTATTTTTTGAGATTTCACATACAAGTGGTAGCAAATGGTATGTGTTTTTCTCTTTCTGACTGACTTAGTGTGATTATCTCTGGTTGCATCCATGTTGCTGCAAATGACGTCTTTTCTTTCTTTTTTATGGCTGAGTGGTACTTCGTTGTGTATATGTAGCATGTCTTATTTATCCATTCATCTGCCGATAGGGCCACATTTAGATTTCCTTTTCTTTTTATCGTAAACAGTGCTGCTGTGAATACATGCATTGGGGTGCACATATCTTTTTGAGTTGGTGGTTTTTATTTTTTCTTAAGATAAATTACCTAGGAGTGGAATTGCTGGATCACGTGATAGTTCTATTTTTAGTTTTAGGAGGAACCCTGATGATACTGCAATCTGGGGTGGGGTCCTGGCAAGCTGCCCTCCTCTGGGTGCAGCCAGGGCTTAGAACCCTCACCCCTGATCCTTAGCACAGAGCAGGCAACCAGTTTCCATCTCCACGTTAGTATCTGCTGAGTGCCCATAGTGTGCTTTCATTCAACAATTACCAAGTGCCTGTTGTCTTCCAAATGCTGTGCCAGAGGCAGCAGGAGTCAAAGAAAAAGACATGTCTGTCTGGTCTCAAGCAACTCGCAGCCCACTGAAGAGGGCAGACATGCGTCACAGGCAGGAGTGACAACAGAGGACGTGCCGGTGCTGAGACCAGGAGGCAGGGGACCCCTTCTGCTGGAGTTGGAGCAGGACATGGAAACTTCCGAAGAGGGTAGACTCTAAGCCGGGTCCTGATACATGGAGAAGGAGAAGGCCAGCATGCTCACTCTGGCAGACGGGACAGGCTTCAGTGTCTGCTCCTGAGGCCGCATGGAGCTGTCAGGAAAGCCTGAGCAGAACGGCGTCAGGAGAACGAGAAACGAGGTCAGCTGAGGAGCGCGGAGGTTAGAAGAGCTGCCTTTGGCACATCGGGCTGTAGTTCATTGTCCCCCAATGAGAGAAGAAGGTTTGGCGATCAGCCCCCTGCTGCTATGTGCGGGGAGGTGTTCTCTCGCATCCCAGTGGGAAGCACAGCCCTTTGAGTCTGCGCTCCTTTCAAAAGCATGGATTCTCATTTCTTCCCACATGCTTTTGGTGCCAGGATTCCTGCCAGAGCCCCAGTGTCCATCTCCTTCCAGGAGCAGGACGGCAGGGTGGGAGATGGGCTGCTTGCTGGGAGAGGGGCCCCTGGACCAGCCTCTGCTGGTCATCCCTGGGTCCCTTCTCACTGCTGTGCCTACAAAGTGAAGTTGGGCAGAAAATCCGAAGACAAGTCTAGCCCTGAGTTTAGAAAGTTGTCTCCTGCTGAACCAGTGAGCCCACGGAGAAGGATAGGAAGGACACTTGTAGGACCCCCTGGCTCCCTCTGACACCTGGCCTCCCTGCCTGCATTGCGCTTTCGCCGAGCCCAGTCCCCGCATGTCCTGGACCAAGCCCAGAACTCTGCAGAGCAAGGTGCTGGCACTTCCCGCCAGGGCGCATTCCATCAGTCACCTCCCCAGCCTCCAGCCAAGAGAGAGAGCACCCCAGGTCACCAGTCCCTGAAGAAAAATGGTTTATTCAACCATGTTTCGGAAATTAAAACCGGGGCCTCACTCTTGTGTTTGGCACGTCTGATGGGAAAAGTCAGACATGAAAGAAAGAACAGGAGCATCTTGGGTGTGGAGCTCTCAGGAGTGCCTGGAGATGGAACAGCTGAGCCGAGCCTTGCCGGACTCCTCCGCTCCTGGACCCCGAATCCTGGAGCAGGGGTGCTGGGTGGTGCCCAGGGCAGTGCCCCCATCCTCTGGGCAAAGGTGCAGGAGTGGGCGGGGACTGGCACAATGAAGGGAGTTGTGGTTTTGACTGTGGCTGGAATGACTGTGTGGTGTATTGTCCAGACTGAAGAGGAGCTTCTGATGACTCCACTGGGACGTGGGTGTGAACCAGAGCTGCCCCGGGCGAGCAGGACCCACCAGACGGAGCTGAAGGAACTGGGGATGCTTAGCAAAGAAAAGATGAACTGAGGGAGGCATAAAGCCTGCATTTTGCAGAGCCTGAGCTCCTGATGTGAAATCCCGGCATCATCACTAACCACCTGTGTGACCTCAGACAAGTGCCACAACTTCTCTGAGCCTTGATTTCTTCACTAGGACAGTGGGTAATGGCGCCTGCCCCTCTGGGCTGCTGGCCAGAGGAGTTAGGGTGCAAGCAGCCTGGGGTGTATTCGTTGCTCAGTAGGCTTGGTGCTCAGTAGGCAGTGGCCATGGGCACTTCTCCCAACCTCACTAGTCCTCAGTCTCCCCTGCTGTGGGGTGAGATAAACTTCCCTCCTGGTTAGTCCTTAGGGTGACTGGGATGAACAAATGGGACAACTGGTGTGGAAGGCTTGGAAAACTGTGGGTGAGCCAGTCTGTGTGAGGAGCAGACCCACGAGAAGGGAACCAGAATAAAATGCTCCTAGGACGTGTGGCCCCTCGAGGATAAACTTCACCCCCGAGGGGAGATGCCGATGACGTGACCGGAGAGATAAACAACCAGTAGCCCCATCCTTTTGGTCGGGTGGCCGTGCCATAAGCGAGCAAAGGGCCCCCTGTCCCCCAGCGATGACGCCTCCCGCACTGGTATTGACGCTGCCTCCCCTGTCAGTCTGTGACTCTGGGTGGGGTGACCCCCACTCTGGCTCCAGGCCTGGTCAGTCAAAACATTCTGCTACTTGGGCTGTAGTCATTGGTGTAAATACTGGCCGGAGGTCCAAGCAGACCCAGTTCCAGGGCTTCAGTTGGAGCTGTTGATGGAGGCCCCGCCTCCACTAGGGTGTCTGAGAAGGGGCTAGGGCCTGCAGCCACCATCTCGCTCACCCTGAAAATGGAGCCCACATAGGGGAAAGCAGAGCTGAGAGCTGATAAGGGCTGAGTGGGAGCCTGCTTCCTGCGTTTGTGTCCCCGGATCCAGCGCTACCTGAATCTCAGAACTGGAGTTTGCCATTAGGCAAACAGATGGTCCTTTCCTTTTTAGGTAAGCCTCTGCCCCTTGCGATCAATGGAACTTTGGAAACTAGACGCAGCTGATGAGAAGCAGAGATGGGCAGAAGCAGAGTGAAGGGCTCTTGAGCAGAACGCTTCATCCATCTCCGTCTGGCGGCCCTCGGGCTCATCCCCTGCCCTCCTCTGTCCCTGCTGCCTTGTCTTAGGGGCTGGCTGGCATCTGCAGGCTGACTCCCAGCTGGCTCAGCCAACAGCAGCCCTGGGGGACAATCAGAGACAGGGAGGAGGAAGCCAGGGGGAGTTGCCTCTTCCCTCCCTGCCTCATGTAGCAGCTCCTCTCCCTCCTTCACCGTCCCCGCTTCTGCTGGGCGCCCCATCCCTCCGTCCCTATCCTTGTGGCTCTGGAGGCTCCTGCTCTTGTTCATCTGTGGTGGCCTCACCGTTCCCTGGTTGACTTCCTACCAGTCCCTTCACTTGTGCAGATAATCCCCTGTATTAAATTCTCTCTGTCTTTGGTATTCAGAGCTGCTGCTTCTCTCCTGATTGGACCCTAAGTCACACTGATGGCAGATCTATTTCCTCTTGTGTCCTGGCAGGAGAGAGGGCGGGGACATCCAAGGAACTGGAATAAGTTCAGAGCTACCGGGGGTGAGGGGTGAGGCTGGGCTGGATCCACAGGGCCTCGTGAACCATGTGGAGGGGCGTGGCTGTGACTGGGGGTGGCAGGGGCCTCTGGTGCTCTATAGGAAGGATTAGGGTAGTGTGGTGTGCGGAGACCGTCTCCAGAAGGGGAGGTGTGGGACTCTAGGCCAAATCCTGAGACGAGGACATGGCTTCTGCAGGCCAGCACGTGCCAGGGGCCCAGAGAAATGCGATCTGGGACTTCCAGGAGCTGCCGCTCCCTGCCTACACATTTCAAAGGCTGATCTCTTCGGGGGCTCCTCTTGCCCAAGTGAAATGGAATACTGTATGAGGGCTTGGGCGTAGAGGGGCGAGGACTCCAGGAGCCAGCAAGGCGGAGGGGCCGGGGGGCTTCAGCAAAGCCTGCAACAAAGAGCCCAGTGACCCAGCGAAGCCTGAAGCAGCCCAGGCATGAAAGGAATATGCTGGAAAAATTAACTCAGTGTTTGCTTTGGGAACCAGTCTGACGGCTCTTAATCCAGTGGGCGTGTGTGCACTGCAGCTCACGGGACGCCCCAGATCCCGGCGGGGCGACAAAGGGCCGTTTGTGAGGTTCGCGTCCATCCCTCGGAGGGTGCCTGCCGCCTGGTCCCCGCCCAGCCTCCAAGCAGCAGTCCTGCCGTCGGGGCCCAGCCTCCCCTGGCCGCCCGCTCCTGGCTGGCTGCTCGCTGGCTTTTCCTTTTCTTGCCTCCTTGATGTTCCCGCTTTAGAAAGACGAATGGCATGGAGTAGTCGCCAGGCCCCAAGGCTGGAATGCATGGAGGGTCTGGCTTCTTAACAGTGCATCTGTCTGATGGAGCAGACAAGAAAAAGTTGCCCTTGGCTCCTGGACGGAGGGTCTGGAGTGGGAAGGGGGCCACCCCCTGCAGGGAGGAGTGACCCTCCTCTGTGAAGGACATCCAGGGGAGTCACATGTGCACACACGGGCAGACAGGTCTCGGACCAGAATTTGATTAGATGTGCTTGAAAAGAATTCCTGTTTTAAATTCCTTCTCTCCTGTTTTAACTAGATGAGCCCCAGGGAGAGGGAGTCGGTGGCCAAAACTTAGACAAACCAACAAAGTTACTGCTGAGATTTTTGAGCTCCCAAAGGCTTGGGTCCTGCCATTCCAGTGGGACTTAAATGACCCTGGAGGGGCCTGCTGACCACTGCGGTTTCACCTAAACCACTGGATTTAGAAGTGAGCCCGTGCTTCGTGTTGACCCACAGGCACACTGTCTACAAAGCTGTCACCTACGCAGCCCAGCCTCAGGCCGGGCAGTCATCAGAGAAGCTGAGTCCAGCAACTAGAGCAGATTCACAAGTAAGCCAAGGTTCTAACTCTCACTTATCAACCACAGGAAGGGCATCCCTGGACCTACGCAGTCGAGTCCTTTTGCTGTTTCCGCCTGTCCCCTCACGTCACTGCCGCTCCCTGATTCTCTCCTAGAACAGAGACAAGGCCTGCCACTCTTTGCTCTTGTTACTGAAGTGGCAGTCTGGGAAGTCGAGGTCCTCTGTGGGGGTGAGGCTGGCTGAGTGCAGAAGCCCTCTTCTTGGGTGATGGGTGCGGGGGGGCAGCTCTTGGGCGAGGGCAACGACCACCCTGGATTCCCTCTGTCACCAGTTGTAACAGAGGGTGTGTGTGTGCAGAGCGCTGGCCTGAGCTCCATCCCCGGGACACCGTCTAGGCAGCCATCGTCTGGGGCAGACCCTCAGCCCGACCTTCAGTCTCACATCCTGTGTGGCCTCCTTGGTCTCTTGTCTCCAGCCCGGCAGGACACTCCCTGGTCCCCACGCTTGCCCACAGGCTCCCACAGCCTAGAGCCCTCCTTCCATCCCCATCCCGCTACGCCAGCACGAGCGTGCACATGCTCCAGCTCTTCCTTTCTGCTCAGAAGCCTGGATGTCGGTATCACAGAGCCACCGGACACCCCCTGGGCTTCCTTCTTGTGAAGAAAGAAGAACCTCTGTCTAATTAAGTCACTTTCATTTCAGGGCTTTATTACCAGCAGCTGCACACAATTCTGAGAAGATCATTTATGAATATAATCTTAATATAAAAATAATATCTGCAACAGCTCCTGCCCCCAATCTGTCCATGTGGTCCAAAGTGAGAGCAGTGTATGTGGCAGGCACTTGGGCACACACGTCCTCTGTGCAGCCCCCGCACCCCGCTCTACCTTCTGTTGGCATGACCCCAACTCCAGACCCCAATGTGCTTGTTGCCTTGTTCAGAGTGGCATTCAGCCTGGCTTGGAGACTAAGCCCTGGCAGTGACCTGGTCCTCACATGCACTTGGCTGCTATTGGACCAAGTGACCTTGCACCTGTTTTGGGACCTCTTTGGGCTTCCTTGTCACCCTTGAAGCTTCACAGTCAGAGAAAGTTGAGGTCACATCATGACTGTGTTGTTCACTTGTTATTTGAACTTGGGGAAGCCACTTCTTTAGTTTCTGCAACCACAAAAGCATCTCTCTAGCCCCACATTTGTAAAATAGAAGTAGTGGAGGTGCCCAGCCCTGGCACCCTCCCCAGCTCTGGAGACCACAGTCTGAGACCCAGGTGTCGGCAGGGCCAGTCCCTTTGGGATCGAGAGGGACAGTGCGTTCCAGGCCTCTGACCTGTCTCGTGGTGTTGTTCAATCTGTCTACACAGCGTCTCCCCCATGCGTGTCTATGAGTCCTGTCTACACAGCATCTCCCCCATGCGTGTCTATGAGTCCAAATTCCCCCTCTTTACAAGGACCCCTGCCAGGCTGAACTAGGGCCCACCTAGCAACCCCATCTGAACTTGATCATACGCAAAGATGCTCTTTCCAAATAAGGTCACAGTCATCGGTGCAAAGGGCAAAGACTCCCAACATATTTGCAGACTCAGTTCAACCATGATTTGACTGAGAAAATTCATGTAAAGAAAGTCCTTTCCTGCAGCCTCTGCACAGGCTCACCATTAGCACGCTCACTGTCGCTGGGTTGGGTTTTGTAGCTGTCTTTCTGTTTCATGAAGCACAGACCAGGTTCCCCTGGTTTACAGAGACTAGAGCAGAAAGGCTGACCCATCCTGCTAATTCAGCTCTGGGGGGTCTCAGTGGACGATGGTGGCAAGCCCCATCGATGTGCTCAGGCCATCCTTGGATTTCAACTGACAAACTGGGAGCCTGAGCTGACCTCCTCATGGCCACTAGCTGGACAGATAGGAGACCTAGCCAAGGGGCCAAAAGTTTCAAACCTCTCTGAATTCCTCCAGCCCTGAGATTGGATTTTACCACAGAATGAAATCCATTCAAAGGCATCTTCATTTTCCATATAACTTGCCAGCTGCAGAGAGGCAAGGCAGAAAGAGTGGCTGGAAATTCCAGCTCCACCTTCCCACTCCTGCCTCTCTGGAAACGGGTCCCTCGTCTTCACTTTCTCTCCTCTCCTCCTATCTGTGAGCAAGAGATGAAAACAGTCACTGCTTCCAGCCGTCCCCTCCGCTCTGAGGTTGGGCACTGCCTGTGAGGGGACGCAGGTTTCCCTGGAGTGGACGTGGCAGTTGGCTGTTTGGCTGCAGGTGGGTGAGTGGGCAACTGTCCTTGTACATGTGAGCAGAGAGGGGCCCTGAGAACAGGCACGCTCCAAGTCTAGAGGGCCGAGCTTCTTCCAATGTTCCTGATAAGGAAATCATCTTCCAATGAAACAATCTCCAAATAGCTGAGCGGTGACCTAAAAAATTAGCACTCATAGGAAATGGGAAACACATCCGCCTCTGAGTAATTGGTTCTTTTTTCATATATGAGCTGAATCTGTGTGAAATTCCTTCCTGCCAATTATAAATAGAAACCAACGTGCTTTTTGGTTGGGCTTTTCTTTTTTTTTTTTTTTTATGAGGTTTTTTCCCACAGACAAAAGGGATTTTCACTTTCAGGAGGAATGATTGCCAAGGGCAAGAGGCTTTTAGATGGATGTGGCCCGGGGCCACCGGCCTCCTGTCCTGTCCTCGGCCTGCCTCCCCCGGCTGTTCCCTTCCTTAGACTGGAACACAGATAGGCAGGAGGTGGAGGATGGGATTCCAGCCGTGGCTCTCCCGGGCTGGCTGGGTGAGCCCACGGGCCGCCTTTGCCCACCTGTGCCAGTTTGCTCAGCTGACGCTGATACTCCGAGTCAGAGCCACATGGCCTTCGCGCTCTGGATGCTGCAAGATATGCAGACAGGGAAAGCTGTCCACGGCTCTCAGAAGCCTGGAGGGAAAGGTCAGAGATGAGAGAAGGAGACCGGAGGAGGCGTCTGGTCCTGGAGAGACGCCGGGGGCTCTGCCGTGGCTGGGCAAGGGAGACCAACTTGAGGAAGCACGCTTCCTGGGATCCGCCTGAGAAACTGAAAACGCTGCCACACAGATTTTCTGCGTGGACACCTCCCCTGCAATTCCAATGCCAAAACCGAACAGCCTGAATTTGAGAAACCTGAACCGTTTGAAGATACAGGGCATCCCCAAACCTATGGGAAGATAACAGGGTATAGTGTGAAGTCACCCTATGAACCTTCCTAAGACCTATAAAGGTGCTGAGTTCTATATGCATCTTCCCCAGGGTTCCTAATCAGGGGCCGGGGACCTGAAATGATCTCATTTAGAATTGTCACCAGCAGGCTGGAGTCCCCAGGAGACGTGTCTGAGGCCACAGGCTGATGGCCTCTGGGAAGACCCTCTGGTGTATTTTCCTCAGTGACTTCAAACATCCAGTCTTTTCTGTGTCCTCGGTGGGGAACAAAGTGACATCCGAGTGCCTCCTGTTTCTTTCCTCTGGGCCCCCTGCCTGCCTCCGAAAGCATGCACGCTGACAACTTGCCAAATCACCACCCTTGAAAGTGCTTGTCGGAAGAGCAGGAATAACCGAGCCGGGCTCCCCGGATTGCCAGCCCCATACCCACCCACTCACTCACTCATTGAACAAGTAGTGGTGGGGCCATGCTCGCTGACCGCATGGATCAGTTAACAGTTGCGGTGAAGGGGCACATTCTCTAGAGAAACAGAACCGGCAGGAGAGTTTATGTAATATAGGCACGTGTACACCTGTGTACGGAGAAGGCAATGGCAAGCCACTCCAGTACTATTGCCTAGAAAATCCCATGGATGGAGGAGCCTGGTGGGCTGCAGTCCGTGGGGTCGCTGGGGGTCGGACACGACTGAGCGACTTCACTTTCACTTTTCACTTTCACACATTGGAGAAGGAAATGGCAACCCACTCCAGTGTTCTTGCCTGGAGAATCCCAGGGACGGGGGAGCCTGTGGGCTTCTGTCTATGGGGTCACACAGAGTCGGACACGACTGAAGTGACTTAGCAGCAGCAGCAGCAGCAACACCTGTGTATGTTAACCCTAAGAATTGGTTATGGAGGCTGAGAGGTCCTCTGGTCTACTGCTGCCTGCCAGCTGGGGACCCAGGAAATCCAGGGGTGTGAGTCAGTCCGAGTCTGAAGGCCTGAGAATTGGGGGTTTCTGGGGCGGAGGCTGATGGTATATTTCACCACCTGAGTCCAAAAGCCTGAGAACAGGGAGTGTCAGAGGTCTGAGGGCAGGAGGAGTGGACACAGGTTGAACAGAGAGATGGAACTCGCCCTCTGCCTTGTTTCTGTTCTGCTCTGGCCTGACCAGCTGAAAGGTGCCCCCGCCTCGGCGAAGCTGGCCTCTTCATTCAGTCCGCGAGTCAAGTGCTGGTCTCACCTGGAATCTCCTCCCAGACACATCCTGACACAAAGTGTTACAGCCCCCTGGCTGCGCCTGAGCCCTCATAGAACCAGCCACCCCAGGGAGTGGGACCCCGGGGCATCTAAGGACTCTGTAGCGCTTGGCATCTGATCTTGTCCCTTAGCTACGTTTCCCGAGCACTTTCTCTGGGGCTGGCCCTGGGTTGTATCTTCAGGTTCGCATGTAGTATTCAGAGCACCCAGGGTGTGGGGCACAGCTAGGGGACCCGATTTACAGACTGGGGAGCAGAGGCTCTGTGATGTCTCACCTCTTGTCCCGGCTTCTGCAGGCAGAAAAGACAGAAAATAGACTCCAAACCACCAGCTGTGACTGCCCTTGCCCAGTGTGGAGCAGAATAGTAATGCTCAAGGTGACATCAGTGGCTCAATGTCCCCATGTAAGACCTCTGGGTGGCAGCCCTGTCCTCGCCTGCCTGAGGGTGTTCTTGTGAAAACTGTGAGAAAGGATGCCAAGGAAGGGCATTCACAAGCTGCAGGGCACAGATGGAAGGACCCATCAGTATCACCAACGTTGTTGCCATTGTTAAAGATGGGAAAAGCTCCCCCAAAGTGGCTCCTTTAAACATGAACGTAATGGTGACTGGGGACATCTCCAGACAGCCTTCAGGTACCCCGGCAGTGAGTTCAAATGGGAAAATCTGAATGCCAGCTACGTGTCCATCTGATGAATCAGATTCTCAAGGCTCCTGTGGAAAAGCAGGTTTCTAATCAGCACATTGACCCCAGATTCCATAGTGACGTCGGGCAAGATGCTTAAGCTCCTGGGCTTTGGTGCCTCCTCCTGGGCACTTGAGAAGCATTTGGAGTAGATCATTCTTGAGCGCCCGGCCGCCTGCGATATCTGTAATAGCTGGGCCTGCAGCCCCGAGCTCTCCCCAACTGTACCCCTGCCCCCTTGCTGAGCCCTCACCCCATTCCTGAAGCACCTGGGAAGGCCTCGCTCCCAGGAACTGACCTGCGGGGCCGAGCACTTTTCACCACCGTGGTCACCAAAGCGAGCCGGCCTGTCCATCCTGCCCAGCGCAGTGCAAAGGACGAAAGCACACATTCTAAATGGGACTCTTCCTCGCGAAAGGGTTGCCAAGTCTCCGTAAATGCAGCTCCTTCTTTCCTGACCTTCTGCCCTTCTTCAAAAGAGCCTTTAAACCTTTAGAAAACATGCGGTTTCACTTTCAACTGTATCCGAGCTTAGAGCATGTTATTTTGGCTCCAGGACAGAGCTCCGGGTGGGAGGCGTCGACTTCATAGATTTGAGCTGGGGAATATTAATGAGCGGATGGGCTGCAGAGGCCCCCAGAACTGCCATCCCACCGTCAGAGCCTTGTTAGTTCAGCTGGAGTCCCTGACAGGCTCCGAGCCTGAGCTCGGCGGCTGGAGCATCACATCTCAGTCTGACCCCTGGTGACCTCTGGTTGGTCTGAAGTTACAGGTTTTCTGGGCTCCAACAGTATAGTTTAGGGTTCCTTCTCTAAGAAAATTATTTCAAGATCTGAACACAAAGGCAGTTACAATAGTATTCAGAAAGAAAACAGCAGATTTAAAAAACCTGGAAAATGGATAGACACCACTAAATACACAAATTAACATAATACTTTTACTAATTAGCTGCCTGAACCACATCTATAACACTTTCTTACCCTGCCTTTTTTTTGGTGGGGGGAGCCTGCCTATACTTTGATTTCCTTTTCAAATGATAGGAATTTGGCCGCCTCAATTTCTATAGAGAACAGAAAGATAGCTTAGTATTCCCTTTGACGTCTTTGACTATAATTTGTTTTTGTGTGCAAATTGTTGGTAGCTCAGGAAAAAAAAGTCTTTCAGTTTCACAATACATAATTATGCTTCTACCTGGCCCATAGATACCAATTGCAACAGTTGTGTGTGGAAAATTTTTCAGCCTGTGGTCAAATTTGGGGGAAAATCCTATTTAATTTCTTTCAGATAGGACTTTTAAGTTTTCACCATTTCAAGTTTTCTTGGAAAATTAGCACTGCTTTTATTTGTGAATTTCATGCTGTCTTCCTCAATGTCAATTGTTTTGTGTCAAACTAGCCAGAAATTTAAATCTTTTTCCAATGTGTTTACATGATTCACTTCTCCATGTTCGTTAGACTTTCAAACCATCCATGTGCTTCTTCATTGCTTGTATCTGAAATTAACCCCTTCTTAATTAATTAGCATTTTATTATGATCTGGACATTTTCAGTTACAATTCACTTCCCAAGTCAGAATGTTTATTTTTTGTTGCACATTCTTGTTAGTATCTTCTCACAATTTGTCTCTTGATTCTTTAATAATGAAATTTAAAGATGACAAAAGAAGATACCTTTCAGATACATCCATAATTTCTCACTCGTTTCCTTGGAGTATTCCAAGGCGCCTTTCTAAATTCCAATTATGATGGCATACTCAAACTCTATCAAATATGCCATTGTCACCAAAAATGGTTTTAAAATGGTTTAAAAGGTGACAGCATGTAAGTCACCACATGCGCTGCTCTTTACGGAAGTGGATTTCCATTTTGACACTGAGTCCGAGAGACTCGAATCCACCTTTTACAGCTGCATGCAGTTTGAAGGAATTTTCCACAGACCAGTGGCTGGCTCCATGCCTCCTGACCTCACAGTTCTCCTGCAGGCGTCACGGGCCATGTTCATCCCTCTGCACCTTCACATCATGACACGGGACAGTCAGCACCGGAAGCGGTGCCCCCGCCAGGACAGCTGAGCGTCCTGACTGTGCCGGAGTGACTGCTCCACAGCTGTCCATCCTCCACGAGCCAGCTGCCCTCAGCCACTCCGAGACTGTGGACGCCACCCAGCAGCAGCGAGAGCAAGAGGGCAAGCCAGAGGGAGGGAGACAGAAGTCCTCGCCAATTGCAATGAGAATATCTTGCTTCCACAAATTTTCCCCAAACCCATGGCCTTGGGAATTCATCGGCAGAGACCAATGCACGTTCAGGCCCCGAAGCTTAAACTGCAGCAGCGTCATGATGAGTCCACCTCCATGTGGCCCTGGATCTCATGAGATGCACACTCAGGGGCCCGACTGGCAAATGGGTTGTGCCCCGGGCCCGATTCCAAGTCACAGGGTCAAAGCCCTGCTTGATCCACATCTGAGTCTCTTGGACCCGCTTCATCCCTTCTTTTGCAGTCACAGCCTGGTCACCGGTTCGCATCTCAACTCCTGTTACTAACTTGCCCTGACCACTGTCTAACAGGAACCCCTGTTCCCTGTCGTCAGATGAGGTCAGCCTTCAAGTGCCGCAGCCACCAGAGAGGGAGCAGTGGCAGCCCAGGAGCTGTGCAGTGCCCAACCTGTACAACCAGACAAGGCACTCTTGCCACTCTCTTCCCAACCTGTCCTCCCTTTTGTGTTTGGAGTGACCTTTCTGAGATAGAAACCAATCACACTACTTCCTGCTTACAAAAGGCCACCAGGCATCCACACTGCTCTCGCCCTGAAGCCTAAACTTTGTATGGAGAAATCCAGGCCCTGACCTGCTAACAAGTCTCATCTCTCACCACCCTCCCAACGCTACTCAAAGAGGCCCCTGCAGACCTTCACCCCCTGCATCTTCTGACAGATTCCAGCTCATCCTACAGCCCGTCACCTCCTCCAGGAAACCTTGCCCGACTTGCCCATCCCCCACACTTGGCTGACAACCCCTTGTGTTTGCTTCCAATGGATCTGGACTTCTCTGAGAGACAGCTGACCAAACTGTCCTGTCATTTCATCTCTTTTGGCCTCAGCCATTCCCTTCCTGGGGAGGCTCTGGAAACAGGTGAACAGAACATGGGCCCTGCCCTCATGGGGCTCTGGAGGTAAAGAGAAGTCAGATTTATACACAACCAGCCACGAGGGGGACACAGCCATAGGCACAGTGTCCACATTGCAGGGACCCCTCCAAGGAGCCCCAGAACATGCTGGGTGGAGAGAGGAGCCAGGGCAGGCCGATCTGCAGTGGGGTGTGGGGGAATAGATACCACGCCAGCAGAGGTGTGGGGGCTTCTCATAGAGAGGCAGGGAGGCAGGAAGCTGCAAAGGTCACCTGGGTCAGCTGGACTATACCCAGCCTAAAGGGTGCCCCTGAAAATGCACAGCCAAGTGGTGATGTGGCAGGTCATATGTGCATGTTGGAAAGATGTCCCTGGCAGCGGAGCATGGTCTGGAGGGGGTGGGAGTGGAGGCTGGAGGGCCAATTAGGAGGCTGTCAAAATATTGTAATTCCAAACCGATTTGTCACATGCTGAGCATAGAGGAATCTCATTAGCAAAAAGAAAGGGGACCTGAGCCTGCCCCTGAGATTGCAAAAGCCCAAGTTCAACAGAACGGCTCCTCCCACACATTTCATCAGTTTTTACAGTTTCATCTTTCCCCCCACCCTCTGTTTCTCCTAATTTCCACCCTTCTTTTGCTCTTCTATGCTTTCTCCTTGTTCTCTCTCTTTGGTTTTTTGGATATTCTTTGCATCCGTCATTTCTGTTTTTAATTTTTTTATTTTTCTCTGGGAGGTTAATGACTCAGCCTCCCTGAGACTGGGCAGTGAGTGAAAGTCGCTCAGTCGTGTCCGACTCTTTGTGACCCCATGGACTATACAGTCCATGGAATTCTCCAGACCAGAATAATAGAATACTGGAGTGGGTAGCCGTTCCCTTCTCCAAGGATCTTCCCAACCCAGGGGTTGAACCCCAGTCTCCCTCATTGCAGGTGGATCCTTTGCCAGCTGAGCCACAAGGGGGAGGCTGGACAGACCTGGGTCTAAACCCAGGCTCTGCCATTTGCTCCGCGGTGTCAGGGGCGCCCCGGCACGTCCGAGAAAGGCGCGGCGAGCCGTCCTGTCAGACCGTGTGATGAGGAGGTAGCGCTGGGAGAACATTTACGAGAATGTGCCGTGCTCGGGAGCTGTGACTATGGTTTCTAACGTTTCCTTTAAAAAAAGAAAAAGAGGCTTGTTTTAGAGTTAGTTCTTTTAAACAACCCAGGCCAAGATGAAGTGCCAAGCCAGCCAGCAGAGGAAACACTGGGGGCAGGGGTGGCGGTAGTTCTGAGCTGCTCCCGGCAGAGGACAGCACCCCCAGGGCACGGTGACCCCGGCATCATGGGGTAAGAACATGTGTTTTTCAAACGCCGGCCCGTCTCTGCTTTGCTGTTGAAGGGTGACGGTCCACTTGGACCGCAAGATCCTACTCTCGTCCCCAGTGCAGCCACATGTTTGAAACTCATGCAGTGGGAGAGTACTGAAAACAAAAATTAAAGTCTTGCTATTTGGTGCAAATATCGGACCCCACCCTGTGTATGCCATCTCACCCCACTTCGTCCAGCCGGGCTGAACGAAAGCCGCGTCTGCGAAGCGGCGATCCTCTTCTGTTCCACTGTACCGCTATCACACACCGCATGGTTCTTCTTTAAATCAGGTCTTGTTTTGTTTCCACTTGATTTTGTCTTGCAAGAAGTTTGCACTGTGGCCATTGGTGGAAAGGGTTATTTCTCCTCACCATCAGAAGCTAACGCAAAGATAAATGCAATAAACCATAAGACTGTCATTAAACTCTAGCTGGACGCTGGGGTGTGCAAAAAGCTTCAAGCTACAGCCTGTTGAAGGCTGTTGAAGGGGGGAACCTGCTGGGTGTGAGAGGCAGGGAGACGGCTCCACAGCCGGGGGCTCCCTCCTCAGGCCATCAGGGTACCCAGAGGAGCATTGCCAGGGGCTTTCCAGTGGCCCTGGAGTCTTCTCAGGTGGACCTTCTTCTGGGTGGGCCATGTCCCGGGTGGTGGTGGGGGAGGAGACCGGGGAGGGGGCATGGGGAAGACACCACCCTGCTCTGTTTTGCCAGCAACCTTGTGTCCAATGCAGAGAACGCTCTCACAGCCAAAAGAACGTCTGGTTCTGATCCTGAAAAAATGTGTCCTGGAGTGCTATTTGTAGTGGGGTTTGTTTCGGAAGGAGGATTTTTTTTTTCCCTTCTTCTTTCGTAGAAGACACAGGAAAGGACCAAACCAGCCACCAGACTGCCGTGCTGTGTGAGCCCCACAGCCGCCACGTTCCCACACCCACTGCCCAGAGCCAGGGGCCCGGGAACCAGGCGGGGCACTTGGGGCGAGCAGGTCTCGGCTCCTGAGTGCGGCTTTGTCCGGAAAAAGCTAGCATTAGAGTCTTCGGGCCATGGCATCACTAATGAAGATGTAACTGTCTGGCCAGGAGTTGATCCACGAACTTCTACGGCAAAATGAAAACACATTCATTCAGCTGGTGGGGGGCCGGGGTGGGGGAGCCAAAACCAGCGGATTGGCAGGAAGTCTTTCTCAGCTTGGGACTAGCTGCTGTGCTCAGCATCCCTGCTTCACAACAGTCAGAGCCCTGCACCACGGGTTCCCTTGTCCCCGTTCTCAGGGGGACGGTGAGACTCACGGGGGAAGGGTCTGTGCCAGACACTCGCAGAGCAGAGAGGCTGGACTGATGGCGTGACTCCAGCCGAGCCCTGCCTCTCCCGCTCCCCGCTGCTCCTCCCTTGCCTCCCCACCGCCCTGTGGCCAGTGCCCAGGGCCAGCAGGCTGAGAAGAAGCTGGGAAGGCACAGGCGGTCTGCTCCCCACCTCATGGCCGTGAGAGCCCGGAATGGCCAGTGACGGGGGTGGAAGTGGTGTGTCTGGACACATGTCAGCTTCCCTGGCTGTGAAGGTCCCCCTGGAACATGCTCCCGCATGAGACCCTGGGCCCTGCAGCTCATCAGGGGGCAGTGAGTGGACAGGCCTGGCTGGGCTGTGCCGCCATCCAGCTGGGGCCTGGGTGGTGGGGGGTTATTTTGAACCTCCCAGAGGCTCAGTTTAGTCGTCCACGGGACGCACTGCCTGCCGTGAGTCTTTGCCGGGTTGTGGCTTCTCAGCAACGCTGAGACAGGGCTCCCCTTTGTCCTGCCTCCTGAAGCCATTTCCCACCCTCCTTGCAGGAAGGCCGGCGGTGGGAAGGCCCTGTCCAGTGGTAGCCGTGGCATTCCCTCCCAGGGGCCTTGGCTGTGGGCTGAGTGTCACTCCTGGTCGCAGTGCCTCTTGCCTGGCGTTGCTCTGGCCCAGAGAGTCTGGCCCAGAAATTCCTAAACGTTCCCTTTCTGCGTAAGCGCGATATGCCCTGACTCACGCGCTGTTGCACAGGGTTGTCCTAAAGATTAAATGAGACAATAGCTGCAGGTTGCTTTGCACAATGCCCAGCACATCATAGCTGCTTCATCTGCAACTGGCATGAGTGAAGGAATGAGTTCATGGGAGCCCGTGGTGTGAGCAGTATTCTGCACCTAAGGGCTGAATGTGTTACCGTAACTGTCACTGTCATTATAAAATAATAACTCAGCCTGGAGAATACCCACCGCCCGTGTGCACATGGACAGCCCCCAGAATGAGAACAACTGTGGGGTGACCAGTGGAGCTGACCCCCAGCTTCCAGCCCGTGTGGACCCGCATCTCGCTGTGCCCTCGAGGTGAGGCCAGTTAAAGGCGTGCAGAGGTGACACACCTCCTTTCCTGAAACCCATGCCTGAGCCTTGACAAGGTCATACATGGATGGTGTTGTAGTCAGCATAAGAGAGCCCCCAGCCAGGATGCAGGTGATCAGAATATCGCGTGACAGAAACAAGGCTTTGTGTCTGAACCCATGAGCTTTGTTACGGCAGCCGAGCTTGTCCATACTGGCTGATAGGACAGAAATCACAAGCGAGCATGTGCTCAACACTTAGTAAGACTCTTGTCTTTTGCTGGAAGGCACACTTTCATAGAGGACCTTCAAGGTCACCTATGCCTCCCGTATGCTGTCTTGGGAAAGCGTTTGCCTAAAATATGTCCAGGGATGGGGGCTCCCTCCCTGAAGGCGTCTCTAGCCTCAGGGATGCCCCCGTCGCCTTATATTCGACTAGAGTTTTCCTGCCTTTGACTCACTTGCTGCTCCCACTGGTGCCCTCAGAGCTCCAGGGTTGCAGACCCCTGGGGCAGCTCTGGGCCTGGGAGGGGCCCCTCTCTGTCTTACACAGGAGGACCCTGAGGACCCTCAGCTGCAAACTTGAGATGAAGCCATCTGGATGGTAACTCAGTGTTCGTTTACTGAAATCTTAGAGGGCAAGTTCAAAACCACACCCCTCCATTCCCCTAGACGCTGGCACCACTGAAAAGTGGGGTCTGGGTGCAAGCTCTGGGCACACACACTTGCTGTCTGGCTCAGGGCCAGGCATGGGGCTGCAGAGATGAAAAGCACAGGCCCTACCCTCAGGGGCTCCCCAGCCCGATTGGGAAGGTTCATGGGTGTGGAGGGCTTAGAGGGCTTCCTGGAGTCGGTGATAATCAATGTCTTTGACCTCGTCATCTGACGGATGGGCTAATGCTCCATGCTTTCAACCAAGAGTTCAACTCCCTCTAGTATTTGCACACAGTCTTCAGGACCTGGTCTTCCTGCAGGTGGTCCTCGCCTCGGCCTGAAGGTGGACTGAAGCAGCAGCCTCCGGGGTGATGTGATGCTCTTGCCGCAGGTAGCAGTGACGCCTGCAGACGCTAGGAGGGTGCTAAAGCCACTGGCGGTGCACAGTGAGCGGGTGAATGTTATACTGTGTGAAGTACAGCTCAGTACAGATGTTTCAGAAAGAGTCTCATCATGACACTTTATCTGGGACTCACCCTTTGTGTGCACCCACAAGGCCGAGCCCCACTCAGCCCGGGACACCAACCTGGGTGGGCACACAGCTGCCCCGCCCCAGCTGCAGAAGGGCCCCCGGCTCCGAGCTCTTCTCTCCCGGGTCAGCAGCAGCTTGAGCACGCCTTGTCCACAGAGGAGAAACCCTCCCCACCCAACTTCTGTCAGCATCAAGGAGCGCTGGGGGCGATGCTGGAGGCATTTGAACAACAGTCTGCCCGGCTCATTACCCTCTGTGCAGTCTGCCTCTTTGGCGTCCTCAGGAATATGTCAGAAATGCAGAGCCTCAGACCCCGCCCGACACTTACTCAGTTGGAGTCTGCACTTTAACCAGATCCCCACGGTCGTATCGCACGTGAGAATTGGCGAAGCATTAACCTGGAGCGCAGTTCTCACGCTTGGCTGCGTCACTGACGCCCGAGTTGCACCCCCAGAGTCGGATTCCCTTGCTTGGGTGCAGTGGGTATGAGTAGGTGCCCTGAGATTTATGACATACATCACGGTTGAGAAGCCCAGATCCTCTGCACGTCGAGGTTTTGCTTCGTGTGGTTAGTCTATCCAGAGCCGAGCCCATTCACCAAGTCTCACTGTCTCTCGCCATCAGACCAGCCTCCCAGCCCCTGCCGTGTCTCTCCCTGGCACACAGTGCCAGCCGGCTGCCTCATTTCACTCGGTTTCTCTTCACCGAGCAATCACTGCCATCTCTGTGGTCACCATTCAACTTGGGCCTGACCACACCGGGCCTCTCAGCGATTGTCCAAACACCGGACTTCAAACAAACAAAGAGAAAATAACATTTGCTAATCCTTTGTGATAAGCCACCTTTATCAGCCTCCGTGGCTCTCAGCTGGCATCGGCTGTTCAGATGGTCTCTTTTACATGCTGTAAATAAACATCACCTGTTTGTCCAGGATGACACGGGGGCAGCTCCCGCTGCTGGTGTTATCACGGAGGAAGCACTAGGTTGGGTGTGAGTGTTTGGACGTGACCCAAGAGAGGACAATAACAGCGGCCTTGGCCGAGCCCCAGGGTGACCAGACCACAGCCTCGGGAGCTCTGGTGAGACCATGGGGCTATTGCTTCCTGGAAGTGCAGCACCCAGAAGGGGACTTTCGCTTCTTCCTGCCTCAGTGGCCACCTCTCCCGTGTCTAGACGTGGCGCTCACAATGACCAGGGCCTTCCGGATTCCATTCTCTGTCTGCTGCCAGTTTCCAGAGCTGCGTATCTAAATTAGGATTTCCTGGATTCCCAGAGCCTTCTGGTTGGAGGGAAGAGAAGCCAACCCCTCTCTTTTTACAGTCAAAATGCAGAGACGGAGGGCAGGAGGAAACGCAGACAGAGGCATCCATGAGGATGCGCCAGGCGAGAACCTTCTAGACCAAGCTACCCCTTCTGCCCTGTGTCAGCAGGAACCGCCTATCCCAGGACACATGCCCGGGAGCAGAAGCTGGGCCGGACACAGGACCCATCCACAGAAGTCCGGGAACTGAGTCAGTGGCACCGATTGGCCTCACTGGGCCACATGCCATGAACCATCACTCAGGCAGGAGTGGGTGACACTTTGATGGGCCAGACCTGAGTTGCTGGGACTAGGATACAGGGTGGAGTCATCCCTCTTTCATTTAGGGTGGAGAAGGGTCCCCACCAAAACCTGGGCTCTGCTTGGAAGATGGGAATGGAAGCAGCAGAAGCACAGAAGAAGCTCCCAGCAACCCACATGGTCCCCCAAGTGCCTGAGCCAAGTGTGTCCACATGCCACAAAGGGTAGAAGATGACCACAAAGCTCCCACCTGAGCCGCCAGCAGCAGCCAAGGTCATGGCCAGAGGCCTATGGGTGGTGCTAGTGAAGGCTGGATGCCTGGGAAGCAGCTGGAGTTCCACAGCCACTAAGGAGCCAGTCCTTTCCTGAACCTGGGACTGCCTCCTCTCCCCTTGGTCAGAACGCCCCTCACCTGTCCTGGCATCCCCACAGACAGTCCAGTTATTCGTTGCTCACCGCTCATGGCTTAGCTCGGTGGTGTGGAGCAGGAGCTGTCCAGGGTGGCCTCCATGCGACCGTGGCAATCACAGTCAGAGCTCAGAATTCGACTGGAGCCCGACTGAAGTCTCAGCTATGCTGGCCCCAGGGGGTCTGTGCCTACCCTTGGCCTCTCATGTGACCTGAGCTTCCCTCGTTGTGGCAGCTGGCATGTCTCGAGAGAGAGTCTGCTGTGCCCTGGGAAATACAACCAACCACACTTCCCCATCACCTCTTCCAGGAAGGCCTCCTTATCACCCCCCATCCTGGTGCACAGAAGGATTTAGCTGATAGCTGTGGAGTCGGCATCCCTCAACCCTGGCTATGCAGCAGTGTCATCTGAAACTTTCTCGAACTTCTGCACCCTGAAATTCCAACCTAACTGGCCTGTGTGGGGGGAGGGCCAGGACGTCTCTTGGAAGGTCCCCAGGTGGTTCTTCTGGCAACTCTGTGCCAAACAAGTGAATTGACAAGTGATTCCGGCTAAAGAGAACAAGAACAGCAATTTAGAAACTAAATATTTAGAAACTGAATATTGATGGAGCAGCATAACAAGGAAGAAAACATCAGCACACGGGAAAAGAAGGGTGGGAAAAGGAAGCGAAAATTCAGACGAGGTGGGAGGATGCCGCTCAGGAAAGGGCTGTAGCGGGGAGGTCTGCTCGTCGGGCAGGAAGAGAGGCGAAGCCCATTGTGGGATCTCCCCTGCAAGGGGTGGAAAGTAAAGCGGGGAGACTCTCCCCAGCCGGAGGCCATCACAGGGTTTCTCTTTCTCCCGTAGCAGTGTCATGCAGGTTTCATAAATAGGCCGGAAAAGATCCATGCCCAACGAAATCTTTTCTGTCTACTAAATGAGTAAATAACTTACAAATGCTTCAGGATACTTCTCTTCCTGAATTGACCATGGAAAACTTGGGCTGCGTTCTGCGCACAGGTGCACGCTTATGCATGGGGTTGATCAGCATGTAAAGTTAATCTCAGAGAAGTCTATAGGAACCTGCCACAGGGCTCTGCATTTCACATCGTCCTGCTTACTATTTGGGGTTTTTGGGGAGTGGGGGTTGTAAAAAGTACATACCGTAAAGTGTACTGTTTGCACTGTTTTTAAGTGTACAGTACAACAGTGTTAAGTATATGCATCTTGCTTGGGAGCAAATGTAATCACTCTTTTTATAAATAATTGGCTGAAAGAAAAGCCATTCCATCCAACAGCAGAATTCCCAGAGCTCTGAAGTAATTCTCATGAGACAAGTGAGAAAGTAGTGATTCAAGACAGTAGACAGTTATGCCCACTGCCTCTCTAAACAGCTTAAACCCCACGACTTAGGCCCTGCCATTTAGAAGGTACTTTCATAAATGTTTATGATCTAAGTGAACTTTAGCAAGTTGAAATGAAGGGCTCAAAGTGATGACATTCAATAATATGTAAAATCCTTAGCTTAGATTTACAATCCAAGTGATCTAGAATCTAAAGTCCAGCTCAGGAAGAAAGAAATGTCTGTCCCTTTAAAAATTTGCAATGTGTCAAGCATGCAGATGAGTACAGAGGATAAAGTAAGCAGTAACCGTACACTTCCACCGGACTCACCAATGTTAACATTTCCCTCGTTTATTTGGATGTCATCTTTTGAAAGGAAACCCTACAGAGGTGTTGGGACCCCGCCCTGACCCTCCCTGGCCCCGCCGTCCCTCCTTCCTTGTCCAGGGTGGACCACTATCCTGATCTCGATGTCCATCATTCCCGTGCATGTTTTTATATTCTGGCCACAAGTAGGTTCATCCATAATCAATGTGAAGGGTTGGTTAGCTGTTTTTACGTCAAAATGGTTTCCTATTGCATATTTCATCCTGCAAATAGCTTTGCTGACTTTGCACAGTGCTTGCAGGTTCACCTGTGCTAACACCACGGCTCTGTCCCTCTATTCTGCTGCTTGAGAGTGTGCTATTGATTGTGTGTGTGTGTCTGTGTCTGTGTGTGTGGTCAGTGGCTCACTCGTGTCTGTCTCTTTGTGACCTCACAGACTGTAGCCCGCCAGGCTCCTCTGTCCATGGGATTTCCCAGGCAAGAATACTGGAGTGGGTTTCCATTTCCTCCTCCAGGAGATCTTCCCAACCCAGGGATCAAATCTGAGTCTCTTGCATCTCCTGCATAGGCAGGCGAATTGTTTACCACTCCACCACTTGGGAAGGCCATGCTATTGAATGCATCTTCCCCAATTTTGTTATCAGGTCTACTGTGGATGAATATCTGTGTTATTTCAGCGTTTTAGCTGCAACTTAGCAGCAAAGGGCTGTCCCCCGTGTCGATGGAAGTTCCTCTTGGATGTACACACAGGCGTGCGGTGCTGGTGGAGGGCTGCACAGACTGGATTTCGGTAGAGACAGTGTTGTTCTCAGGGTAGTCCATGGTGCTGCCGCTTCTCAGTCTCCCAGTGTCAACACCTCCACAATTTCCTTCCTCCAAACCCCTAAGTGGGGGACAAATGGTGCCTCAGTTTGGCTTGAGCTGGCATTCCCCTATTACTGGTCAGTAAGCTTTCCTCTCTTGTGTATCACTCGCTCATAACCTCACTCGTTTATTCTCCATTATATAGATTTACACTTCTTATTGATTCATAGGCATTCTTTATATTGTTTGGATACCAATTCTTTGCCACATGTACGTGCTGCAAATATATTTTCAGAATACGGATTATCTCTTCACTTTATTTAGCTCATGATAATGTTTCCCAGCATGGTATTTAACAATATAGTTCTTCATGATTTGTGAATTTTCCATCCTGTTTAGAAAAGTCCTTCTCTATCTTAATATCATCAAGATAGTTGTCTACATTTTTTTTCTAGAGGTTTTTAAACTTTGTTTTATCCTTTTGTAGGTCTTTAAGTGTCTAGGAATGATTTTTGTAAATGATCTGGTGACTTATTTCGAAGGTGGGGTTGATGGAATTTGCCGTTTGCTGGATGTGGAGGTGAAAAGGAGTCAAACCCAAACCCACACTCTTATCTGGAGGCTTGGAACTGACTTTTCCTGGCATGGGAAGCACTGGGAGGGGCAGATTTGGGGACAGAGAAATGCGCAGCCTGGTTTGGACTGTCCAATCCTGGTGACCTGGCACAGCTGGTGTGTAAGAAAGCCTCAGCGACCGTCAGAAAGACAAGGGAATGAATGGTGCTGGTCCTGGCAGAACACGTCAGAGAAACAGCCAATCCTTTAAGGTTGGGAGGGCCTGCAGTGGCCTGGGGACAAGCTCACTTCCGGCCCCTGCGCCAGTGCCAGCTTCCCCAGGCACGTGCCCCATGGGACCCTCTCCACTGAGGTTTGGAAGCCAGAGGCGGTTCTGTTTGTAGGTCCATCTCCATGTGGCTCTGGAGAAACTTTTTTATTTTGTTTGATTTGAAGATGGTTTTCATCAAACAAGTGATTTGGTTGATTTATTTCTCAGCAGCTGGAACTGGCAAGTTGGTGGCCCAAGCGATGGGTCAGCCAGCAGGTTCTCCACCCCGGCTGCACGTTAGTGTGACATGGCGGTGTCAGCACACGCCAGTGCCCGCACCCCAACCCCGGAGGGTCCAACCCGGCGTCTCTGTGCTGAGGCCTGAGTCCTTTCTGAAACCACCCAGGAGTTCTGGGATGAGAGGGGCCAGGGTTGAGACTGCCGCAGACCCCGTGACCACCTGCTCCCTGTGGAAGACGCTGTTGCCACCTGCCGCCATGGAGCTTTGGGGTATGCCCTGGGGCGGGGGTTGCGCTCGACCGTGTGATGGCCATTTGGCCTTTTGGGCGAGGAAAGGGCCCGCTGGTCAGTTGTCCGGAGTGTCGTAGGCAAAGATTGATTGGGTGTCTTTGCATTGGGTCCAGATGTCCTGACCTCCTCGGGTGGGGGCAGCCTGCACTGGGATGAAGACAAAGGGTGAGAGGGCGGAGCAGCTGGGACGTGCGGCGAAGCCCCACAGGTGCCCCCAACCCCCGACGAAGAGGAGCCCTCACAAAGTCCAGAGCAAAGGTGGACATCATGCCCGTGGAAATGTGTGAGGCCCTCAACAGCTTGCAAGCACTTCTCTAGACTCTCATTTGGGTCTTTCACCCTGAGGACGGGGGCAGGGAAGTCAGAATTCTTACACTCATTTTTCAAAGGAGCAGAACCAAACCTTGGTGTGAAGAGGGTCCAGCAATGTCACACGGTCAGCAAACAGCAGATGAGGCCAAGAACAAAGTTGTCTGTTAAGTATCTGGCACACAGGACATTTGAATCCATCTCCCTAAGTGACTTAGAAACCAGAGTTCCCTCCAGACTGGCCACACCCCGGGTGCGCTCTGGGCACGGCCTCACCTCGGGCCACCTCTCCTAGAGCAGCTCAGTGGGGGGAGAACAGAAACCACACAAGGAAAAAGCACCCCCCCACCCCCGGCTCGCTGAGCTGTTCTGTTGCCATTTCCATCAGGAGAGGGCCTGGGGAGAAATCCCAGTCATGGCTACAATGAAGTTTTAAATCAGAGTTTCTCATCCTTTTCACCTCTGGAGTCAGACTCCTTGGGATAGCCATTGTTACTTGTAATACCTGTGAGTTAAGAAAATATGTATCCTAACAGCAATGCCTTCTGTGAATTTGTAACACTCTTTGTTGTTGCTGTTCAGTGACAAAGTTGTGTCCGACTCTGCAACCCCATGAATGCCAGGCTTCCCTTTCCTTCACTATCTCCCAGAGTTTGCTCGAACTCATGTCCATCAAGTTGGTGACGCCATCCAACCATCTCATCCTCTGTTGTCCCCTTCTCCTCCTGCCTTCAATCTTTCCCAACATCAGGGTCTTTTCCAGTGAGTCGGCTCTTCGTATCAGGTGTCCCTAGTATTGGAGCTTCAGCTTCAGCAACAGTCCTTCTAATGACTGTTCAGGGTTGATTTCCTTTAGGATGGACTGGTTTGATCTCCTTGCTGTCCAAGAGACTCTCAAGAGTCTTCTCCAGCACCACAGTTTGAAAGCATCAACACTCAATTTTAGAAAATAGATCATTGCAATAACATGCACTTAAAAAATTACAATCCAATTCATATGGGCAGACAGTATTTTCTCTCAAGATGCATTTGCTATTATTAGAAAAAAGTCTGTATTTTCAAAAAGATGCATATTTAAGTAGGGAAAGAAAAGAAAGAAATGGCATGAACTCTGGGGAACATGGCAAAGCCTTACACTGATAAGATAGCTGGTAGGTGTGTGGGAGCTTGTTAGACTTTCACCTATTTACATATTTAAATCTTCATGATAAAACTTTTAAATAAAGATACTACTTGGTCCAGTATGAATTCACATTGTTGTCCCTTAGAGCAATGTTGTCCCCTCCACATTCTAATCACCTATAGCCCACAGACTGGAACCTGTGGTCTAACAAAACGTGGTCCCACTGGAGAAGGGAATGGCAAACCACTTCAGTATTCTTGCCTTGAGAACTCCATGAACAGTGAAAGTAAAAGTTGCTCAGTCATGTCAGGCTCTTTGCGACCTCTTGGACTATACAGTACAATGAATTCTCTAGGCCAGAATGTCTGGTTTGATCTCTCAATTTGATCTCTGATTCCTCTGCCTTTTCTAAATCCAGCTTGAACACCTGGATGTTCTCGGTTCATGTACAGTCAAAGCCTTGCTTGGAGAATTTTGAGCATTACTTTGCTAGCATGTGAGATGAGTGCAATTGTGTGGTAGTTTGAACATTCTTTGGCATTGCCTTTCTTTGGGATTGGAATGAAAACTGACCTTTTCCAGTCCTGTGGCCAATGCTGAGTTTTCCTAATTTGTTGGCATATTGAGTGCAGCGTTTTCACAGTGTCATCTTTTAGGACTTGAAATGGTTCAGCTGGAATTCCGTCACCTCCACTAGCTTTGTTCATAGTGATGCTTTCTAGGGTCCACTTGACTTTAGACTCCAGGAGGTCTGGCTCTAGGTGAGTGATCACACCATCTTGGTTATCTGGGTCATGAAGATCTTTTTTGTAGAGTTCTTCCGTATACTCTTGCCACTTCTTCTTAATATCGTCTGCTTCTGTTAGGTACATCCCATTTCTGTCCTTTATCAAGCCCATCTTTTCATGAAAAGTTCCCTTGGTATCTCTAATTTTCTTGAAGACATCTCTAGTCTTTCCCATTTTATTGTTTTCCTCTGTTTCTTTGCATTGATCACTGAGGAAGGCTTTCTTGTCTCTCCTTGCTGTTCTTTGGAACTCTGCATTCAGATGGATATATCTTTCCTTTTCTCCTTTGTCTTTCACTTCTCTTCTTTTTTCAGCTATTTGTAAGGCCTCCTCAGACAACAGTTTTGCCTTTTTGCATCTCTTTTTCTTGGGGATAGTCTTGATCACTGCCTCCTGTACAGTGTCGTGAACCTCCGTCCATAGTTCTTTAGGCTCTCTATCAGATCTAATCCCTTGAATCTATTTGTCACTTCCACTGTGTAATCGTAAGGGATTTGATTTAGGTCATACCTAAATGGTCTAGTGGTTTCCCCTTCTTTCTTCAATTTAAGTCTGAATTTGGCAATAAGGAGTTCATGATCTAAGCCACAGTCAGCTCCTGGTCTTGTTTTTGCTGACTGTATAGAGCTTCTCCATCTTTGACTGCAAAGAATATGACTCATCTGATTTCAATATTGACCATCTGGTGATGTCCATGTGTAGAGTTGTCCCTTGTGTTGTTGGAAGAGGGTGTATACTATGACCAGTGTGTTCTCTTAGCAAAACTCTTTTAGCCTTTGCCCTGCTTCATTTTGTACTCCAAGGCCAAACTTGCCTGTTACTCCATGTATCTCTTGACTTCCTACTTTTGCCTTCCAATCCCCTATGATGAAAAGGACATCCTCTTTTGTTATTAGTTCTTGAAAGTCTTGTAGGTCACCATCAGTTCAGTTCAGTTCAGTTCAGTCGCTCAGTCGTGTCCGACTCTTTGTGACCCCATGAATCACAGCACGCCAGGCCTCCCTGTCCATCACCAACTCCTGGAGTTCACTCAAACTCATGTCCACCAAGTCAGTGATGCCATCCAGCCATCTCATCCTCTGTTGTCCCCTTCTCCTCCTGCCCCCAATCCCTCCCAGCATCAGAGTCTTTTCCACTGAGTCAACTCTTTGCATGAGGTGGCCAAAGTATTGGAGTTTCAGCTTTAGCATCAGTCCTTCCAATGAACACCCAGGACTGATCTCCTTTAGAATGGACTGGTTGGATTTCCTTGCAGTCCAAGGGACTCTCAAGAGTCTTCTCCAGCACCACAGTTCAAAAGCATCAATTCTTTGGTGCTCAGCTTTCTTCACAGTCCAACTCTCACATCCATGCATGACCACGGGAAAAACCATAGCCTTGATTAGATGGACCTTTGTTGGCAAAGTAATGTGTCTGCTTTTTAATATACTATCAAGGTTGGTCATAACTTTCCTTCCAAGGAGTAAGCATCTTTTAATTTCATGGCTGCAATCAGCATCTGCAGTGATTTTGGAGCCCAAAAAAATAAAGTCTGACACTGTTTCCACTGTTTCTCCATCTATTTCCCATGAAGTGATGGGACCAGGTGCCATGATCTTTGTTTTCTGAATGTTGAGCTTCAAGCCAACGTTTTCACTCTCCTCTTTCACTTTCATCAAGAGGCTTTTTAGTTCCTCTTCACTTTCTGCCATAAGGGTGGTGTCGAGGTTATTGATATTTCTCCTGGCAATCTTGATTCCAGCTTGTGCTTCTTCCAGCCCAGCATTTCTCATGATGTACTCTGCATATAAGTTAAATAAGCAGGGTGACAATATTCAGCCTTGACGTACTCCTTTTCCTATTTGGAACCAGTCTGTTGTTCCATGTCCAGTTCTATCTGTTGCTTCCTGATCTGCATATAGGTTTCTCAAGAGGCAGGTCAGGTGGTCTGGTATTCCCATCTCTTTCAGAATTTTCCACAGTTTTTTGTGATCCACACAGTCAAAGGCTTTGGCATAGTCAATGAAGCAGAAATAGATGTTTTTTCTGGAACTCTCTTGCTTTTTCCATGATCCAGTGGATGTTGGAAATTTGATCTCTGGTTCCTCTGCCTTTTCTAAAACCAGCTTGAACATCTGGAAGTTCACAGTACACGTATTTTGAAGCCTGGCTTGGAGAATTTTGAGCATGACTTTACTAGTGTGTGAGATGAGTGCAATTGTGCAGTAGTTTGAGCATTCTTTGGCATTGCCTTTCTTTGGGATTGGAATGAAAACTGACCTTTAACTTTACTTTCTTCAGCGTTAGTGGTTGGGGCATAAACTTGGATTCCTGTGATATTGAATGGTTTGCCTGGAAACGAACAGAGATCATTCTGTTGTTTTTGAGATTGCTCCCAAGTACTGCACTTTGGACTCTTTTGTTGACTATGAGTACTACTCTACTTCTAAGGGATTGTTGCTCACGGTAGTAGATATAATGGTCATCTGAATTAAATTCACCCATTCCAGTTCATTTTAGTTCACTGATTCCTAAAATGTTGATGTTCACTCTTGCCATCTCCTGTTTGACCACTTCCAATTTACCTTGATTCATGGACCTACATTCCAGATTCCTAGGCAGTATTGTTCTTTACAGCATCAGACTGTAAGACTTCCATCACTAGTCACATCCACAATTGGGTGTTCTTTTCACTTTGGCCCATCTCTTCATTCTTTCTGGATTTGTCTCTTCATGCTTCTCTAATAGCATATTGAGCACCTACCAACCTTGGGAGTTAATCTTTCAGTGTCAGATCTTTTTGCCTTTTCATACTGTTCATGGTGTTCATGTTGGATCATAGAAAAAGCTAGAGAGTTCCAGAAAAAAATCTACTTCTGCTTTATTGACTATGCCAAAGCCTTTGACTGTGTGACTCAAACAAACTGAAAAATTCTTAAAGAGATGGGATACCAGACCACCTTACCTGCCTCCTGAGAAATCTGTATGCAGGTCAAGAAGCAATAGTGAGAACTGGACGTGGAACAACAGACTGGTTCCAAATTGGGAAAGGAGTACATCAAGGCTGTATATTGTTACCCTGCTTATTTAACTTATATGCAGAGTACATCATGAGGAACGCTTAACTGGGTGAAGCACAAGCTGGAATCAAGATTGCCAGGAGAATTATCAATAACCTCAGATATGCAGGTGACACCATCCTTATGGCAGAAAGCAAAGAGGAACTGAAGAGCCTCTTGATAAAGGTGAAAGAGGAGAGTGAAAAAGCTGGCTTAAAACTCAACATTCAAAAAATCAAGATCATGGCATTTGGTTCCATCACTTCATGGCAAATACATCGGGAAACAATGGAAACAGTGACAGACTTTATTTTGGGGCACTTCAAAATCACTGCAGATGGTGACTGCAGCCATGAAATTAAAAGATGCTTGCTCCTTGGAAGAAAAGCCATGACCAACCTAGACAGTATATTAAAAAGCAGAGACATTGCTTTGCCAACAAAGGTCCATCTAGTCAAAACTATAGTTTTTCCAGTAGTCGTGTATGGATATGAGAGTTGGACCATAAATAAAAAAAAAATTTAAAAAATTTAAAAACTTAAAAAATAAATAAATAAATAAACTCAAAAATAAATAAATGTCTTCATGACAAAAAAAAGAAAGAAAGAAAGCTGAGCACCGAAGAATTGATGCTTTTGAACTGTGGTGTTGGAGAAGACTCTTGAGAGTCCCTTGGACTGCAAGGAGATCCAACCAGTCCATCCTAAAGGAAATCAGTCCTGAATGTTCATTGGAAGGACTGATGTTGAAGCTGAAACTCCAATACTTTGGCCACCTGATGGGAAAAACTGACTCATTGGAAAAGACCCTGATCCTGGGAAAGATTGAAAGCGGGAGGAGAAGGGGATAAGAGAGATTGAGGTAATTGGATGGCATCACCAACTGGATGCACGTGAGTTTGAGCCAACTGCGGGAGTAGTTGGTGATGGATAGGGAAGACTGGCGTGCTATAGTCCATGGGGTTACAAAGAGTCGGACATGACTGAGTGACTGAACTGACTGACTGACTGACTTGGCCCAGTATGAATTCACGTTGTTGTCCCTTAGAGCAATGTTATCCCCTCAGCTTTCTAACACCTGTAGCCCACAGACTGGAGCCAGTTGTTTTAGATTTACAGGTGAATACGTATCATCTAGGGTTTCCTGTTCTTATTTTTAATCTCTTGGGTCAAAATGTCACAGAGTGATGTGTGTCTTCATTTACTTATAAACCCAGGTTTTTCCCATTCCATTCTGCACAGATACCGCCGACAGCCAGTCAATAAATACTGTTCCGTCTCCTATGAGGCACAAGGCTCTGGGGATGGAGTTAATGAATCCAAAGTTTGGGGCCTGCCTCCCCAGGACATTCAGTCATGTGAGAGATGAGTGCTGAACATGTCACAAGAGAGGCTTAATAAAATCAATGCAGATGCCAAGTGTTGGAGGGAGAAAGGCAGGTGTTCCATAAGAGCAGAGCGGGGGCTCCTAGGGCTGGGGCAGGAAGGCTTCCTTGAGGAAGGGACATCTCGGTTGAGACCTCAAAGGTCAATAGGGGCTCCTCAAGCCAAGAGGGCTAGCCAACCTCAGGGTCTTTGCCCAAATTCCAGAATCCCAGGCCCCAGCTCACATAATCAGATTCTGGCCAGAGCAGCAGGCTTCTCTCTCTGCCTGCCGCCTTCCACCTTCCTTGTCAGCAGCTGGCCCTTAACAAGTGACTAATCTTCAGCGCGTTTGATATGGAATGGGCAGCGAAAATAATCACCTGTCAAGGATTCCATCTTCATGAAAGACACGGCAGCGATCGGGTTTCAGGATGCGTGGGCTCGTGAACCCTGGGGAGCTCACCCTTCAAACAGGACATTGATCTTCCCCCTGTCTCCCCGGATGGCCTGCGTTGAGCTGCAGCTCATATTTCCTGGACCTTCAGAGGGAGATGAGTGCAAGGAGGCCAACAATGGCTCAGAGATACGGGGGCCCCACCCACTGTGAGGTGTGTAGAAAGCCGCCAAACGGTTACTATTCCTGAGTATTCCCCAGGTGCCAGGCAGCACACTCAGCATGCTCACTGCGACAACTTCCTCCTTCAGATCCTTGGATTTGGAGATTTTTCATGTTCGAGCCTGAACTCTGGATCCCCTGCCCACCCGACCCCCTCCCAGTCCATCAGCAAATCCACCTTAAACACCCATCTATCCACCACCTGGGCTGGTGCCCGCTGACCCAGAGGCTAGAATGGGTGGCATTCATTAATTCTGACAGACTGCCCCCAGGACCCTAGAACTGTCCAGCTTCCTGACCACTCCAAGACCCAGTTCTGGGACTCTCCTGTTCAATCCCAGGATTCCTTTTTTTCTTGAGTTAGAAATGTTCTCACGGCAGTGACAAATCCCCAAGTGATGGAGCTTTGTTTTCTTCCTTCCTGGTAGTATAACGCTAGTTAACAGGATTGTTTGAATGGCCCCAAATACAACAAAATCCTTTCCCTCTTAATGTGTCTGGATGAGCAGGGACAGCAATGCTTGGCATTAGCGTGGTGTGATTTTTCGTCTCCTTCTGTCTTCTTGCCTTCACTCATGGAGACAGGGAGAGGGAGAGGGACGGGAATGATTCATTCTCCAGCTTAGCCTGGCTCCAGCCTCAATGGCAAATACGTGGATTTTGTCCAAAACTAGATGAACACGATGGCCTCATATTTGGGATGAAGCCAACAACGCCCTTGGAACAGGGCTATTCTGTCACTGTCACAGGCTCCCAGGGAAATGACTGTCATTTTTATTTTGCTGGGGGATGGTCACTAACCATGAAGGGTAGGGGGCCATGTGAAGGTCATTCCTTGTGCTGTTTTTCTTTTGCAGTGCTAGATTAGTAATGGAAGAGCCTGACCAAAGAGTTTTTCCTCCCAGCATTTAATGAAAGGCACAGGTGTGGCTGAGGGGTACTCAGCCATGTGTGGCTTAGGGCAGCGAGAGAGTGAGTTCCAAGAGTTCCTATCTACGCGGAATCAGTCCTGTTCTGATTTAAGACGAGCTGGTTGCCAAGTAGAAAATACAAGGAACTCTTTTCTTTCCCAGTCTGGATGCTTTTTTTGGGCTGTGCGTGTGTGTTGCTTTTTAACAAAGGTCAAGCTGAACGCTGGCTCCAAAACCTTTAGCTAGATCTAAGGAAAAGTGTTGAACTTGAAAAAAGAAAAAGTGGGCATGGCTTAGGCATCCCTTCACTCCAGTTAGGATGGCTGAAGTGTTATTTCCAAGGACGGAAGCAGATGAAGGCAGGGAGCTGGTGTGGCAACAGGGTTTCAGAAATCACCACCATCATCCCTGACACCACCATCACCATCTTCATCATCGCTGTCACCAATTTTCTCACCACCACCATCATCATCACCATCATCATTACCACCATCATTACTGTCATTATCGTTGTCATCACATCACTAACTTAATTTGACCACCTACTATGTGCCAGGCACCATGCTAAGCCCTCAGTGTGCACCTCCCTGTTATTTTTCTCCCTACGCTCTGTTCCATTTTTCTTCTTGGCACGTCGCTCTAAGGGGCATTGCATCGTATCTTTGTTGGTACGCTGTTTCCTTTTTCCTTCCCTCGCCTGCTCAGAATGGAAACTCCACAAGCGCTTTATTAGCTGTATTGACACTGGGATTCCCGGGACCTAGCCCAGTGCCTGTGAGTGACCTAATAGGTGACTGACAAATAGTATTAAATAGTTGAATGAAAGAGTATTATTAATGACAAGTTAGGTACTTTCACTGTTATCACCTTGGAGATGGGAGGAGTGAAGCTCAGGAGCTAAATAGCAATAGCTTGCCCGAGGCTGTTGGTCCGAGTCAGGACTCAGAGTGAGGTGGTTAACACCAATCTCAGCCTTTAGTCTCTAGACAAAGCTGTGCCTTCGTCTTTGCTCCTGAGTTAACAAGCTACAGATGCTTCAAGACTTTTAAACCTCCACACCTCTGGTTATTTTTCTGAAGCAAATGGACTGCATCACTGCTCTCCAAAAGGAGGGGAAAAAAAAAGTCCTGAAAGAGTGAAAAACCACCCACATCTGCTTCTCTGCTTGACATGAAAACATGAGCTTGTGTCTCCAAAACTCTTAATTAATGACTTGCCAAAGTACGAACCATTTGCCCAGACCAAGGCAGGGATAAAGGTTGACTGACAAGGCTCTAATTAAACCCCAATTTATAATCTAACAGCCTGAGATCTTTCAGGTCAAAAAGGGCTTTGATCCTAGAAATTGTGCTAATATGCTTTCCCCCACCCCCAGCTCCTCCATCTCTGTCTGGCACACCTCCCCCCAACTCCCCCACAACAACCCCCACCCCCCACACACAGCCCCAGACCCCCCAACCCCCTCCACCCTGGACTTCAGGATGGGTGCTGCAGTGGCAGGGCTGTAGCCCTGTTGAAAAGAAATTAGTTCCCTGCGGTGGCTGAATGAGCTGTCTTTAAAAATAACAACAAACCAACATGGGGTCTTGAGATAGCAATCTGGCCGTGGGCTCCCTCAGTGGGAACGTCATTTGCATAGCAAGCAGGCCAGATGGTTCTGAGACAAATTCCAGTATCTGTGACGTTGAGGGAGCCAGGTTGCCTGGGGCAGGGGAGGGGCAGGGAGTGGGCAAAGGTTGGGGTGGTGGGTGTTGCCCTTGTGGGACTCAAGGGAACTGACTTTCTCTGATATGCGGGGAGGGGGATCCAACTTAAAAAACTAATAGTGAAAGTGACTCAGTTGTGTCAGACTCTGCGACCCCACGGACTATACAGTACATGGAATTCTCCAGGTCAGAATACTGGAGTGGATAGCCTTTCCCTCCTCCAGGGGATCTTCCCAACACAGAGATCAAACCCAGGAATCAAACCCAGGTCTTCTGCATTGCATGTGGATTCTTTACCAGCTGAGCCACAAGGGAAGACCAAAAACAAAAAATAGGCAATAATATTTAGGAAATAATCAGGCCACACAACTAGAGGAGTGGGTGTGTCTGTGATGGTTTGGGTGTGAGGTAGCCAGCAAGCTGAAGCCAGGAGTCTTTCTTTCCCTAGTCAGCTGGAGAGGGCCACATAAGTAGGGCCAGTTTGGGGGATTTAGACAATTTGGGAAATTTAAAAAATATTGGGTGAGTGACATAGGCTCACCCACTTTTACTGTGTCAATTAAGTACTTGAAAAATAACAAGCAAACAAATGGATCAGCAAAAATAACAACCTTATTAGCTGCCCTTACAACCAATTAATTTATTTTAAAAAGATTATTTTAAACATACACCCAAAGTGGGGAGAACAGCATTGCAGAGAATGGTGGGCATTCTCATGAAAGGGTAGTGGGTGTTGGTAGACGCATTTCTACATACTCACATTGTCCTGATTTTTCTCACTTATCCGTTGGTAAAAAAGTCAGTTCTAGATCAGCCAAGCTCAAGGTCCGACATTTGTAGGGTGACCGCAAGTCCCTGTTGGGCTGGGACAGTTAAATTGAGGCAAGTGTTAATTAATTAATGTCCATGCATGTGTTCTAATATCTCCTTTCATTCAAATGGGCCCCGGTTTAGACCATCAGTTATGTGGTCCCCTGAGCCCTGGGGCACCTCTAGTGCAGCCAGTGCCCAAGACTTTGATTTTACTCCATGACCCTGTGGCTGTATGTTTAGTGCTCTTTCAAAATGCTTTTGTTCTGACTTCAGTAGAAGGAAGTGGACATGTGATGCTCTGAGATGGCTATCCCTTTGCCACCAAGCTTCTCTCTTACACCCCACTCTTAATAGCTTTATTGAGAGAGCATTGACATGTCAAAATTGTGCGTGTTCGAGGGGCATACATAATCTGACGTTTGGTGTATGCATATGTGATGAAGGCTCTTCCTTCTTCCTTTCCTTGTGCCACATGCTGCTCTGAAACGTCTTTGGGTAGAGGAGCAAGAAGTTCAGCGCCATCAAAGACATCATGTACGTGATTCTGTTCAAGCGTATCATGTTGGCTTGGAAAACAGAGGGAGAAGTCCCAGTTTTCCAACCCCAACCCGACCACCAGTGTGCAGGAAAGCCTCCAGCACCTCTGCACCTCACTGCAGCTTGTCTGCCTCCTTGGCTGGGTTTTGCTGCTCATCGACTGCATCTTGCTTACAGAAGCACCCCATTCCAGGATCAGATTTTCACCTTGACTATCACACTTCCCACATCATCTGTAAACCCTATGCATGCACTCATGTGCTATTGGAGAAGGGACGAGGAATTCGATGCAAAGGGATGTTGTCGAGATCAAACACCCTTATTTCAGGCAGCGTAAGCACGACCTCACATTCACTGGGTGAGAGAAAGTACGCTGTCTCTAGAAGGCCCACCAGCTCCTGAGTGTTCGTTCCAGCTAAGGGTCCAGGAATGCTAGGCGGTGGTGACAGTGATGATGACTGCAACCATGATGAAAGCGATGGCCACCCGGGGGCCACTGGACACCCCCGCTCCGTCACTGCTGACTCGTGTGCGCCGGTGCTCTGCAGACTGTCCTGAGAAGTGAGGGCAGTGGGCATGGTTTGGTGACCCTTCCTCCAAGTCACCAACTTGCTGCTGAGAGATTAGATTTAACAGGAACTTTCGGGATCTTCTGGTCCAATCCATCCTTTTTACAGAGGAGAAAATACCCAAAGCCCAGAAGGAAAGCTCCATGTGTTAATATTTGTATTCCTACCCAAAGCTATAGGTACCTAACACATTTTTTAAACTATCAGAAGGGTGGTCCTTCAGTTCAGTTCAGTTCAGTCGCTCAGTCGTGTCCGACTCTCCGCAACCCCATGAATCACAGCACGCCAGGCCTCCCTGTCCATCACCAACTCCCGGAGTACACTCAAACTCATGTCCACAGAGTCGGTGATGCCATCCAGCCATCTCATTCTCCGTCGTCCCCTTCTTCTCCCGCCCCCAACCTTTCCCAGCATCAGAGTCTTTTCCAGTGAGTCAACTCGTCGCATGAGGTGGCCAAAGTATTGCAGCTTCAGCTTTAGCATCAGTCCTTCCAATGAACATCCAGGATTGATCTCCTCTAGAATGGACTGGTTGGATCTCCTTGCAGTATAAGGGACTCTCAAGAGTCTTCTCCAACACCACAGTTCAAAAACATCGATTCTTCGGTGATCAGCTCTCTTCACAGTCCAACTCTCACATCCATACATGACCACGGGAAAAACCATTGCCTTGACTAGACGGACCTTGGTTGGCAAAGTAATGTCTCTGCTTTTTAATATACTATCAAGGTTGGTCATAACTTTCCTTCCAAGGAGCAAGCGTCTTTTAATTTTATGGCTGCAGTCAGCATCTGCAGTGACTCTGGAGCCCAAAAAAATAAAGTCTGACACTGTTTCCACTGTTTTTCCATCTATTTCCCATGAAGTGATGGGACCAGATGCCATGATCTTTGTTTTCTGAATGTTGAGCTTCAAGCCAACCTTTTCACTCTCCTCTTTCACTTTCATCAAGAGGCTTTTGAGTTCCTCTTCACTTTCTGCCATAAGGGTAGTGTCATCTGCATATCTGAGGTTATTGATATTTCTCCCAGCAATCTTGATTCCAGCTTGTGCTTCTTCCAGCCCAGCGTTCCTCATGATGTACTCTGCATATAAGTTAAATAAGCAAGGTGACAATATACAACCTTGACGTACACCTTTTCCTATTTGGAACCAGTCTGTTGTTCCATGTCCAGTTCTGACTGTTGCTTCCTGACCTGCATACAGGTTTCTCAAGAGGCAGGTCTAGGTTTGACCAAACAAATGAGCTCTTTAGCGATGTGGTCTTCATCCTCCTCTGAGCTATTCTGTCCTGTACAGCATTGGAGCTCAATACACCTGCACAGAGCTGTGCTTTGCCAGAACATTTCATGGGCCAGACCTTCTGCCTCCTCTTCGATCAAGGACCCAGCTCCAGTGGCACCCCCATGGTCCCTGGGGAGTTGCTATGGGGGGTGGAGTGCGCCCCTCCTCAAGAGGACCCTCTGGGCTTATAGGCCCTAGTTCTCATTTCTGAGCAACAAGATCATTGAACAAAAACAAATGCCTGCTTTGTGTGTATTTCTCTCCTTTCTTGAGGGGAGGGGGTGTTCAGGGAGAATTGAGATTGGAGACACAGTCAGAGATGCTGCCAAAACAATCAGAAGCCCTCTGAAGGAAGCGAGAGCCAATGCCAGCGTCCAAAGCGGCAGCCAAGATTTAGGAAGCTCAAATACCTCACCCGCCTTGATTTAGAGCCCTTCTCGGCTGACATTTAACATGCGACTTGCCTGGTGGGCAGGTTTCTTGCAGTGTTTGGGGAAGGCTAAGTGGATTGGAATAGCGCTGACCTCATCAGCGTTGGCACTCTTAGGATCTGGCGCCATCACTGAGCTCAGAGCAGCTCCATCTGTATGACTCCACACCCGCTGTGGGACTTGGAAAGCCCAGTGCCTATCCTGGGAAGGAAAAGGTTGGTTTTGGTGCGGGGGTCCAGGCCCACCCAGGGAGAGCTATGCAGACTGCAGAGCAACCATCGGTCTTACTGTGAAAAGACACGTGGTAGAGTTCAGTCAACCAGAGGCCAACGTCAGACTATAGAGTAGAAGTCCTGGGGAATTAGGTTCCATATGTTGATACAGTTTGTAATGATGAGAGCCATCTAGAATGGAATACCTTGATTAAAGAATCAGTCTGTCCACCATAGGAATTGCTCAGAAAGTTTAGAGGACCACTTGGTTGAGGATGTTGAAGATTTTAAAACTCTGGGGTGGGTAGAGGTGGACTAGATTAAATCTCAGGTCTGAGACTTGATCAGGCAGAAAGGATGGTGCCGTTACTGGCTTCTGGAATACAGGAACACCTCAGTGACCCGGGGTTTCATGGATCAGGCACTCTTAACTTGTTTCTGAAAAAGAACCAAAGGTGACAAGAAAATACTAAATGGCTCTGAGAACCCTGAAGTGATGCTGTAGAGTTCATGAATTTTCTAAGTAGGAGAGCACCCAGGGTTCTCGTTTGTGACCTAACAGCTCCTACTTCAGACACAGTTCTAACAGACTTGCTTGTGTGATCCCCCTGCTGGAGCTGCTAGAGAAAAGTACATTAAGGAAATTGGGGAAGAATATTGTAATTTTTAACACATTAATAACAAGGAGTACATGTGGACAGTGGATGACGAAGGGGGAAACCAAAAGAACAAAAGAGAGAAAAACACTCGTAAGTATGGTGCTTTGAGGCCATTTAATGGGAGGGGAAAGAGTTGTACAAACTCGAGGAGCATATGAAGAAGGGCCAGGTTATGGTCACCAAGAAGAAGTTAAATTATGTGCAGTGGTTTCTGTAAAATAAGACAGGATGATATACAATATGTCTTACAGAAATTTGTAATAAAAGATTGAAAGGTAGACAATTACCTGGAAGTTTGCAATACATAGGGCAGACATATGATTAAGATTCATACTATAAAATCATATCTATGTACTGGCATATAACATATAAACCGCTGAAATATAAAAATGGGCAAAGGGCAGGACAAATAGACATTTCTCAAAAATACCATATGTTGTCTTTGGCCAATTTACATGTAAAATATGCCCAGCATTATTAGCTATCAAGTACAGGCACACATTTTTAAAATGAGACCTTATTTTTGTCTGTTGGATTGTCCAAGACTTTAAAAGAACCAAAATTTTCCAAGTTGGTCAGAATGCCAGGAAGAAAGTCCTCTCAAACACGGCTGGTATGCATTTTGGAGAAGGCAATTAAGCCCTTTGTATCAAACTGTTACTTATCCATTTGTCAAATTTATCTAGAAATTCCATTCCCAGCAACTGACCCCTTAAGAAAGAGAATGAAGATCTATGTCCAAGGATATTCACTGAACTTAGAATTATTAAAAAAAAAAAAAAGAAATAGTCTGAAGTGCATTAATAGGGGATGAGAAAACATTATGGAATGTTCATGTGGTGAAGTATTATGGAAACTTCTAAAAATGAGATATCTTTGTAAATTGATGTGCTGTGAATAATATATTGTGAATGAAATATCCAGTTAAAGAGGAAAGGAAGTTGTAGTATTTAATGTGAAATATGATCCTTTTAAGGCATAAAGATGATGGTATTATTATTTAAACCACATTCACACCAAACTGTGAAGCGACTTTCAGTTCTTAAAAAGCAGTTTTCACTGCAGAAACAAGGCCAGGTTAGGGAGAGTCTTTTAACTTTTTTAAAAAAATAAAAAGCCTTGTTTAACCCACCAGTTGAACAAGCACTGCTTGGCGTCTTCACCTCTGTCCGACTGTACAGCATTATTCCCTGCTGTTCTTTTCAGCTCATCTAGTTGCTTCCTCATTGCACACACTCTGTTGGGTCTTTACAAAGATCTCTAATTTAATCTTCACTACCACCCTCAGGGGGCTTCCCTCGTGGCTTAGTGGTAAAGAATCCGCCTGCCAATGCAGGAGATGCAGGTTAGATCCCTGGGTCGGAAAGATCCCCTGGGGAAGGAATGGTATTCTTGCCTGGGAAATCCCATGGGCAGAGGAGCCTGAAGGGCTACAGTCCACGGGGTCTCAAAGAGTTGGACTCCACTGAGCACACACACCCGCACCACCCTCTCTGGCTGTACTTCCTTAATAACCCTGACTCAGGGTTATTAAGTATGTGAAGTCAAGTGGGCCTTAGAAAGCATCACTACGAACAAAGCTAGTGGAGGTGATGGAATTCCAGTTGAGCCATTTCAGATCTTGAAAGATGATGCTGTGAAAGTGCTGCACTCAATATGCCAGCAAATTTGGAAAACTCAGCAGTGGCCACAGGACTGGAAAAGGTCAGTCTTCATTCCAATCCCAAAGAAAGGCAATGCCAAAGAATGCTCAAACTACTGCACAATTGCACTCATCTCACACTCTAGTAAAGTCATGCTCAAAATTCTCCAAGACAGTCTTCAGCAATATGTGAACCATGAACTCCCAGATGTTCAAGCAGGTTTTAGAAAAGGCAGAGGCACCAGAGATCAAATTGCCAACATCTGCTGGATCATGGAGAAAGCAAGAGAGTTCCAGAAAAACATCTATTTCTGCTTCATTGACTATGCCAAAGCCTTTGACTGTGTGGATCACAATAAACTGTGGAAAATTCTGAAAGAGATGGGAATCCCAGACCACCTGACCTGCCTCTTGAGAAACCTGTATGCAGGTCAGGAAGCAACAGTCAGAACTGTACATGGAACAACAGACTGGTTCCAAATAGGAAAAGGAGTACGTCAAGGCTGAATATTGTCACCCTGCGTATTTAACTTATATGCAGAGTACATCATGAGGAACGCTGGGCTGGAAGAAGCACAAGCTGGAATCAAGATTGCTGGGAGAAATATCAATAACCTCAGATATGCAGATAACACTACCCTTATGGCAGAAAGTGAAGAGGAACTCAAAAGCCTCTTGATGAAAGTGAAAGAGGAGAGTGAAAAGGTTGGCTTGAAGCTCAACATTCAGAAAACAAAGATCATGGCATCTGGTCCCATCACTTCATGGGAAATAGATGGAAAAACAGTGGAAACAGTGTCAGACTTTATTTTTTTGGGCTCCAAAATCACTACAGATGCTGATTGCAGCCAGGAAATTAAAAGACGCTTACTCCTTGGAAGGAAAGTTATGACCAACCTTGATAGTATATTAAAAAGCAGAGACATTACTTTGCCAACCAAGGTCCGTCTAGTCAAGGCTATGGTTTTTCCCGTGGTCATGTATGGATGTGAGAGTTGGACTGTGAAGAAAGCTGATTGCTGAAGAATTGATGCTTTTGAACTGTGGTGTTGGAGAAGACTCTTGAGAGTCCCTTGTACTGCAAGGAGATCCAACCAGTTCATTCTAAAGGAGATCAATCCTGGGTGTTCATTGGAAGGACTGATGCTAAAGCTGAAACTGCAATACTTTGGCCACCTCATGCGACGAGTTGACTCACTGGAAAAGACTCTGATGCTGGGAAGGATTGGGGGCGGGAGGAGAAGGGGACGACAGAGAAAGAGATGGCTGGATGGCATCACTGACTCTGTGGACATGAGTTTGAGTGAACTCCGGGAGTTGGTGATGGACAGGGAGGCCTGGTGTGCTCTGATTCATGGGGTCACAGAGAGTCGGACACGACTGAGCGACTGAACTGAACTGAACTGAACTTGAGGTCCCCAGTTAATAAGTGGCTTAACCAGGATTGGAATCCAGGTCCATCTGCCCTCAAAATCAGGATTCTGCAATTCAGTCATTCATCCACTTATCAGATACATATTGAGGGGTTTTGGGGTTTTTTTTGACCCTTTGCTGCACCATTTTATTTGAAAACGGAAGGACTGAGGACATTTTTAGCATTTTGCTTCGCCATTTTGTTTGAAAGCGTGATTAGAGCTGGGAAGTGTGCACACAGAATCACATCTAGCGTGCACAGGAAGGTGTTGATCCCTCTGTGAGAATTTCGCAAGGATAAAGGATGAAAACTCTTGTTTCTCCAGTGTCAGGCATGGAATCCCCAATCTGGAGCTGTTATGCTTCATGCTAACCATTTTACATTGGAGAAAAAGTCCTAGGAATAAAACAATCAGGAAATGGAAACCCAAACTGGGGGTACCCAAGGGGACATTGAGATCAGTTAGAAGTAAGACAAGAGGAAATACGAGACTGATCTCGGAAGAATCATGTTGCTCAAGCCTGGAAGCCCAGGTAGGGGGTGGGCGCAGGTCAGAAGGAAGTTTGGGGAGGTGAGGGAGAGGCATTGTCCCAGATGCCGGGACCCTCAGCTTTGGGGTTGGGGCTGGTGAGGAGGGCATGAAGAGAGTTAAGCCAGGACCAGGAGGTCTGAATGACAGGACTTGGGGTGGGTGACTCAGGTCTCTACTTTCAGATCTGGACCACAAGAGAGTCCACACTCTCCCCCAAGGAAGAGGTCGCTGAACACAGTGCCCAGAGACCATGGATAGACTCCCAGGGTGTCTGCAGGAGGCCCAGAACAGCCCCTCTTTGAAGCTCCCTAAGCCACAAGTGGGCTGTTCATCTCGGCCCCATGGGACGTGGAGAAGGCCTGGTGTCCATGTGCCCTCTCTAAGCCACGCTGACTGGGCCTGTCTGGGAGGGGCCTGAGACTCTTTCCTTCTTTACGTCCTGTAAACATCTCCAGGTTAAATCTAAGGTGCATCCAGGGTAGAAGTGCTGTCCAAGCTCTTTTTAAATCCGATTATGCATTTGCATATTTCCTAGGAGTGCTGATTTCATTGGTCTTCATAAGTGGGGTGCCACTGGGGAGCCCCTGTGTGATGGTGGGGCTGATGTCTGGGTCCTAGAGACACCACCTGGTTTTGCTGTGTGGTCCTAGCTGAGTCCTTTGGCTCTGTGGCCCCCAGTTCCTTCTCAGAAGGACTGTCGAAATCCCCATCCCTGGTCTGCTGCCCACTGCCTGCTGCCCACTGCCAGCCCAGTAGCAACAGACACTTATGGAGTGAACACGTGAGCAGATGCAAGGGTCATTTCATACAACCAAGCTCAATCTCCACCTGTTTTAATCTTTTGTGGCTCTAGACTTCTTAGGAACTCACGTTTCACAGGGTGGTGGGGTTAGAACATGGGGCTGTGCTGCAGCTGTATTTTTAAATTTTTATATCATTTGCAAAAACCTGAATATTTACAACCCCTCAAAACCACTGTTTCACCATTGGCTTAGAACATGACCAACCCACCTACTCACCTTTAACCCATATTAAACCAGCCAGCAGGCATCTCCAAACTGTCAGCCTTCAGCTCCACTGACCCTTTTCTTTGTAGCAATTTTGCAAAAAGGGATCTGGGGCTTGACCAAGTCACAAACTGTCTGATTTGAGCTTTTCCCCACTAATTAAATTCAAACCATTAATCAGATGAGAGACTGTTTTCTTCTTGCCTTTGACCTCAAGTCGATTTGCTCTTCACATCTGTCACCTTGGAAACTTTACCCTCTGGGAAAGGGTTCGCTCCAGCTTTTGAAGTTGGCAGAGGAAAGATAAGGCCACAGAGACCAGCAAAGGAACTGTGAGGGACTCCTGGAACACCATCCACACAGACATGCTGCTTCTGCAGCCAAAGAGATGGTGAAGTGTTGTTCCAATTTTGTTTGTTTGCCAGTCAGTGCATGTTTTCATGTTGTGTGCCCAAGGAGGAGGGTGATTTGTCTTTAGAAGCTTGTTACTCTTCAGTGGACTCCCTGGTGTTTCTTACTGGCGTTGGTTTACAGCTGTTCTGCCTGAAAAACAAAAAAGTCCTGAACAGATTTCAGTAGCTGTGTGTTACTCACTTAAAGATCAAGTTCTGCAAGGTAAACTGGAGGTGACAGCTGAGAAATAAACACTGCCCACATGCAGGTGGGCCTCGATTTTGCTGAAAGGTGACCCTGGCCTTAGGTGAAGTGGAGGTTAAGCCGTGTCCTACCATAAAGAGAAAAAAATCTAGAACAAAAGTCAGCCTCTGGGATTTGAACCTTGGGACTGGGGAGGGTTCAGGGCACAAGCCACTGCTCTGTAATGAGCCCTGGTGTCTGGTTTCCAGAACGTCATGGTTATCAGCCGCGGGGGCTTGGGTGGATTAACATCTGAGTCTGAGTGTGCGGCTGCCGCTGGTCCTATTGCCCAGGCTGCTTTGTCTGCTCATGTGAACTGTATCACAGCCCCTGCAGCATGAGGAGCTGTAGCGCCCAACCCAGGGGGGCCGTGCTTCCCTCCTTGGGCAGAGATGGCAGCTCCAGGGAGCTTGCCCCATCTTTGAGGGCAATCAGACCCTGCCATGGTTCTGCATCTTTTAAGTTCACATGGGTTTCAAAGTTTGAGCCTCTCTAAAAGGATATGCTGTTAGCTTTTTAAACCAGGTGACTGATGATTTTCTCCTAAGGATAGCTTCACTCTGATAAACATGGTCAGTTTGGAAGTGGGTACATAGGCCGAAGAATTGATGCTTTTGAACTGTGGTGCTGGAGAAGACTCTTGAGAGTCCCTTGGACTGCAGGGAGATCCAACCAGTCCATTCTAAAGGAGATCAATCATGGGTGTTCATTGGAAGGAATAATGCTAAAGCTGAAACTGCAATACTTTGGCCACCTCATGCGACGAGTTGACTCACTGGAAAAGATTCTGATGCTGGGAAGGGTTGGGGGAGGGAGGAGAAGGGGACGACAGAGAATGAGATGGCTGGATGGCATCACTGACCCTGTGGACATGAGTTTGAGTGAACTCCGGGAGTTGGTGATGGACAGGGAGGCCTGGCGTGCTGTGATTCATGGGGTCATGGAGAGTCGGACACGACTGAGCGACTGAACTGACTGACTGACTGACATAGGCCATAGTCCCTCCTTGGACAACATGCTGTTAGAGGTGCTAAAATGTGGTCCCTGACCTTAAGGGGTCATCTCTTTTTTTTTTCGGTCCTGAGTATCAAATGAGCAGAAACAAGTTTGGGACATTTTGAGGAAGAGATGCTCATTGAATAAGAAGTTTTCACAGAAGTGCTAAAGCTTAAAGGACCATCGGTATCACTGGGAGCTTTATGAATATCCAGGCGCTGAGACCCCACCAGAGATTCGCATGCACCCACCCATTCATGCATCAGACTTGCATCAGCTTCACCAGGTGAACTGGAGGCAGAGTCAGTGCCGAGAGTCGTGTTTTCGGTCAAGGCCACAATAGAGCACAGTGTCCAGACCACGAAGTAAGGCTTCTAGTAAATTCTGATGGGTGGGAATGAATAAAAGCTACCTTGGAGAGGGACCAAGTACTGTCCAGGGTGGATGGACCACCCAACCGTAGAGCTGAAAGCATCCACACGGTCAGGAGAAGACTCTTTACACTCTTAAAAACCCCACCTTGTGCTTTCATACCCACTTGTGCTTAGGGAGGGGTAAGAGGGGCCTCCTGGCACAAGGCACGGACTGGGAAAGGTCAGGAACAAGGTGCTCCCTGGCCCAGCCAGAAGGCAACGGATGGACCGCAGGCCTATATTTTGCCTGACACCAGAGGCTACCCCTTCATGGTCACAGCATACAGAGAAGTCACTGTCATTTCCTGTGACTTTAGTCCGGGAGTCTTCAACTGCTGTGGGACATCTCACATGTTAAATCCATATCTCCTGGTGTTCCTGATGAACTCAGAAGACCCAGCCACACCAGGCCGGTGTTCCCCTCCAGAACAGGAGCCCAGAGCCCCACTGGGGTGTCCACTTTGGGCAAGCTCTGGGCTCTCGGTTCACCCCAATCCCCACTGCCCCTCATCGCCTGCCCCATCTGCTTCACTGGGACACACTGCCTGCCTAGTCTCTGGAGGCCATTGGGTTTGCGATGTTTCAGACAGCGGGAGAATCACATCCTCTGTGGCGTGTTCACACATTGTGTGGAAGCAGGTCATCTCCAGTCGGAATCCTTTGCCGGGAGACTGGATCAGGTCACTGATGGGGGAAACCGATAGCCCGTCACAGGTTAACGAGCCCTGTGCTCCAGAGAGGATATATAAATACGCCCCAGAGAGGGTCTGAACTTCCCCCCACCTATCTGATCCAGCTCTAATTGTTACCAATTGGTATTCCCTTACGCCCATGCTTTCTTTGTAACAGAGACGGTCTCGGGTTCTACTTCAGAGTGACCCCTTGTTCCAACTGCCCATCCACGGGGTCACTGACTTCCTGGGATAAGAATTTAGGGGTTTTGGTGTTTGAAACATCCTATTTTCTTTCTTCCCTAACCCAGATTCGTTTATTTTAAAATCATCAGGAGTCCCCATACTTTCGAAAGCTGTTCTTACCGCGTCCATATTGCTAAGCAAAGTCATCCTAATTTTCCCCAAGTCCTGACACAGGCTTTTTATTTTGTTTGTTTGTGCATTTGTAAGAAGTGAGCCTTGACAGGAAGACACATGTGTTGACAAGGTTCTGTCCTTGCTGGCCTTTTAACCCACATCATGGATAATTGTCCGTAGAATGGTGAGCTGGTGATTGGTTGAAATCCCACGCTGTGCCCTCTGGCCTCTAACACAGTGAGCAAACTGTGGGCCGGGGTGGATTCGCCATTCCCCAACCCCGGACTGCCCTGCGGTCTGAGCTAGAGTAAGCACCTGAAGCATGACATCTTCCAGAGCAGGTGCTAGACACCTTGGTGCCAACCTGGCCCTGATCCGCTCAGATATGCTGGGCTGTGTACACGATGAGCCACGGTGGAGGGTGGCATGGAAGAAAGACTCCTTCTCCCCTCCGTCTCCCCCCGCACCCAGCCTCTCAGTGGAGGGACATGAGCCGTGCACTGGGAGGAACAGAGGTGTGTCAGGGCTGGAGGTGGGAGGTAACAGCCCACGAGCCCAGGGTCCTTCAGGCGATGAAATTGCTCAGGCACTGGACCAGTGTGAAGGGTGCTCATCATTGTGAACGTACTAGACATGTCTGACTGTATACCCTTCAGTGGTTAGAAGGTTAATTTTGTTACGTGTATTTTACCACAGTAACACAAATGGCAGTGGGAAGGAAAGGGAGGATATTCACTGAGAAGAAATGTTTCAATGACAAACTACCATAGATAACCTCAGGGAGATAGGAGAAAGCATCATATCAGAGGAACAAGAGCATGGGTCTCTCACCTTCCTTGTGGGACATAATTATATGCACCTGTCTTACACGCAGGCACACACGTGTACTCACCCCCCCCACACACACACACACATGCACACCACGTCTGTAACCAGCACACTCATTGTGGTGCCGACATCCCAGGGTGACCTGGGCCCAGCACTTTCTTCTCCTGCAGATGGAGACCAAGTTTCCCCAGGCTGCAGTGAAAACGCCCCTTCAGTTCCAGGGATCCCAAACTTTGTGCTGCCTGAAGGGAAAGGGAGCTGTCATGTTGGAGCCATCTTGGTTTTCCAGAGGAACCCCAGACCAGATCAAACCCCAGGAACTCTCAGAGTCCGCCTAGCTGCCTTCCTATCATCAATTACCCGGTGTATTAATTCCTCCAAATACTCAGTCTTGAACCATAACTGAGTTCAGGGCTGGGTCCGACCCAGCCTGCCACAGAGCAGAGCCACACACGGGATGCCTTTGATGTGCAGGCAGGGCTGCTGCTGGGGAAGATCGGACCAGGGTTCAGATGTAGGGAACGGGGAATTGCCACCCGCCTGCCGTTTCCTTGGCGCAGTGGAACCCTAGGAGATCCAGCCAAACCCTATGTACTTGTTTGCGGGGCATCACAACAAAGAACCGCAAACTGTGTGTCTTAAACTCTTGTCTGGCTGTCCTGGAATTCCGGAATCAAGGTGTTGGCCGGCCCCACTCCCTCTGCAGCCTGTAGGGGTCCTTCCTTGACCCTTTGTGCCTCTGTCTTCTCATAAGGACACCAGCCGTATTTGGTTAGGGCCCGCCCTACTCCAGCGTGACCTCATCTCTAATTACATCTGTGATGACTGTTTCCAAGGAGGTCACATTCTGAAGTCCCGGGCATTAGGACACAATTCTGTCCATGACACCCAGCAGTCCCTCCTCACCCCAGCCCCTCTGGGGACCTCTGGGTGCCTCCCAAAATCTATGGCAAGCCTTTGCTGCTGAGCATCATGGCTCTCCACAGGGACCTCTGCAAAGCCCTGGCTTTCACGGTTTAAAGGAAGCCTAACATTTCAGCCATGGTTTTAATTAAAGGTTGATGGGCCATGTCATGACATCATCAATAAAACCAGCAAAATAAAAGGAAATAACTTAATAAGAGGCGTGGGAGGGCAGCCCGGGATTTGTCATGAAATTGCATTATGTAGCAATAAAACGGCGCTTTAGAGAACACTGGCAGGGCTCAGGCTGCCCAGCACTGTCCTTTGTTTACTAAGAAGTTCCACCCAGGCTCATCCACTCTCTGGGGCGCCTCCAGCCCAGACACTGCCCGCGAGTGTGGAATCTGATTTGTTCCCGAGCTGGGTGAACTGAGCAGGTTAATTCCAAACCGCTGGGTCTGAGTCAAGTTCTTTTCTGGAAATCGTGCACTGAAATTACCGGCAGCCTTGCACGGTGGGGGGGCGTGGGGTGACGCCGTCTCCTGGAGCCAGCGTGTCACTGTGCCGCCCGCCTGGGCAAAGCAGCCCGAGGCTCCAGAGCACAAGCCGAATGGGGACCCCAGGGTTAGAACTAGGTTCAGGCTTAAAAGTGGGGTTGGGGACGTCCCTGGCTGAATTCGTCCACGACTGTCATTTCCTTGAAGTTCATTGATAAACAGAAGTCTTGTAATATTTTTCAACTCCTTATGTCCAGATTCGTTGCTTAGAGTATCTACTTTCTTGGGAGCTAGAAAGATTTGGGGAGTCACATGACCTTCTGAGTGCTGCCGCTGAGGAAGAACGTTGACGGGCAGGGACAAGTGTGGCTGTCACGGGGGAGGCAGGTGGATGCCAGGCTGCCCCACAGGGCTGTGCCCTGCTGTGGGTGTCACCAAAGCAGCAAGCCATGGGTTCTGGAGCCAGCTCGGGTGAGGCTGGCCATGTTGTGAGCCCTGGCACGGCTTCTAGCAGAGCGGTGACTTTTTGCAATTTGCCCACCCAGAATGGGTGTCCTGACCTAATTCACAAAGATGCCTTACAGGCAGGTGTCGCCCTGGGTGAAAGGATATGACTGTGAAAGATAAAAGGGGAGTGGACACACCACTCTCCAGCTGAGCTGACGCGCGCGTTCACTCCATAGTCATTCTGAGCATCTGTTCCGGGCACCCTGCTGCCTGAAGGAAGGAGGCAGGAAGGAGCCGGGCCCTTCTGGGTCTCAGAAGACACAATGAACCAGTGGGTGGATGTTACATAGAGGCTGACTGTGCATGGGAAAGCACACTGACCAGGGCACCTCCTGGAGGGGGCGTTTGGAAGCATCTTGCTAGTGGAAGCTGTGTACATTCCATTCCCTCTTGGCTTCTCAGAGTCTGTTTTTTGGGTAAATGCGAATCATAGACCCACCAGGTAAGGCTGTTGAACAGCCCTGTGTGCAGCTGGGCCATGCCAACCTGGTGCAGGGAGGTGCCCATGGAGCACCTTTCACGGAGCTGCAGAGCTTGTTAAGAAATGGACTGGCCTTTATTTTATTTTATAATATTCATTATTTATTTAGCTGCATCACATTTTAGTTGTGGCTCACAGGATCTTCACTGTGGTGCCCAGGCTCTCTCGTTGCGGCTTGTGGGCTCAGTTGCCCCGTGGCATCTTAGTTCCCCGACCAGGGGTTGAACCCATGTCCCCTGCATTGGGAGCACAGAGTCTTATCCACTGGACCACCAAGGAGTTCCCCAGATTGACTGACTTTTAAACAGACCTTCACTGAATGCCCGCTATGTGGTATGTATGATTCCAAAGAGGGCTTAGGCAGAGAGAGAGAAACGGTCCCATCAGTGGCTAACACAGCTGGCCCGTGGAGTCCCAGCTCAGATCCTTCCCTTCCCGCCCACCTGCCCCGTGAACTTCAGGCCCGCCAGCCAGCCCTACAGTCGTGTAGGCCAATTGCCGGTTCCTTGCAGTAACCCCGTGCAAGCCCGCATCTTCATTTTGGTTCATGTGCTTATTAATCAGATCTCTTTGGGCCGATCCTTTCCCCTCCTGAATGGGAATAGTCACTTCAGGGAGAACTAAAAGAAGGGCATAAAGTTCACCGCCCCTGGCCATTTCCATAGAACGGTTCTCAATAAATGTTAGGTATTATCATCATGATTGTAGTTCATCACGCTAGTTTCTGAAGGATACTGTTGATCTGGTGAGAAAAGGAGATGGAGGGACTGTGCTGATGGTTCCCGCTCCATTGCCTCCTCCCCTCACACGACTGGAAGGAAGGAATAGTTGGGAAACCACAGCATGAAGTGGGGGAATGGGGGACCAGGCATTATTTTGGAAGAAACTAGTTTTAACCGAGAGATCAGGCTGAAGATGCAAAGTCCCCTGAGAGGTGAACATGCGGACTTATCTCTCCTTATTCAGCCAGGTTATGTCTGCCTCCCCCTGCCATAAGGTAACTTTGCTTCTTCTCCACCAGGAGCCAGGCTCCAGACCCTTCTTTCTGAGCCAGGCTGGCCCTAGTGACCCACCTGACTGGCGGAAGGCTGCAGAAATGACCTGGGACTCAGAAGTGAGCCACAGGACTGGTGGCTTCCTTCCTCCTGGGTCTCTCCAGTCACTCCCGCTTGGGAGGCTCCCTCTGGTGACCCCCAGTGCCCTGCAGTGATAAGTCCGGGCCACGGGGTGGGGCCGCGTGCAAGTGTCAGGGACTCCCAGCACCAGCTGCCGGCATGCCCCAGGTGCATCTTGGATGTCCACTCGACATCCAGTCGAGAGCAACCCAGCTGAGCCCTTCCTGAATGCGCTGCCCCCAGAGGTGGAACTGATGCTGGCCGAGCCCGAAGAGGGCGGCCTGGTCAATGCTTGAGTGCAGGGTTGAGGTCTGGCTCCATGGCTCCCTTGTCGAGGTCCCCAGGAAGGTTTATTTTCCACATCTATTTACAGTTTCCTCATCTGTAAAATGGGATCAGGGCAGCGGCCACGTCTCATGGGGCTGCCCCGAGGAATGGATGGGGAAACGCGGTCTGCACCCTCACCAGCTGGCAGCCTTCAGCAGTTGCGGACACAGGACAGACACGGGGGCCGGTGATGTGGCAGGAACGTCTGAGGCTGCCTCCTTGGCTCTTGGCACAGGGGAGGGCCTCTGGCCAGCCTGGTCAGGGCAGGCAGAGCTGTGACTCAGCCCGTCCTTCTCCTCTGCCTGGAAAGGGAAAGTGTGAGGCCTGTTTCTGAGGAATCTTCTGCTTTCAGACCTGGGCTGCCTTGTCCCTGTCTCCAGGAGGCAGGAGGGGAGGCAGGGGCCATGGCAGGTGGGAAGATCTGATGTCCCACTTGGGGCAAAGGGGCTTAGAGAGGAGGCAGGGCTGTGTGGACACACTCCTTTTTCGGGGGTCAACCACACAGCTCCCTTGGGGCCCTGGCACCCCAGGTGAGCCTGCTCCCTGAACCAGCTCACAAGGTGTTGCACTGGGTGAGCCTCTTCTCCCCTGGAAGTCCTTCCTCGTGAGGTAGACTCTTTCCTATTGGCCAAGCCTGCTGCTCTAAGACATCCACCTTGTCAGAGACAACAGCCAGGTCCCAGGCCACGGCACTCACGTGGGGCAGTGCGCTAGACAGACGGCACCCACAGTCCTGAGAGCCCCCTTTCCTTAGGTGTCAATGTTGTGTTAACTCCAGAATATCTTCTCTTGCTAATCCTCATCACACCTGAAATCCACTCATTTCAAGCTCTGAGGTTTTGAAGCATCTAGTTAGAAACAAACAGCCCTAGCTACTCCTCTGGATGTAGGGAGGTCAAATAGAGTCTGGGTCCTCCATCAGTCTGGGTCTCAGGAGCTGGACTCACATTCGAAAGCGAAGAAAGAAATAGAGACGATGGCAGAGATGTCTGTCTCAGCACAGGCAGGAGCCCCAGGGGTCAGGTGAGATGCAGATGGCCGGGTGAACATGAAGTGGGCTGGACACACCCTGTGCACCGAGGGGGCTTGGTTTCATATGTGGGGACTCCCTCTGGAAAGACCCTCGAGGGAGTGGGGCTGTGCTCACCTCCTCCAGAGCAGGCTTGGTGACTGGAGAAAGTGGTGGCTGTGAAGTTGTTTTCACTGAAAACCCTTTTTTACCTGCTCTGAAAACCCTCGTACCTTGGGTGCATGTGGTAGCCATTTGGAATACAGGTAAATAGACAACAATTTCTGTATATTGGTCTTGCATCCTGCTGCCTTGCTGAATTCATGTAACTGTTCTGGTAGTTTTATGTGGAGTCTTTAGAGTTGTCTGTATATATTATCATATCATCTGCATATAATGACAAGTTTACCTCTTCCCTTCCAGTTTGGAATTTTATTTCTTTTTCTTGTCTGATTGCTATGGCTTGGACTTCCAATACTATGTTGAAAAGAAGAAATGAGGGTGGGAATCTTTGTCTTATTCCAGATCTTAGTGGGAAGGCTTTCAGCTTTTCACTGTTGAGTATTATGTTGGCTGTGGGTTTGTCATAGGTGGATCTTATTATGTTGAGATACAGTCCCTCTATACCCACTTCAGTAACCATTTTTATCATGAATGGATGTTGAATTTTATCAAATGCTCTTTCTGCATCTATTGAAGATGGTTATTTGGCTTTGGGCTTTTGTTTATGTGGTGTATATATTGATGTGGTGTGTACATCGACTTGCATATGTTGAACCATCTTTGTGAACTTGGTATGAATGCCATTTGGTCATGGTATGATATTTTTTATGTGTTTGCTAATATTTTGTTGAGAACTTTTGCATCTACATTCATCAAAGATATTGGCCTGCAATTTTCTTTTTTGGTGGTATCTCTGTCCAGTTTTGGTACAAAGGTGTAGACAACAAAATATTTTTAGGTAGAAGCCAATGACAACCTCTCATGAGGTTTCATGTCTGAAACATGGCATTTCACAAGGATTTATTGTTTCATGGTAAGATCTATAATCATATAGAGCCTTGGGTCTAAAAAAGAATGTTAAAGATCTGGCCCAACCCCCACATCACAGGGATTCAGAGAAGTTGGAGGTGCTTCTGAGGCCACACAGCTGGTTTAGAGCACAATGGGATTAACATCCAGGCCTTTTGTCAGCAACCTCTGTTCCCGGAAGATGCTCTAACAGGCTAGATGCTGTCTGTGGAATTTTCCATTTCTAAGTTTCCAGAATCCTCTAGATAAAAAAAGTAACCCATGCAATGGCTTCCATACTTTCAGAAAGAAAAACAGATTTATAATCTGAGTGGGGTCTGTGGGGAAATTCTACTGGAAACATCTGGTGGACCACATGCCCCGATGGATGAGGTGGTGACGTCTGGGGCCACGTTCAGAGGATTTTATGCAAAATAGCTGACTAGGATTTCATATAGTAATTAATGGAATGAATGCAAAATGCTTTCGTAATTTATTCTTAGAGAGCCTTGCTTATGTAGCAATTACCTTGTGTCAAGTTACCCTGTGTCTGAGCACATCACAAGAATTGATCTGTGTAATATGAGCACTGTATCAGGTAATTTCAAGATGGAATTTCAAGTCGTGTAGAAATGGACTTAAATACTGATTCTGCCATTGTTATCAGTTATGTGACCCCTCTGAGCCTCTGTGTTATTCATTCATAAAGTGGGGATGTTACCAACTGTCTCACAGACGTGCAAGAATGGAGGCAAAGACATAGTCTGAATTGTAAAAGGGTAGTGACTTTCAACCTGTTTTGATTCACAAAACTGGCAGTTTCATATGGTTCAAATATACAAAGAGCTTAGCCGAATGCCAGCACTTGGAAAGCACTCAATAAATAATAGGCTTATTTTTTTAACTTTAGTTTGAGAAAAGCTAAAATACAAGAGCCCTTTCTGCCTAGAAGACTCTGCATTACTATATTCATTTTCCTTAAGTGCTTTGATGGACCCTTTTGCCCCAAATTATTCTTCAGTAAGACTCACTAAAATAACTGAAAGGCTTTCACTGGGATCCAGCCTTTGAAAGAAAGAAAATTTTGGTGGTGATTTTTGAGTCTCGGTAAGCTCTAGTTTCCAACAGCTTCAGCTCCGGTTGAATGAAGCTGCTCAGAGCAGGCGTCTGGTGGGCAGCTTAGGTCATGAATCAGGAACGAAGAGCCCCCAGGGTGGGCCCCTGGTGATTCGAATTCCTCAGCCCCGTGTTGCCCTTGCTAGGTGGGGGGTCCTATCACAGCCCTTTGACAGATGCTCAGCTCGTGGGCCAGGGAACCACAGGAGGTGAGATTCACATGGGCTAATTATATCAGAAGACAGATACCCTTCCCCAGAGGGGGACCCTTTCTAGTCCCTTTCCTGCCAAAACACCGTAGCAGCCAACATGGAAATGCCATCCTGTCCCTCAGATGTCAGCGCCTTCCTCCGGAGGTGGGGTGGGGTGGGGGATGAGAGCAGATGTGTGTGCAGGTTGCGACCTCCTACCCGAATGGAAAGGTGGCCCACATACCCAGGTCACACCACTCACTTCGAGGGAGGAATATCAGAGAGCATTGACATTTGGGGACTCAGGAGGGAACCACAATTATGGCCACCTGAATTCAGTGACCACTGGTCAAGAGTGAGATAAGAAGTCTTACACTCCAGCAGGAAAGAGCCATGGCCACACTATGAGTTCTCAGCACCATTATCAACACCAGCTGCATTTTCCCATGTGTTTAGAGCAGCGTCGTGGTCTAAATCATCATCACTAAGTTATATAATTATCCGCTCAGTGCATCACCCGTGTTGAGATGGTATGAAGAACGGTCTAATGGGCAGAATTCCTAGGGGTTATATTTGAGAGTTCCATCTGCTAGTGCAGTCACCCTGGGTGATTGCATTGCTTTCTGATGCACTAATGGCTGACACTGGGTGAAGTGACCTGGTCAACACACGTCGCATCAATCACAGAGAAACATGAAGTGTCTGTGCACTCAACCACGACCTCCCATAGCCCCACTAGCCACTTGCTGACTCCAGCATTACATACCCACAACCACAGGGTGCCCCCACCACGCAGCTGTCCTTACCTGCTTTATAAATGAGCATTATTACTGTGAAAGAAAGTTACCAGGAAAAGAGACTGGATTGCATTTTAAAGATAGAGCATAAAATATGCATTCAACCAGTGATGACACAAAACATTTCACTTTTACCCTTTGGAAATAAAAATATCCTATACAATACTCTCCATGTGTAAGTAATCAGCATAACTTCAGAGAAGGTTGAAAGGAATCAGGTTCAAAACTCCTTGAAGACCTAATTCAAAGGCCAGGCTGGGAAAACACAAGACGAGCGTGGAGCATCTTGTAGTGCCAGAAATTAAGTATGTGAGTGTGTGTTTAAAAAAAAAAAGGGTAATGTCAGAAGGACGCAGTAGTCAGTCCAAAAGATTCTCCTGGCCAAAGTGGAACAATTTGAATAACAAGATAAATAGCAGAGTATTGGGTTATTAATGAAACAAAAAAAACAAATGTCCATGAGCCTGCCCTGGTATAAGTAGATGCTTGGATAAATGAACAAATGGAAGAGAAGGGACAAGTCCTTCCTGCAGAAGAACTCCAAGTAGTAGACATACAAGAAACGGGGGAGTAAGAGCTCATTGTCAGTGAGAAGGGCTGTGGCAAGACCCACTGATGGTGCTCAAGTTAGGCGTTAGAACTTTAAGAAGCAGAATAACTGCAGAGCCTCGTAGTGTCTCCCCTCAAAGACTCATTGATCACTGTTATACTTGTACCATAGGTCCATACGTCCACGGATTCTCTGATATTCTGCCCTCTAAGCGGGACGGCTAAATGTGGGCTGGACTTGGTGACCTAACCAGATAGAGTATGGGAGGGGCGAGTGGGTGGGGGGGTGGTTTCAGTGGAGGAAGCTGGCAGGCATCCCCCAAAGTGATCAAGGTCAACATTGCCCACGATAAGCTGTGCAGACAGCATATGCCTCCTGATGGATGGGGTGAGAAGGGCACATCCGTTCTGTGATATTCTTCCCCTAAATCCATCACCTCGAGTCTAGTCATGAGCAAACATTGGACAAACGCAATTTAAGGAACATTCTGCAGAAGATCTGACCCAGACTCCTCAGAGCGCCATGGTCACTAAAGGGCAGGGACGCCTGGGAAACTGTCACCGACGGGGTAGCCTAAGGAGCCGTGACAGCTGGATGTGACGTGGTCCCCGGATGGGGTCCTGAAGCAGGAGGAGGGCCCCAGCGGGAAGCGGGGATCCTGGTGAGGTCGTGCCTTAGTTAGTGCTATAGTGGCGCTGGCTTCTCTGTCCTGACCGAGGTCCTCGGGTCGGGTGAGAGGTTGACTTTAGAGAGTGGACTGTATTCAGAAACTTTGTACTAATCTTGTGACTCCGAAAACCTAAAATTACTTCCAAATGGAAGGTTTTAAAAATGTATCCGGTTCACAAGTTTTCTTCCCCTCCATCAACTATCACTATGCTGTGATGAGATCAGTTACTTTCATTAAAGAAAACTGAGCTGGCACCCTCAGACGCTGTCAGTTCAGGGCTACCGCCTGCAACAACCAGTTTGAGAAATAGTTTGGACAGAGCTGCTGGACCCAGTGGAGAAGGAAATGGCAACCCACTCCAGTATTCATGCCTAGAGAATCCCGTGGACAGCGGAGCCTGGTGGGCTGCTGTCCATAGGGTCGCACAGAGTCGGACACGACTGAAGCAAATTAGCATGCATGCATGCATGCTGGACCTAATATGAGCTGCCCTAGGATGCCATAGTCCCACCCCTAACTATGTGCCCAGCATCTTCAGGGGGAGGAGGGGCGCAGTTTCTATCAAAAGACACATGCAGATACGTCCGTAGTGGATTCATCCATAGTGGCCCCAAACTGGAAACAGCACAAACGTCCATCAACACGAGGATGGAGAAATAGGTTGTGACGCACTCAAACCCTGGAGCAGTGCCCAACAGGCGGCCTCAGAGTGGGGCCCAGGGACCCCGGAATCCCTGGGGCCCATCAGGAGAACTGAGAGGGCTTTCTCACATCACCAAGCTCTCATCTGCTTTCTTACTCTCATGGCAAGACCGTGGGGAGAACTCCAGAAGCAGCTGACGAGACATCACAGCAGGCACGCGGCAGGGGCAACGCGAGAGACACAGAGAGATCCATCAGAAAGGCAAAGCAGGGCACTCCACTCACCGCATGCTTTGAAAGTATGGTCTTTTTATCGAAACATGTTATTTATAATAACATGTAATGAATTTATTACTTTTCCAAATGAGCTCATAAGTGGTGCTGGTTGCTCTGTTCTATCTGACTCTGTGACCCAGTGGACTATAGCCCACCAGGCTCCTCTGTCCATGGGATTCTCCAGGCCAGAATACTGGAGTGGGTTGCCATTTCCTCCTCCAGGGAATCTTTCCTGACCCAGGGATCTAACTCCCGTCTCCTGCATCTCCTTCACTGGCAGGTAGAGTCCTTACTGGTGAGCCACCTAAACGTTTCTAAATTTCTCTGTTTTGTTGAATTCCAGTAAATATTCATAGACATAAGGACAGTGAAGGTGTGCTGAGACCAAAGACTTTGAGAAGTGCTGTTCACAGTGGGAAGGTCTGGGCTGCTCTGTGGGCTGGGCGGCATCACAGCCGTGTTGCTGAGAGAGATGCCGCTGGAGCCTGTTCAGAAGCTCAGACACAGCCAGACCCTCTCCTGTGGGAGCGATCAGAACAGGAGGCCTCCTCAGTGGGTGGGGGGACACCCGGGGGTGGGGTACAGGACGGCCTTGCGGTCTGGTGGGGGTCTGGCTCTCACACAGGCACGTCTGGTTTGCAGAATTTGTCAGACTTAAGATTTGTGCCCTTGGCCTGCGTCTGCTCTCCTTTACTCAAAGGTTCCCTCAGAGTTGGGACAACTGTGCTTCTGGACAGTTAGCCCCATATCGAGCTTCAGGACCAGCTGGCCCTGAGTCCACTGATAACCTAAGTCCCTGGACAGGCCCCTGGGCAGGTGTGAGCGGAAGGGGTGCGGGGGGGTGACCCGGGAATAAAGTCATGCCCACCCTCCCCCCAACCTGGGATTCCCTGGTGGCTCAGATGATAAAGTGTCTGCCCGCAATGCGGGAGACCTGGGTTCGATCCCTGAGTCGGGAAGATCTCCTGGAGAAGGAAATGGCAACCCACTCCAGTACTCTTGCCTGGAGAATCCCATGGACGGAGGAGCCTGGTGGGCTACAGTCTGTGGGGTCGCACAGAGTCGGACAGGACTGAGCGACTGCTCTTTCTTTCTTTCTCCCCTCCAACCTGGCTTCTTCCTCTCTTGTGTGAGTGAGCATCTAGCCTGTGGATGTCCCTTGACTGAGGGCCCTGGCCACCACTGCCCCCCATATCAAGGGCACCCTTGGTATCAATGGCCAAGAGTGTTCACTTAGCACCCCCAGAAAACCGTGCCAACTCTCTGCCCCTAAACTGCGTGGGACTCACTGGCCTGGGCCCCCTGAAAGGCCCAAGCCCCTCACTTGTGAGTGTCGCTTAGGAGTTTGGGAAACACGTTGCTGGATCTTTCCTCTTCTGACAGGAGCGCCCCAACCTCTGTGGGCCTCTCGGCACTCCCCCCCCTCCCCCCCCGCCGCTGCCCTCACTAAGGACGAGTTACACCAGCTCATTAGCACATGATTGTCACTCCCCCTGCTCATCACAGCTGGGGCCATATTTCAAATAGTAATTAATTGGCTACAAATAGTAATTAATGGGCCACATTCCTCCTTTGCTTAAGTGCACAGCCCATGCTCCTCAGGCTGGGGATGGCCCTCACTCTTGTTTTCTTTTAATCTGATTTGAAAGACGAGCCCTCTCCTGGGCGGCGGGGACGGAGCCGGTCCCCCGTGAGTTCATCAGTGCGGCATGCACAGCCCCCCTGGGCTCAGAGATGTGAAAAGTCAACCGTCACAGTGCCGTGGGGCCTCGGGGGCGTGGGTGAGGAGCCTAATGAGCCATGCTCCCGATTTATTAAAAATCATAAATATCCTTGTTGGAGGCAGGGTGGAGTTGGAGAAGGAGGCAGCTTCTGACGGACGTGTGTGTGTATATGTGTGTGCAATACATGTGTGTGCATGTGTGTGTGTCTGTGGGGTCGTTTTCAACAAGTGTTACCAAGCAGGCAAACCTCACCTGAAGCAGGGTTTTGGCCAGGGTCCACGTTTAAGAGCATGGCCAGCATGTCCCTTAAGAAGTCCTCTCGCCTTGCTTATGACAGTGTCACAGAGTAAATGCATGGTTCTTATTCCCTCAATCCAACATTTGCTCATCTCCTACTGGATTCTCAGCCCTGTGCTCAGCGCTAGAAACAGAACGGGTCAGACACGGCCCTTTTCATCCAGGAGCTCGCAGTCTCCCTGGGGAGAATGACAGGGACATTTAATATTTGGGGACATAATGATTATCTACTGATGAGGTAACAATGGTTACCTACTAATGTAGTAACAACCAGCCCATGCAGGTCACCGAAGAGCACCGCAACAGTTCCATAGTAATGGAGCATTTCTTGACAGACACATGCAATAACAAGCTGTCAGCCGGTGTTCGGAACGAGGATAGACAGAATTTCAAGGTGTCCTCGACCACTGCAGTGTGATGTAAAAACACATGATTCCTGCAGGGCAGAAGGTTCCCAGGTACTGTGGCATTGCTGTCTTGTGCTGCAGAAGCAAAAGCTGCGACTTAGCGAGAGGTTAGTGCCAAGAGCAGTGGAATGCTTTCCCATCCCAGCTCACAGACCTCCCAGGTCCCCTGTGGTTCTGCGGGTGCAGGTCTTGAACCCCTGTGGCAGGAGGTGAAGCCGTAGCAAGGGAGGGGCCTGGGTCCATGAGTCACACCTTGGAGGGGCTGGGGGGAGGGGCCCTCCCGATGGACTCCCGGGCTTAGCTTCTGAGTGTCCAGCTGCAGCGGAATGGGGGAGCAGCTCTGAACGTCTCAATACAACCAGTTCCCAGTTTACCCTCAGCCCTGCAGCCAGGGCTCGAGTGCTCCGCTGCATTCCAGATGGGTTAGTGTGTCACATACTCTGTCTCAAGGGAGAAATAAAAGCATTGTATTAATATTTCCCAAGGCATGCAATTACTTGAAAAAGCCCCAAACAGACCAGGCTAATGAGCCTGCTTCTCTGTGAGCAGTCTGGAAATCTAACTTTAGATAGTGCAGTTGACATTGCTATGAATACAAAAGGGACAGCAGGAAGGGAAAACTGTGAATTTTCAGTGGAGCGCCATGAGTGTTCAATGCTGTATGAAATGCTTTCCACGGTCACTGACTCACTGTACACCATCTTGTTTAACTTCCCTGGTGGCTCAGAGGTAAAGAATCTGCCTGCAATGCAGGAGACCAGGGTTCCATCCCTGGGTTGGGAAGATCCCCTGGAGAAGGGAATGTCTGCACCCTCCAGTATTCTTGCCAGTATTCATGGTCAGAGGAGCCTGGTGATCTACAGCCCATGGGTCACAAAAAGTTGAACACAACTGAGTGACTAACACTTTAACTTTCTTTCATTCTGACACTGCCTCTCCTCAGAAAGGCATTTCAATGGATTAGAGTGCAAGTAGCACAGATCCAAACTGATCTGGGCATTAATGTGAATTTCTGCACCCATAAAGCTGGAAAATCCTGAGGTAGGGTAAGCTTCAGGCTCAGTTTGTTCCAGCAGTGGACAGGGTCTCCAGAGCTGTGTTTCAGAATGACTTCTCTCGAGGTGGTTGGGTGGCTGCCAAATTCATCAGGTGGATACTTCCTTCTCCACCTACAGAAGAGTCAGGGTGTCTTCCCCACCTCACCTAACTCAAGTCCTGAAACGTGCTCTGATCGGACAGGTTTATGTTGCAGCCCCTCCTTGAGTCCACAGCAGTGTCAAAGCAGATGGAGTGTGCGATTGTCCCACCTAGGGCCTGCACGAACACCTGACTAGGAGGCTCAGGTTCCTCACAGGCAGCCAGGCAAGAAGGAGGAGGGAGCGCAGATTCTGAGAAGCAGTGAATTACAGCCACTGCAAAAAAAAAGCACACTGTCAATAAGAGCAAACTTCTATATCACACAGCGTGGGTCCAGCACCACAGGTGTGACCGTCTATCCTGGCCCGTGTGTCTCTTGCAGGCATCACCTTGCTTCAGTCTCAAAACCCCTGAACTGTAGACACCTAACCTCCCCATCTTGTAGATGAGCAAACTGGGACCTGTGAGGTGCAGCGCTCTAAGTATCTAAGAGCCAGGTCCAGCAGCCTCCCTGGAGGCCCCGCCCACTCTCAGCCTCGGTTTCAGCATCTGTAAAATGACTTGGGGTGACTTTGTCACCCCTAGGGACCTTCACCATTCTGGGGTTCTAGGCTCCTTGCATCTCACCCTTCCTGGGAGTCAAACCCTCAGCACTCACTTTTCTTCCACGTGGCCTTTAGCGGCCAGGACCCTGACGACTTAAGGAGGGTGGAGGAGTGGCTCCATTTGTGACTATGCTCTGGGCACACGTGCGGTAATTCAGGCGTGCCTTCTTGTAAGGTGGGGGGATATCTGTGTTCCTTCCCAAGTGCGGGGTGGGGAAGAAACTCCCCATCTCAGGCTGCCCTCACCCCCTCCCTGCACGGGAAGGGCTACATTTTAGATGCACTTATTCATATGAGCCTCGGTGAACCAGTCACCCAACTAGGGGGCAACCAGGAGCAACCAACTGCAGCTGTTCTTTCCAAGATCCTCTGGGGCTTTCAGTGTGGCTGAGACACAGTTCCACAGTAACTGGGTAGACACAACCAAGCTGGTGGACAAAATTTGAAAAGCGCACCCAGAGCCAGGAGACTCTGCTTTCACAGCGTTATAACCACTGCGGACCAGGACAGACCCTGGCTTAGTTGGACATTTTCATGGGTCAGTCACGGAAGAACTAGAACACTGATTCTGTTGCTGGAACGGGGACCCCTCCCAGGGTTCAAGAGTGGACTCTTGTCTAACACTCAGAAAAGAATTATCATAGGAGACACATCTGCTGACAAAGCAAAAGACTTTACTGGGAAGGGGTGCCTGGGTGGATCGCAGTCTCGGGTTTTATGGTGATGGGGTTAGTTTCCGGGTTGTCTCTGACCAATCATTCTGACTCAGGGTCCTTCCTGGTGGCATGTGCATCTCGCAGCCAAGAGGGATGCCAGTGAGAAGGATTCAGGGAGGTCGGTAGGACATATGGACTGGTGTCTCCTCTCTCCTGTCCTTTCCTGAGTTCCGATGGGTGGTAGCTGGTTGGTTCTGGGTTCCTTACTCAGCTCTCCTGCTGTAAGATAACTCATGGGAGTGGCTACCTTCCTGCCTGGCCAAGGTGGGCAATTTCAGTCAGTTTCTCCAACAAGTACTCTTTTTTTTTTGAGTCTGACATTCAGATTTCGCTGAGCATCTTGTATCTTATCTAGAAATCTTACGGAGGCATTTGAGCTTCAGACACCTAGAGTCTTTAAGCTGTATTCCGGCTGTGAAGGTTCATAAATACTTCTGTCCTCTAACTCACTCAACAAGCATTTACTGGCTACCTTCAGCATGTGCATTTTCTTGCCCCCTGGAAAACACAATTGAGTCCTTACAAGCCCAGAATCTATGTAATTCAGTCTCAGAAATCCACTGCAATCAAAATACACAGTTTACCAATCAAAGAAACTTCAGCATAACTCCAGTCCTTTACTTACGTTTCTCCAAAACCACAAAGGGACTGGGCCTGCCATCCCTAACAGCACTCCTGGGAAGACCCTCCCTGTCATCTTTTCCCTGTGAGGCCAGACCCTGCTTCAGAGCTGTTCACACCAAAACCCCTTCCCAAACTCCCTTCTGAGCCCTCAGCCACTTCCCCTTTCCTCCAGCCCCTCACCCCAATATTGTGCTAGGGACCCAGCTGCTCATACACCGGAGACTTTCCTTTGGGAAGAGAAAGGTGGGATTGGGCAGTTTTAGAATATTCTGCTGTGACCCTAAGGGTCAGAAGAAACCCAAAAACATGTCTGTGTTTGGAATTTGTGTCCTGTTTCCTGAGCATTTGGAAACCTTCAAGAGCACCGACTCGATGGACATGAGTTTGAGTGAACTCCAGGAATTGGTGATGGACAGGGAGGCCTGGCGTGCTGTGATTCATAGGGTCGCAAAGAGTCGGACACGACTGAGCGACTGAACTGAACTGAAGAGAACTTAGCACCTACACAGGGCATGAGGCATGCCCAGTAAAACAAGCTGAAAATACAGCTGCGGAGCAGCAGAATTTAAGCACTGGGAAATAAATACTTAAGGCATAAAACCAGGGGAAGAGGTCAAGGTAGTCTGGAGGAAGGACACACAGCAGGGTTGGGAGGAACAGCCTGGCTCCAGAGCTCATACTCCTGAGATGCCAATGCCAAATGGACCATGACCATGGAGACAGTAACTGCCCAGAGTCAAGCAGAGGCAACCAGAGGGGATCCACTGTAACTGGCCTTTCCTGGATGTGCCCTTTGGTGCAGCTGGCCAGAGAACAGGTATTAGTCTCCAAACTCTTCACCCGATGGAGGCTTCGACCTCAGCTATTCGGAGGTTCCAGACAGGGAAGCCACACAGGCTCCGTTGGTCTGAAACACATGCTCAGGAATTTCTTGCCAGTTTCCCATTGTTTCCTAGTTTATCCTGGACGGAAAACCCATGAATGGGGGAGGTAGTGTGGAGATAGGCCCTCAGTGCCTGATCAAATCTGCAGGGTAGAAACGCAGTGGGAATTAGAGATCACCAACACCTCCTGGAATCTTCCATGGAACGGATTCATGCTGCTTCTCATCTTACCCGTGTCTTTCTGCCCACTGCTGGTAGAAAACACTACGTGTCACATTTTTGTACCATTCGACCCTATAATCTGTCGATGATACATACGTGCTCCGTGCCGGCCTCACACGCCGGCTGGCCGGCCTTCCTCATCTTTCCCCATGACAGAGGTACCGCCCAGACGGCTGCTGCTGAGGGGGGAGGGGGGTACTTGGGGGACCATCTCAAGGCGAGATGTGAACTCAGAAGTCTCACAGGCTTTGTGTTCATACAGCTTAGCCTTTTTGTGAACTTGCCACAATTCTGTTCAGCTGAGCCCAAAATTGTCTGCATCACAGAGACAGGCCCGAAGGCTACGATGACAGCCCTGGGCCTCCAGCTACAGCCCAACACATATAGGTTCAGAATCTTGAAGGGTTATGGGATGAGCGAGAAAAACTCAATGCTGACAAAATTGTGCAGACGAGCTGGCATCCCCGTCCCACTGGAGCACGTGGGAATAAAGAATCAAGGCTAGATTTTCCTAAGAAGATGGCCACGCGGACATTCTGACGGAGCCTCCTGGTCTGAAAATGGTTCATGTCAGCCCAGTTCGGAGTTCAGCTGATGGGAACTAAGACATCTAGAGGGTCATCGTGCCTTGAACAGAGAGGACCCTGAAGTGGTCTCTTCTGGGGGAGGGTCAGCAGGGGACCCAGGCAGGGAAGGGATTCAGTGTTCAGTACCCATTGCCTTAGCCCTGGAGTCGGTCCACATGGAGAGGAAGTGGTAACAGGGCACCAGGAGCCTGGGGAGAGCCCAGGAGCAGCTCACAGTGAACACTGTCCCCTTGTCACCGTGTAAACCTGGGCCAGTCGCTTCCCTTCCCTGGGCCTGGGTTTGCTTGTCAATAATAGTCATAATAGCAACACCCCAATAATAATAATTGCTGAATTTTATAATATTAGCAATCAGTGCCCTTGTCCCAGCACTTGCCTGCATCATTTTCTTTGAACATCCCATCAATAGTTCTGTGAGGGAGGCATTAGCATCCATCTGTTTTTATAGATGGGGAAACTCAGATTTTCATGTGCTTAAGAGTAATCCGCAGCATTTGTTTAAACAAATGCAGAGTCCCTTCCATTTGATGTGACAGGCGTTTAGGATTCCGCTCAAACAGTCTAAGAGCTTCTGAGAAAGGCCACCAAACGGAATCAGGAGAACTGCCCGACCTGCCGGCCAGCCCCCTCCCCAGGCCCGGGAAGCACCGCCCCTTCCCGCCCCCCGTGCCCCCCTTCAGGCTGGGAAGCTGCAGACTTCTGTGAGACAATGTGGTCGCCATATGCAGGGCACCCAGCACAGGGACGCAGGGTAAATGTTATTACAACGATAACAATGATTCCACTTAGGATAACAGTGATGGAAATCTGCATTAAACGACTTTAAACCCCGATACCTGCCCCTTTCCCCACTTGAAGAGAAGAAAGGGATGCGAATTTGTCACTTGAACCGACAGCTGTGGTTCATCTGGACTTCATCTTTTCTGCTATCATCTTTATTAGCAGCGTTTTTTTTTTTAATGAGTAAGTTTCGAACTACCAGGTGTTTTGAATTTTTGTCTTGTTCAGTTGCTTACAGGAGGAAATCCAAATAGAGAGCACTGTATTAATAAAAACCCAGCGGGAGAAAAGTGCAGCCTCTCACCCATGGGGAGGGCCCTCTGCTCTCCCTGCAGGTCCCCCAGTCCTGGCTGAAGTTCCCCAGCTCAGCCACTAGGAGTCAATCTTGGGGGACATAATCTCTTTCCCCAGGCACCCTGCTCCTTCAGGCTCCCAGTCCTCTGTGAGTTCACGCAGCCCCAGCGCCACCTCCCTCCCCATTAATCCCCACTGAGGGTAGACAGTGTGATCGCCCCACCGCAGGGCTGATCCCCAGCAAGGGGGGGCACAGGCTCACAGACCTGTCCTGGTTGTTCCTGCAGAATCTGGTCCCCATGCAAGTTTGGGAGGAAAAAAGGTGCAGTCTCGAGTGGGACACCCGAAAAAGGCCGGGAACAACCCGCCTCCCTGAGGAGTAAACGCGACCAGGCGTCCGCCCCACACAGGATGCCGGGCAGGGCTGAGAGGTCCTCAGGCCCACAGCGTGGCCCTGGTCTCCCCAAACCATCCAGGCTCAGAAAACACCTGATCCAGGGAAGGGCGAGGCCCAAACACTGCATGGCCCTGCCCCGCGTCAAATTGCTTGCCCACCCAGGTGCTTGTGTCAAAGGCCCAGCAACAGCCGTGGATGGTCCCTCTGCATGGCCTGGGAGAAAAGGGGAGGACGTGGGTCTTTCCCAGGGGAACTCTGTCCCCTCCCTGAGGCTCGGGGTCTAGCGGGAGCCTCTCAGAGCTCCTCTTTGTCTCTGAAAATCTGGGCAAGGACAGGAGGATGAAACAAAGCCTGATTTTTTTTTTTTTTTTTTGTCTCTTGCTGGTAGCTTTAGGGAAAGGGTCTGTACAGGAGGTTGAAATTAACTAAAATGAGGTGGGGATTACTGCGGGACCCCACTGACCGGGTAATCCTGGGAAATGAGGGCCGACTTCAGCTCGGCAGAGCCAAGCCTCCTTTCTGGGGCAAAATTAGATTTAAGAAGCCACTTGCTGATAAGGGCTAATCCACGGCTAAACGGGACATACCAGAAGCAATTAACATTCCTTGACTCAGTTTCCCTTTGTCTGCAGAGTGCTCCCTCAGGAAACACAGGTCCCATTTGCTGCCATGAGTGCATCCACCTAGTCTCCCTTCCAGCGTTGTCTCCATGGGGCGGGGGCGTGCTGGGGCTGCCTTTAAGCTGCTGTGTCAGCCAAGAGGCCCCTCTCTCCCCATGTCCTTGCCCTAAAACAGCAACTCCAAGTTGCAGAGAAACCCTGCAGGTCAGTAGAAGGCAGCAGTGGGGATTTTCTATGATCATCTCCAAAGCAGGAGTGGAGTAAAGAAGCCATTTATGGACTAAGAGTCTGCGAGTGTTGAAAGGAAGACGCTTTTGACCTTTTTTTTTTTTTGGCTTTTCTTTTTTACTGACACTCACCCTTCACTACTCCCAAAACAGACTCCAAATGTCTTATCTCATTGAGAAGAAACAAGAAGGCCAAAGAAGTTTCCAGAATGCAAAATCTCCAGAACATTCAAGTAATGATGAATGAGGAGGAAAAACAAGTCAAAGAAGAAAGGGCGTGGTCCTCGTGCAAGCCCTGGACAGAGGCATGGTTTCAGCACCACTTGCGTTTTGCATCTGATTTTGTCTGGGAAAAGAGAATTAGGGATTGGAGGAGGTTCTGGAAAATGCATTCTTAGTGGCTGCAAAAAGTGAAGAAGGTGGGGAACCTTCTATTGTTACAGCTTATTATGTATTATTTATAAATATTGCTCATTATTTGCCCATAATAGATTATTTATCGTGCTGTGCACAGTCACTCAGTCATATCTGACTCTTTGTCACCCCATGAAGTCCACCAGGCTCCTCTGTCTACAGGCATTCCAGGCAGGAATACTGGAGTGGGTTGCCATGCCCTCCTTCAGGGTAGATTACTTATTTTTAAGCTCCTCCTTTAAGTGAATGCATCCTTTCACAGTGCCTGATTCCGGGTTATCTTGTTGTTCTTATTCGGCCGCTCAGTCGTGTCTGACTCTTTGGGACCCCATGAGCGGCAGCAAGCCAGGCTTCTCTGTCCATCACCATCTCCCAGAATTTGCTCAGATTCATGTCCATTGAGTCGGTGATGCCATCCAACCACCTCATCCTTTGTTGCCGCCTTCTCCTCCTGCCCTCAATCTTTCCCGCATCAGGGTCTCTTCCAAGGTGGACGATCTTCATCACTGTTCTGAGATATAGCAGGCTGAGCCGGCCAGCTTGGTCCCAGTGACCCACAGTGATCAGCCCCTGTCTGACCAACACCTGCTGCTCTGCAGGCTGTGTCCCGCCCCCGCTCCCTTCTCTGCCCAAAGACGGCGTCTCCCACTGTGTGGCTGTGACATAACCGACTGCCGGTGTTTTCTCCGCCTGGTTCCGCCTGGCTGGCCATGCGGCCCTGCGCCATTTCCTCTAATAGCTGTTGTGTGCAGAGCTTCTCAATGCCCAGCTTGGGTTCCCTTTGCCTCATTCATTCCACGAGCCCGCACCATGCTGCCCGGCACCACAGAGCAAATGACTCCCACTTTCCTTGGAAGGAAAAGGTTCTTCTTTGTTCATCTATCCAGGGCACTCATTACATGTTAATTCCAGATGAGAAATGTCAACAAGCAGAGGGCATTTCAGTTTAGCAGCAGCCACTGTGAGTCAGAGCTGAGAGGCAAGTGGGGAGCCTGGAGTCCACTGAAACCGAAAGGTGAGGACCACAGTCCTAACAGCCAGCACTGTGCCCCGTCAAGGGGCTGGCGCTTGGACACGCTTGCTCCTGCAGTGTGTTCACCACAACCTTGTGAGGCTGGCATTACAGCACTGACATGTCACAGATGTGGAAACCAAAGCTCAGAGAGCTTGAGTAACCAAGGCTCAGAGAGCTTGGGTCGCACAACTCAGGGAGCAGCAAGCCCCTGGCATCAGATTCCACTCCAGAAGAGGACTGTGAGCTGCTCTCCTGGGCCAGGAAATAGCTGAAGTCATGTGTCCGTGTGCAAGGTCAACGTGAGAAAGCAGGCGCGGCCGCAGCGGGCTCAGGACGGCGTCCAGGACACCTTCAGAGCGGCAGGTTCTCTCCCAGAGCCCTGGGACCTGCTGTTAAACCCACAGCCAGGCCCGTGCCCTGGACTCACCCTCAAGTTTCCTTTGAAACCTGGAACACTCCGTAACAAAGTCAAGCCTGTTTCCTTCCCAGTCCTCATTTTTCTTCCATGCTTACACCACAAAGACCCTTTCAGAAAGCCCTGTCGGGCGCAAACCCACCAGCCGTACCAAGAGGATTTGAGATAAGGTTGAAAAAGCCCATTCACTGAGCCACAGACTTTTTGCCATTTTCCACATCCCTGGCCCAGACTCTCAAACCTGTTGCTAAGCTGTAGTGTGAGCACCTTGTATGTTGGGCGGGGAGGGTGAGCAGGCTGCAGAGCCCCAGGGGAGGAAAGAAGGGAGAAAGAGGAGGGGCTGCATAGAAACTGCATCTAAAATAGGTGTCAGAGCGACCATGCTCATGGGGACTGCCCTGAGCCAGACACCACACTAAGAGCATTCCACACATGCCCTCTACCCCTGCTATCGCAATGATCTGTGAGTCAGTTAATGCTGTGGTAATGCTGCATAACAAACAGCCCCAGCCCCAGGGTCACAGAGGCTTCCAATAGTAAGTATGTGTTTCCCTCTCTCAAATCTATAAGCTGGTGGCTCTGCTGTGGGCCAGGCTTAGATCTGCTGCACATGTTTCCTGTTCTGTGACCATCAGCTGCATGGGCATGTTTTCCCATGACGTTGGCAGAAATGCTAGAGGGTGAAGGGGAATCCTCTGTGGCTCTCCAGGTCTTCATTCAGAAATCATACACAGTCACCCCTGCCCACATTTCCTGGGACAGAACCATCACTAAGGAGGCAGAGAAGTACACCCCAACCACAGTGATGCCCAGTAAAATACAGAGGAGAGGCTGTTGTGAGTGGACGGGTGCTGTCATTTATGCCCATCTTAGGAGGAGGAGCTGCAGGCTGACAGAGGTAACCCCTGTTGAGCAGTGGCAGGGACAGTGGATGGCTCCAGAGACCTGTGCCATGGTTTACAGTCTGAACTGGAGCGAGAGCTACTCCATTAATCCAGGCGGAGGCCCTCACCACCTCAGGGTGGCCTCCTCCTACATCAGAGCAGGTCCCTTTGGAGGCAGCAGAGTACCAAGCTTCAGCTGGAGCCAGAGCAGAGGTCCACATCACAGCCTTGTGTGGCCTCAGTTTCCTCATCTGTAAAATGGGAGCAACATTGCACCAACAGCACAGCATTCCTGTGAAGATTAAAGGGGTTGGCATTTATGGAATGCCCAGAGGAGTGCCTGCCCCAGGAAGTGCTGCATGAATTTGTGGGATCTCACAGAATCAGTTAAAAACATGTGGATCACTGGAGACCACACAGTGAGACAGGACACATGATCACCCAGGCTGTAGGCATCAGACGGAGGGACACTGGGGGCACACTGAGCACCTTCCAGGAAGCATTCACAGGAGATCTTAAGGAGCATGAGACCCAGGCCCGAGCGCATCCATCTACATGGGAATCTAGCCTAGAGGTTGAGAGTGCTGGCTTTTAGAGTCAGTCAGCCGAGGCCCTGGTGCTCACGGCTGTGGCTTTGTACGGTGCCCACCTTTCCACCCTCGGACCTCCGCTTCCTCTTCTTCCGTGAGTTCCACATCTGGTCAGTGTCGCTGGGGATGAAACGAGATGAGCACTGGTCAGATACAGGGGCAGCGGGGAGGCTCTACCACATCCTTGTCACACAGGCGCTTGAGGTGCAGACATGGAACAGTGTTTCGTGAGGAGGTTATTTTTCATAAAACACGTTTTCATGTTAACATGAAATGGATTATAATTTTTAAATGATGAATCAATAAATGATTTTTATATTACCTGGCTGTTTTTTGCAATGTGATAAGATGAAGTCGCTCAGTCGTGTCCAACTCTTTTCAATCCCATGGACTGTAGCCTACCAGGCTTCTCCATCCGTGGGATTTTCCAGGCAAGAGTACTGGAGTGGGTTGCCATTGCCTTCTCCAGGGGATCTACCGGACCCAGAGATTGAACCTGGGTCTCCCGCATTGCAGGCAGATGCTTTACCCTCTGAGCCACCAGGGAAGCCAGTGTGATATATATGATGGGAAAAGCTCTTCAAGGTCCTGACTCAAAAGGCCTACTGTATAGCTCATGGGACGCTACTCAGCACTCTGTGGCGGCCCATATGGGAGAAGGACCTGAAAAAGAGTGAACATGTGCATGTGTGTAGCTGAGTCACTTTGCTGTGCTGTACGCCTGAAACTAACCCAATGCTGCAAATCAACTCCAGCCCAATAAAACCTTCAATAATAGAAAAAGACCCTGAATCATGTCAAGTGTGTCCAGCACTCCTAGGATCAACGGTCTGAGAACTGCTTGCTCTGAGCACGGATCCTGAAGTCTGGTTCGCACACACTGGAGTCAGCTGGGTCCTGCGCCAGGGCGTCTGATTCAGTGGGTCTGCTGTTCAGCTCAGGCAACAGAATCTTCAAAGCGCCAGGTGCTTCTCAAGGGCTTCCCAGCTGAGAGACCAGACCCAGGGCACTTGAGACAAGACTTCAGGTTGGAAATGCAGGGTCCTGAGCCCCACACCAGACCTTCAGATGCGTGTCTGCCTTCGAACAAGAGCCCCAGGAAGACTGCTCCCAAGTGTAGTTCAGGAGGCGCTGCTTCAGATGGTCCCTGAGCCCCTGCCACGTGAAGACCAAGCTCCGACGCCTGCCGTCTGCTGTGAGCTCTGTTTTCCCCACCACTGTTGCTGGGGTTCGTTTTTCCCCTCTGCAGCCAACACATGGGTTGTTTTAAAAAGAATGCCAGGTTAGACCCTTTAGAATAAATAAATAGAAATGATTTTGGAGTTACAGATTGTATAGATTACCCACCACTGGTAAACTTCTCTCTCTTTACATTCTTGTAACTTAAACACAGCCCCAATATATTTACTCTTCAGCTGGGGGAAAAAGGAGAAAGGGCTGCTGGCTGGTTTTCAGGGTCCTCTCTCAGGAGAGCAAGTTCCTACCCCTGGGCTCCTCAAGAGGAATGCTTCTTTCAACCTGGGCTGTGTGCCTTCATTTCAAAGATGTATCATCTCAACAATAATATTTTTCCCAAGAACTTTTCACCATCTGAGGAGGTGGCTCTATTTCAATGATAAGCGCTGTTCTACATGAAAAAACACCCATTCACTCTCCAGCTGGTCCCCTTAGGAGCTGTGTGACCCTGGGCAGCTCACATCACCTCTCTGAGCCTGTGTCTTCAGTTGTAAAGTAGCACCAACCTCAAGTGTCTCACAAGCCAGGGATGGAAATGAAACAAGCTATCGAATGTAGATGTCTCAAGAGCAGAGTTGAACTGTAAAATATGATCCCAGAGGGAATGCATGTTCCACATACAGACTCCAGGGGCAAAAACACAGAGAAGTACAAAGGATGGAACTGAAATTGCCAGAAATCCTATTCCCATGTTAAAAATCTTGTCAGACCCATGAGGGGGAGAAGTGTTTACACATCCCTCCATTAGGACTCCTGGCTTCAGTGGCTCCATGTTCACAGATACATGTGCCCATGGGTTTATGCATGAGCTGGGTTAACACACCGTTGTACAAAGTGAGGACTCATTGAGCTCTTCTGTAGGGTTGAATAAGTTCATTATTACAAACAAATTTTGAAAATTAGTCTTACAGTCTGTTGATTTTGAATAAAAATTTTTGTAAATAGCAAAAAAAAAAAGAGAGAGCAGGTATTCTCTATTCTTATGCTCTTAGACAACTCTGAGCACGTTTCATGCAAGCTTTCTGCTCTTATAGTGAATGTTTCTCGGGACTTCAGGTTTCAGAGAAGGGGCTGCCGGCGCATCTGAAGGCTTGTTGGGCTCCTGGTAGCCTCCTCATTTGCCTGCTGTCTCTTGCAGAGAGTGAGTCTTGAGATTTCTTGAGCACAGTGAGGCAGGGACAAACCATGGGGGTTCCCTGGCGTGTCAGAGTGCCCCTTTCCTGCGGGAGGTGGGTGACAGCGGCCAGCAGTCAGGGAGTCCCCAGCAGACACGAGGCACCAGGCCAGGCCACCAAGCCTGGGCTCCATCACTCGTACGGAAGTTCGTGATGACGGACGTTGCTGCCTGGTTCACAGGTGATGTTTCAGCTTGTCCAGCTCAATAACTGGCCCAAGTTTGCAGTGAATTAGTGGTAAAGGGGGCAAGCTGGCAGGCTCCAGAGGCCTGAGCGACACATGACTCGGGCTGTGTCTGAAAGACTCACCTTGGGACTCTGGCTTTCTCACAGGGAGGCTTAAGCTCAACAGGCGCGTCTCCTGCCACCCCGCACTCCCAGCCTGGCCGGTGACACCCTGAGGGAAGGGACCGTCGCGCTGCATCTCTGCGCTACTCACCGCACCCACACGCGCGGGGCCCGTGATTCCCACGTCCCCCTGGAGGAAGCTGCCTCTTTGGTGAGTAAGATTCCGGTCGGTTGGCATCACATGGGGACGTTCCTGCCCTCTGCGTTCACATATGCTTTAGTGTCGTGGTTCCTGCTGGTCTAGAGGAAAAGTTTAGGAGTAAAACATAGGACCTGGGACAGCCCCAGCCTCACCATTTTTTAAAGAAAAACTGGCGCGAGAACTTGTTTTTCAAACTAGAAAATGCCGCACAAATAGAGAGGTGAACGCAGAACTGCTGGCTGCCGTATCGCTTCCCGGGTCGTCCTGACTCCGGAAGGGTGTGGTGAGTGTTTGGACGCTGGCTCTGCTGCGTCTTGACTAGCTGGGAAGACTGTCCCTGAGGATCCATAAACAGGCCTGAGGGCTAACATCATGGGAGTCCTTGCCGTGAGCATTTTGGTCTGGTGTCAGTGTCCCCAGGGACCACTCTGAGGCAGAATGGCCAAGTCACCCGACCCAGACTTGTAAAACCGCAGGGTCAGAGGGGCCATGGATGATGTAGCAGTCACGAAGGGCTAACCCAGGTTGAAGTAACAAACAACCCCCGAATTCTGAGGTTTGTCCTTTTATTTGTTCATTACTATGTTTTTAAAGGCTTATTTCTCTTCATGTGGGAGGTCCATTGTAATTTGGCAGGGGCCTCTACTTGGTGACTCAGACTCAGGAAGTCGTGCCATCTTGATCATTCCAGTTGCCCTGTGAGGGTCTCATGGCAGTAATGAGCCACCCCAGCCCAGAAGTGACCCATTTCTCACTGGCTCATGACTCACTGGCCTGAACTCGTCACCCAGAGGGGCAGGCAGTGCAATCCTACCAGCATCCTTGACAGGAAACTCCTAAAAATAATTGGCAAACACAGCACATGTGGGTGCGACAACCACATGCAGCAATTGGACTTCTGACCGGTGGCTAATGGCTCATAGTCAGCGGGGTTAAGAAGGGTTCAGAGGTCTGCCAGCAGAACAAGCTGACCGGTAGGCCATGCCTGGCATGGGTGCTGGCCTGAGGCGTGTTCCAGGGAACTGCCACTCTGGCCAAGACCAGCACCCTCACCTTGCCAATGAAAAACCTGGGGTCCCAGAGAGAAAGTGGCAGTCCTGGCTGACAGAGCTGGTTAGGGGTAGGGCCAGTGGAGTCCAGGGCTTGTTCCTCCTAGACCAGCCCTGCTTCAGCTTATATACCAGGCCACTATTTCTAGGACTCGGCCAAAAAATCAGATACCTCCTTCCTCTAAAACTTACCAAGGTTTCTTTTCACTATTGTTAAAAAGTTAAAAAGCAGTGTCAATTTGTGACCCATTCCCCTCTCTTCTCAAATCTGGAGCCACTGACCTGGGTTGGGTCACACTGACTGTTGGGCGTAGAGCTGGTGATATAAATGAAAAAAACAAACGGAGGAAGAAGATCTGGCCGAGTCTCCACTGTTTGTTCACAAGAACCGAAACTACCCTGTCTTTATTTTTCAGTGGAGGGTTGTGTGGGTCAGCCGCACACTGGCATTTGGGTTTGTCATTCCCACCAAACGAGTCAGCAGAGAGAAGAACACAGAGTTTTCTCAGCAGACCTCTTTGAGCTGGTGCCTACTACCATGAGAGAAAGAAAGAGCCCTGTTTATAGAGGAAGCATGTAATAAGCGCAGAGCCCCGTACACCGCATACCCAGAGTCGTCAGCGTCCCTAGGGGCCCAACTCCCTCCCCTGTTGGGGACAGACATGGCCGGCTTGTTCCAGCATGGGAACACTCACTCCTTCCTTCTCTGAGGGCAACCACGACAGCATTTCTCAGTGGTGGAATGCCTATAAAGCCCTGTGGAAAATGTGACTTAAATTCCACCCTGGAATCCTGGAAGGGTATATGTGTGCACCTATACACACGCATGCCCACGCACGTGTGCCCCAGTGATGAGTATGTTGCCAGAAACACATCTGCATCCACCTCAGGCAGGAGCAGCTTCAGCTACAGACAGAGCTGCCAGCCCACCTACCAGCTCTAGTGCTGAACCACACGGGCTTAAATGCCACTTCCAGCCCAGAAAAGGAACCCTTCCTAGGCTTATTCATACTAATTTGTAAATGACTGACACTGGGTTTCTGGAACAAGTCTTGGCAGGGTGGGGTTGCTGAGGTCATAGAGGATTAAAGGTGCGTCGAAGAAGGAGTTGCATTAAAACAAAGGAGAAAAGGCATAAACAGAAGGTGGTGTGGGACAGAAGCGTAGACCTTCCTCCTATCAGACACTTGCTGAGACCAGCATGGAGCGCATCACGACTGTGATCTGAGCTAAAACCTGCCCAGTGTCTCCTCCGCTCTCCATGCTTGCTCTACTGGAAAGTGGCCAGTTTGGGGCTGCCCTGGTCCATGGGCTCGGGGCTCCGTGTTGTCCTCGGGTTTCTCTGTTTCTCAGACTGCCCCCAAACCACACCTGCATCTCCCCATCTCAGCTCAGGCCAGTCACTCAGTCGTGTCTGACTCTTTACGACCCCATGGACTGCAGCACACCAGGCTTCCTGGTGCATCACCAACTCCCAGAGCCTACTCAAACTCATATCCATCGGGTCGGTGATGCCATCCACCCATCTCATCCTCTGTTGTCCCCTTCTCCTCCTGCTTTCAATCTTTCCCAGCATCAGGGTCTTTTCCAATGAGTCAGTTCTTTGCGTCAGGTGGCCAAAGCACTGGAGCTTCAGTTTCAGCATCAGTCCTTCCAATGAATATTCAGGACTTATTTCCTTTACGATGGACTGGTTGGATCTCCTTGCAGTCTAAGGGACTCTCAAGAGTCTTCTCCAACACCACAGTTCAAAAGCATCAATTCTTCAGCTCCCAGCTTTCTTTATAGTCCAACTCACATCCATACATGACTACTGGAACAGCCATAGCTTTGACTAGATGGACCTTTGTTGGTAAAGCAATGTCTCTGCTTTTTAATATGCTGTCTAGGTTGGTCATAGCTTTTCCTTCAAGGAGTATCTTTTAATTTCATGGCTGCAGTCACCATCTGCAGTGATTTTGGAGTCCCCCAAAATAAGGTCTCTCACTGTTTCCATTGTTTCTCTATTTGCCATGAAGTGATGGGACTGGATGCCATGATCTTAGTTTTCTGAATGTTGAGCTTTAAGCCAACTTTTTCACTCTCCTTTTTCACTTTCATCAAGAAGCTCTTTAGTTCTTCTTCACTTTCTGCCATAAGGGTGGTATCATCTGCATATCTGAGATTATTGATATTTCTCCTGGCAATCTTGATTCCAGCTTGTGCTTCATCCAGCCCAGCATTTTGCATGACGTACTCTGCAAATAAGTTAACTAGAAAAAGCGAAAGTGAAATCGCTCAATCATGTCTGACTCTTTGCAAACCCATGGACTGTAGCCTACAAGGTTCCTCCATCTATGTAATTTTCCAGTACTGGAGTTGGTTGCCATTTCCTTCTCCAGGGGATCTTCCCAATCCAGGGGTTGAACCTGCATTAAAAGTAGATGCATTTACCGTCTGAGCCACCAGGGAAGCTAAGTTAAATAAGCAGGGTGATAATATACAACCTTGACATATGCTTTTCCCAATTTGGAACCAATCTGTTGTTCATGTCCAGTTCTAATTGTTGCTTCTTGACCTGTATACAGATTTCTCAGGAGGCAGGTAAGGTGGTCTGGTATTCCCACCTCTTGAAGAATTTTCCACAGTTTGTTGTGATCCACACAGTCAAAGGCTTTGGTGTGGTCAATAAAGCAAAGGTAGATGTTTTTCTGGAACTCTCCTGCTTTTTTGATGATCCAGTGGATGTTGGCAATTTGATCTCTGGTTCCTCCGCCTTTTCTAACTCCAGCTTGAACATCTGGAAACTCATAGTTCACGTACTGTTGAAGCCTGGCTTGTAGAATTTTGAGCTATCACTTTGCTAGCGTGTGAGATGAGTGCAATTATGACGCAGTTTGAACATTCTTTGGCATTGCCTTTCTTTGGGATTGGAAACTGACCTTTTCTAGTCCCATGGTCACTGCTGAGTTTTCCAAATTTGCTGGCATATTGAGTGCAGCACTTTCACAGCATCAGCTTTTAGGATTTGAAATAGCTCAAGTGGAATTCCATCGCCTCCACTAGCTTTGTTCATAGTGATGCTTTCTAAGACCCATTTGACTTCGCTTTACAGGATGTCTGGCTCTAGCTGAGTGATCACACCATCATGGTTATCTGGGTCATGAAGATCTTCTTTGTATAGTTCTTCTGTGTATTCTCACCACCTTTTCTTAATATCTTCTGCTTCTGTTAGGTCCATACCATTTCTGTCCTTTATTATGCCCATCTTTGCATGAAATTTTCATCCCCATCTAGACATTGCTTTGCCGGCAACCAGCCCAAACCTTCTTCTTTGAAGTAGCGTGCTGAAGCAGCAGAGGGGTGTTGGGGGCAAGAGCAGGATGGGATGGGATGGACCAGATGAAGGACATAGGGGTGGGAGTCCCGGAAGGTGGGGAGGAGCCCACGGGAGGGTCCTGCCACAACCAGTCAGGGTTACTCGAGTCTCCGTGCCTTTTCCCCGAAGTGCAGCGTCTCTCAAGGCTAAAAACTTATCATGATCCTCAGGCATGGAAAAATAAAGTGGGCTGGTTTGGCTAATGTAACTCAGATGCAATGCCTCTCCTCCCCTCTGCTGGAGCCACAAGGCTCGGTCGTATCTGATCTGGAAGAAAACCCATGTCTCAGGGGCTCTGATACGCATCTCTGTTCAAGCCTGTGTGTGTGAGTGTGCCCGACCGCCAGCTGGTGCCCAAACACGTGCTTGGAGGGAGGAGAGGAGTTCTAGGGGGCAGCCCTAAGGGGTGAGCTACCTGTTAAGATGGCTCAGGTTGGGTACAGGTGAGCCGGGCCACACTCTTGTCATCCACCTCTGGTAGGAAGCAGTCCCAGCAGCGTTTCACCTCAGCCCTAGGTGGGGGGGTCTGCAGAGATCCTGTTCCCAAATAAAGTCCCAGGTCCCAGGGCTTGAACACATCTTTTTGAAGAACACTATGGAGCTCTCATCTGAATGCAGAGTTCCAAAGAATAGCAAGGAGAGATAAGAAAGTCTCAGCAATCAATGCAAAGAAATAGAGGAAAACAACAGAATAGGAAAAACAAGAGATCTTTTCAAGAAAATTAGAGATATCAAGGGGAACATTTCATGCAAAGATGGGCTCGATAAAGGACAGAAATGGTATGGACCTAACAGAAGCAGAAGATATTAAGAAGAGGTGGCAAGAATACACAGAAGAACTGTACAAAAAAGATCTTCACGATGAAGATAATCACGATGGCGTGATCACTCACCTGGAACCAGACATCTTGGAATGTGAAGTCAAGTGGGCCTTAGAGAGCATCACGACGAGCAAAGCTAGTGGAATTCCAATTAAGCTATTTCAAATCCTGAAAGATGATGCTGTGAAAGTGCTGCACTCAATATGCCAACAAATTTGGAAAACTCAGCAATGGCCACAGGACTGGAAAAGGTCAGTCTTCATTCCAATCCCAAAGAAAGGCAATGCCAAAGAATGCTCAAACTACCGCACAATTGCACTCATCTCACACGCTAGTAAGGTCATGCTCAAAATTCTCCAAGCTAGGCTTCAGCAATATGTGAATCGTGAACTTCCAGATGTTCAAGCAGGTTTTAGAAAAGGCAGAGGCACAGAGGTCAAATTGCCAACATCCACTGGATCATGGAGAAAGCAAGAGAGTTCCAGAAAAAACATCTATTTCTGCTTCATTGACTATGCCAAAGCCTTTGACTGTGTGGATCACAATAAGCTGTGGAAAATTCTGAAAGAGATGGGAATCCCAAGCCACCTGACCTGCCTGTTGAGAAATCTGTACGCAGGTCAGGAAGCAACAGTCAGAACTGGACATGGAACAACAGACTGGTTCCAAATAGGAAAAGGAGTACGTCAAGGTTGTATATTGTCACCCTGCTTATTTAACTTATATGCAGAGTACATTATGAGGAACGCTGGGCTGGAAGAAGCACAAGCTGGAATCAAGATTGCTGGGAGAAATATCAATAACCTCAGATATACAGATGACACCACCCTTATGGCAGAAAGTGAAGAGGAACTAAAAAGCCTCTTGATGAAAGTGAAAGAGGAGAGTGAAAAGGTTGGCTTGAAGTTCAACATTCAGAAAACGAAGATCATGGCATCTGGTCCCATCACTTCATGGGAAATAGATGGGGAAACAGTGGAAACAGTGTCAGACTTTATTTTTGGGGGCTCCAAAATCACTGCGGATGTTGATTGCAGCCAGGAAATTAAAAGACTCTTACTCCTTGGAAGGAAAGTTATGACCAGCCTAGATAGCATATTAAAAAGCAGAGACATTACTTTGCCAACAAAGGTCCGTCTAGTCAAGCCTATGGTTTTTCCCGTGGTCATGTATGGATGTGAGAGTTGGACTGTGAAGAAAGCTGATTGCTGAAGAATTGATGCTTTTGAACTGTGGTGCTGGAGAAGACTCTTGAGAGTCCCTTGGACTGCAAGGAGATCCAACCAGTCCATTCTAAAGGAGATCAATCCTGGGTGTTCACTGGAAGGACTTATGCTAAAGCTGAAACTCCAATATTTTGGCCACCTCATGCGACGAGTTGACTCACTGGAAAAGAGTCTGACGCTAGGAGGGATTGGGGGTAGGAGGAGACGGGGACGACAGAGAATGAGATGGCTGGATGGCAACACCGACTCGATGGACATGAGTTTGAGTGAAGTCTGGGAGTTGGTGATGGACAGGGAGGCCTGGCGTGCTGTGGTTCATGGGGTCGCAAAGAGTCGGACACGACTGAGCAACTGAACTGAACTGAACTATGGAGCTCTCATAGATATTCAGTCGGTACTCACAGCAGCATTATGAGGTGGTTGCTGCTGTTACATCTGTTAGACAGCTGAGGAAGAGAGGCTCAGAAAGGTTAAGTTCCTAACCCAAGATCACACAGCATTCTAACACGCAGAGATGGGACTTGAACCCCGGCCGCTTGCTCCAGATAGCCTGGGGCTGTTAAGAAAAGTGCTTCTGTGTTCATCCATACACAGGACATTGTATGGATACATGTTCTCTTGGGGTAACCTCTACAGATAGATGGGTAGTCCTGGGCCATATGGTGAGTCTGTATTTAAGTTTAAAAAAAAACATATCTATATAATTATTTGGCTACGTCAAGTTTTGGTTAAGGCCCAGGGATCTTTCGTTGCAGTGTGAGGGCTCCAGAGCACGACAGCTCAGATGATTGGAGGCACATGGGGTCTAAGAGTTTCCCCAACCAGGGAGCAAACCTGAGTCCTCTGCATTGCAAGGCAGTCTTAACCCCTGGACCACCAGGGAAATCCTATATTTAACTTTATAAGATAGGCCATCCTGTTTTCCTCACAACGTGTAACAGTTCTCACTGCTCATGTGTTTTGTCAGGATTTGGAATTATCTCTCTTCTCCACCTTAGTTGTCCTGGTGGCAGCACAGGGGTATTTCACTGTGGGTGTGATTTGCATAAAATGAGTATACAAAAATAAGATGCAGAGTAACCAGAGAGAGAAAAAGAAACAGAAATCTGAAACACTGAGGTGAAGCTTCATAGCCAGGAGGAGTGCTGTGCAAATACTGAGTCCTGACAGTGTCCTCTGTGATGAAGTGAGAGCAGTGAGAAGAAACAGCCAAGGAGGCAAGAGAACCAACAGGGCCCAGGGCCCTCACTGCCAGCATCCCCTGTGAACCCTTTCCCCGCTCTGCACCCTCGCATCCTGGCCCCAGGTGTGGGGCTTACTTTTCAGTTCCAGCCATGTCTTGGTCACAAAGCGGTCCCTCACCTTCAGAAGAACCTGCAGCATCAGAGAGCCGGAGAAATGGACCAGTTGGCCTCACAGCACACTCTGAGAATCCTCGACTCGCTGGTGGTCTTAGCTGTGTCCAGTCCCTGCCTCACTTGCCCCCACCCAAGGGTGCTGGCTGGACCCACCTCCCACATGAACAATGCACATGAGTCCTCCTGTGGGGATTTGCTAACCCAAAATTAAGACAGAACTGACTGACCGCAAGAGAATGGAATATTTGAAACTGAGCCATTCTGAACAGAAATCCACAACCTACGATCATAGAGAAGGTCCAGGATACAGGCAAAGGAGCATGTAAACCCCCCTGGTGTCTCGTGGACACCAGCCACGCAGCCTCATACGGGGAGGTCACCAAGCATGATGACGCGTCATACGGCCAAGCGTCCTAGCGTCTATGAGTCTGACGTACAACACACTCACCCTCAGGAGGAAGCGGTAGCCTGCTCCACCGGGTGTCACTCGGAAGGAACTCTTACACTATCTGAATGGAGAGCCCCCGGCCTGCCCCGGTCACCCACAGGTCCCCACGTAGCGTCTACCGCCAGTGTCTAAAGATAGAAGCCCCCGCCCCCCGCACAGCGGGGGAACCACAGGAAGTAGTTCAAAACCACTTCCGGTGGCCACTGCAGCCGTTGCGAATAGGAGCGGGGCTGCTGCGGGATTCCTAGGCAGTTGGCCGGGGCCGTCTGTCAAGATGGAGCCGTCCTGCAGCGGGACGAGCTGTGGGGGTGGACGCGCGTGCCGTGGGCCTGGGCGCCGGGTCCATTCCCGGGCCTTCAGACCCTGAGCCGGCACAGGCAAAGCTCCGGAACTCACGGGAAACGGACTTCGGCTTCCTCACGTCCGGCAGCAGCTCCACGGCGCAGCCTGCAGCCCACACCCCGGGTGGCAGCTCCGAGCAGACTTCTTTCGGTCCTGGGCTTGACCTGCCCTCTCTCCGCCCCCCACAGCTGCTTTAATGTACTGCCTTTCACTGTATTTTACACGGAGACAGCCTCAACAGCTGACCTCGGCAGCGTGGTTTTTTCTGTCGTGTGATTTTGTGTTGCGGCAGCGCTGCTGACCGGCTTGCCTCACACTTTGGCCAAGTTTCCAACAGCGAACACCGCGTTTGTCAGCTCACCCTGCTCCTGGCGACAGTGACGTCCTCAGGGCAGCCAGCCGGGGGTTCCCAGCAGCCCCCTACCCATCTGGGGCTGGAAGGCTGAGCTCAGGCCCCCAGAAGATGCTGTGGCTTCTGCTTCCAAGGTGAGAGGAGAAGCGAGCTCCTCACCAGCCACTGCTGCTTCTCTTAGGATAGAACGCAGAGGAAGGGAACATCTCATGGGCAAAAGCCACAGAGTTAAAGCCCGAGTCCTCACCGTGGTTGCTCCCCACAGTCTCGTGGGCAGCCACAGCTTGCTGGAGTCCAGGCGCCAATACACTTCCGTGAGAATGACAGCTCAGGCCCCTTCTCTCCAGAACCTGATGTCTGGGGCGTGGCCAGGAGACCAGGAAGGAATGCATTAAACCACTCCTTAAATAAGCCTCAAAAGCAGCCATGCAATTAACCAGCTCAACCCAAACAAAACAAGGATCCCTCAGCGGGCTTCCCTAGGATTGGTGGGGCTGGATCTCACGGTCTGTGAGGACGGAAGTTAGGGCTCTCCTCAGTCCCAGAGTGTATTCTGGATCCCTAGCCTGAACTGAGAAAGGGGGGGGGGGGGGGCGGTGAAAAGAGAGCAAAAGTATTTCCTGAAAACGGCGGACAGTCCCCGTCCCCACAGCCCCGTCGCTGTGCGTGTTCCATGGCTGCCTCACATCCTGGCCCTTTCCAGGCGGGAAGTTCGGGGCCCTTTTCTTCCATTTGTCTGGGAGAGGAGCCGCCTCTGGGCATTCAGACCCAAGCTTATGGAATCGAGGCGTGGCCTCCAGCTCTAATGCACAGGAGATGCACACCCGGGGTGCTGGGAGCAGAGCGAGGGTGGAGGACAGACCCTCTGAGGCCTGTCCTGGGCAGTAGGACCCGAGGCAGGTCCTGCAAGAGCAGCGCAGCCCTGGGCTCCTCCTCTCCGTGGGCAGTGCGTGCGGCAGGCACACACTGACACATCTGTTACTCACATGAATGCGTGTCTGTATTTTCACCAAGACTTAAGTCATATTTGAAGTCTTAGCCCAGGTTTTCCACAGGGCAGTGGGCACTCAGGGACAAATTTAGCCTCCATTAAAGGAGCAAGTCTTCCAAAGCAGGACGTGCAGCCAGCATTGCCCCACAGAGTGTGTGCAGCCAGACGGGAAGCCTTCTCAGTCTTTGCTGTGAGGTTTCCCATGTCAGCTGCCTCTAATGATGTCCTTCCGTCGTACGACCAAGCCCGCTTTATTTGTACCATTTGTCACATATGCTGGGATGTGGCGTGGATTGGGAAGGCTAAATCTGACCCCTGGTTTGGGGTTTTGGGGACCTTATCAGACTAGGATGGCTGGGCACTCTCCACCCCTTGTCCAGGTACCCACAGGGGCCTGCAGGCGCATCGGAGTCAAGTGTAGCTCTTTTCTCCTCACACTCCCCGCCGCCCCGAGATATTTACAGTCTCAAGGAGGCTAGAGCCAGAATCTAGAGGGATATTCTGAAGACAGCAGGCTCAGGAAAGGCCCTTCTCATTTTCTCCTTAAGATGCTCGAGGCGTGAGTTCTCAGACTTGTGGGTCAAGGCGAGTCGACTGGGCTGCAGCTCCTTACAGGGCAGTCCAGGGCTTAGCGTCCTGCCTCCTCCCAGCATCTCAGCAGGAAGTGGCGGGGGAGAATCTAAGGCAAACCCAGCAGGGTGATGAAAGTGGGGGCGAGGCTGGAGCTGGTTTAGGGTCCCCAGTCTGCGAGGGCCCCTGCAGTGTTGGCAGGACCGCCTCGGGAGGGCAGCCCTGGAGCTGGCAGCAGGGCCTGGGAGCAGGGCTGCGGGGTCCCTGCAAGCTGGCAGGACCCAGTGCTGGCCTGGAATTAGTCTCCAAGGAGGCCAAGGTGCCACGAAGGTCCAGCCCCTGAGATGCAGGAGGAAGAAGCAGTGTCTGGGCTGACTCTAGCCTGGGGTTTCCCTTTTCAATACAACTTTTGTTGTATTGAATACAACTATCCAGCAAGTCAGACTACCAGCGCTTTTCTGTCACCTGGTTTTCTAAAAGCTGACAGACCCTCTTACAACTGTGTTTCTGGCTCCTCCTCTTTGTCCTTTTGACAGATTTACGTCTTAGAAAAAAAATAAGGTGCGGTGGAAAGCGTGAATGTTTGTGGCAGTTACCGAAACTTCTTCCAGGAAAGTGAAAGTCACTCATTCGTGTCCGACTCTTTTCGACCCCATGGACTGTAGTCCATAGACTTCTCCAGGCCAGAATACTGGAGTAGGTAGCCTTTTCCTTCTCCAAGGGATTTTCCCAACTCAGGGATTGAACCCAGATCTCCTCCATTGCAGGCAGATTATTTACCAGCTGAGCCACAAGGCTTTCTAAAGCTTTCTTGTGGGCCAAAGAGATCTGATGACCCTCCAGTGATGGCGGTCTCATTTCTCCTTGGTCTAAATGTAACATTGTCATTTGTCCACAGGATCCTGGGGGGCTGTCCTCAAATAGAAGAGACACAGAGAAGAGACTCTGCTGGGCACAGAGTAAGCTACTCAGGCATTTTGCTAAATACATGAACGTTGTTGTGTTGTGAGTTGCTCCCAGTCATGTCTGAATCTTTGTGACGCTATGGACTATGGCCTGCCTGGGATGCTTTCCTGAGCTCCCCACTACCATCGGGAGGGCTGGGTGGGCAGGGTGCGAACCTCACATGGCAGCTGAGTAGATGCAGGCTGTCGTCTGGGGGGCAGGAGCCTTCCTCATATCTAATTGCCTGGTGATGACAGGACCACCCACCATCCTAAATTACCCTCCACTTGCTGAGCCAGGCGTCCAGCCCTCCCATGAGGAACTTCACGTATTAGGTATTAGCAGGTAGGTCTCTAGTCCACCCTGGACGCACACTCAAAGCCGACCCGCAGGGCTCCGGTCACACGGTGAATGACTGATGCCACGCCCTCTGCCCCAGGAATCTCACTCAAGTTCCTGTGGCAAAGCAGACATCGGTGCCCCAGAGAAAGGTGCCAAGGGGTCCCCTGAAGCCTCGCGTGCAACAACCCCAAACCCGCAAATGCCTGAATCAGCATTCTGCACCTGGGCATGATATACCACTACCGCTAGGGATCCTGCAGGTCAACGGACAGCTTCTGGCTAGTATACAGACATGATGGTCAACTTGACTGTGCTGGCTAGTATACAGACGTGATGGTCAACTTGACTGTGCTCGGGGTGCCCAGACAGTGGGCGAACACTCTTTCTGTCCAGTCCAGGAGTTTGTCTCTGTCCAGGAGGGGGGTGTCCCCGTCCAGGAGGGTGTCCCTGGGTGAGGTGAACACTGAGATGTGACCCTCTGAGAGCAGGTGCTCCCCACACACAGGCATCACCAGTCCACTGAGGGTCCGGCTAGAACAGAAGGCCAGCGGAGGGCGAGTCTGCTCTCTGCTGAGTTAGGACACCCACGCCCTCCTGCTTCCCTATATCAGAGTTTCTGCTTCTCGAGCTTTCGGATTCAGATGGGGGCTGACACCACAGCCCGCTCTCCCCCACCTTCACTGAGCGTGTATCTGGCCACCGACAAGGCCAAATGGTTGCCTTTCATAGTGCCAAGTTGTCACTTGTTGGATGTGTTGTCTTGTTTCTAATTTGTGGTCAGTGGGTGATGCTAGAGACATGAACCGAAGCAGTGCCTAAGGCCCACCTTCCTCGGATGTGTGCTCACATTCACGCCGGCACACGGGGGGCTTGGGCACAAGGAGGTCCCACACATGGCTCATCCGTAGTCAGTGGGCAGGGGGTCCCCTCCTGCCTGGCTGCAGAGGCCTGGCCTGAGGCGCTAACCGTCTCGCCCACTGCCGCAGTGCACCTGCACGTCAGGGTCTGCAGGGTCCTCGCACCGCCCTGAATGACGAACAAGAAGACACTCTAACAGTGGGCGGGCATGCACAGCAGCACTCTGCTCCCCAATGGTGGAGGAGCTGGGTTTTAACCCAGGTTCTGAAATCCCTCGTCCAGAAGCAATGAATCATCTCAGATGTGAGCCAAGGTTGCTGTGCAGGCACCAGGAACCTTGGAGATGTTGCTGTTCAGGGGAAAAGCTCAGATCCATCTGTTTCATTTTAACCAGTCATTCTCCCTATTTGCCTATCTAATCTCCAGAGGACCTCAACCATCCAATTTGGACCCACTGAGAGGGCGAGACTTCCTCAAGCTCAGTGTCGGAGCCACACACACACCCAGCCTTCCAGGCCCCTCCTCCTAAAGGCCCCCCACCAACTGCAGGAGGGGCTTTCAAAGGCTGCTGCTGCTGCTGCTAAGTCACTTCAGTCATGTCCTACTCTGTGTGACCCCATAGACGGCAGCCCATCAAAGGCTAAAGTTCCCCAAATAATCCTCCTTCCCATGTTGTTATTCTTTAAGGGAAATGTCTACAGAAAATAAAAACCACTTGGAAGCGGCAGTTCTTGGAACAATAGGCAGCGATCTGTGCGGGAAGCTGCCCAAGGTGGTTTTCCCTGAAGGGCCCAGCCTTTGGCATTCACATGGTCAGTGCCCTTCACCCTCTCCCTCACCTTCCACAGGAGCCCTGCTGTGGGATGCCAGGACTCTGCCTGGAGGGATGTACACCGGTGGGAGATAGTTGGCTCCAAGGCACGGCTGGTCCCTCAGACGCGCGTGGGCTCTACAGACTCCTGTCTCTGCCATCACTTATCAGGTCCACTTGACTGGTTGTCTCCAACCTTCCAAGCCATCGTCCAACCAGGCCCAGCAGGTGCCTCCAGCCCCGGGACAGCTATGCAGGCCTGGAGACTGGCCGCCCTCCCTGGCCTGCTCTGCCTGTCCACTGGGCAGCTGGCCTTCCTTTTCATCAGAGCTGCTGGAGGCCTGCAGGCAGCTTACAGGAAGCGGTGCCTGGAGAAACAAGAGGCCTTTGAAGCACAAGGTGAGCCGGCCTGGCTGTGGTTTACATTCTTTGCCTTAATTTTAACAAGTATTTCAGCCCCTTGAAAATGACCTCTTTAGAATAATAAACAGAACCCACATTGAGCTGTGGGCTGGCCCGTGGTGCTGGGCAGGAGGGGAGCTAAGCTCGGGGGGACGTAACAGTAGCTAGCGAGTATGTGCGTGTGCTGAGGAGGGGGCACAGGCCACTGCAGCTCGACCGGCCCTCATTCTGGAGGAATGACGGGGTTGGTGCGGGGTTACTCATGGCAAGGGAAACCGTATACAGATGATAGAGGTAGAGCATTATGGAGGGAAGGGGCCGGTGTCCACCTGTCCGGGCTGTTACTCGTCACAGCTGGTGCCTTCTGGGCTCCTTCCCTCCACGAGGTGCCTGGAGCTTGCAGAGGGCCTGAGGGTGAGAGAGAGGCAGGGGAGGGACCGCAGGGAATCCATCCATTCTCTGGGTAGTTATTAAGCACCTACTGTGTGCTGACCCCCGTTCTCGGCCATGAAGGTCAGCACTGAGAGAAATCCAAGCCGTGCCCTCCCATGCCTGGTTCACACCAGCAGCAGTAGAGTCCCCCGGGAACAGGCTAGAAATGCAGACTTACCCCCCCACAGCCCTTCAGTAAGGCCCTGGGCCACTGGGTGCACGATCAAGTCGAGGACTCTGCACTGGAAAACAGAAGGCAGACACTGGTGGGAAACCCCGCGTGGCCCTGGAAGAGGGGAGACTCACTCTGCGGCTGCATGTGGGGCAGCAGGGTGAGCTCAGCCACCAACTAAATCATCAGCCCCACATCCACACCTTGATGGGGTGGCCCAGAGACACAGCCCTTCCCCTCGTGAGGTAGGCAGAATAAGCCCCCATCCTGATCCCCAGAACCTGTGAACGTGACCTTCCAGGGGGATGTGAACTCTATCAGCCTTGCCCACCACTGTGGCTTCAGCCCTTAGCACAGAGCCTAGAACCTGGTAGGTGCTCACAGCTACTTGCTGGCGGCAGGCATCAACCCCGGTCCCCAGAACAGACAGACAGCTTCTCAGAGAGCAGATCACCCCAGAAGTCTCCACCAGCCAGGCCAGACCTGAACCCCTGACCTAGCGGAATATTCCACTGCCCACATCCGCCCGCCTCCCTTGCCAGTAAAAATCAATGTGTAAAATTACCCAGCAGCCAGGCAGACAAGCACAGGGGGTGTTGGCTGCCCCTGTGTGCCAGCCCAGCATGAAATACCTGTTTCTCAAGGATCCAGGAAGGGTTGGTCTCCTTGCCTCCCTCAGGTTTCTAAACAGCTCACTGGCCCGAGGCCGGGAAGGATTTTTTACGGAGATTAGTGGCGTCCTTCCCCAGATGTGTGCTGTCCTCCTCTGGGTGTGAGCCTCCCTGCTGCCCAGCGGGCACCCTTAACCTTCAGTAAAAGACCTTTGCAAGAGTCTTTCCCCTTAGGGACAGAAACGCACTGAGGAGAGTTGTGGCTTCCGGGCTCTGATGGGCAGCGCAGCGCAGTCTCACCCTCCAAGCGACCTGAAGGGACGGCAGTGTGGGATTAGGGGGCTGCACGAGGACTTGGGGTGGGGGCTTGGCCCTGAGACGCAGAGCGCAGTGCCGGCACTCACACTCAACTGTGCATGCCTACCCTCCTCATCTCCACCACCACTCAGTCCCCACCACACTCCTGTCCCATTTCCAGGTGAGGCTCAGACAAGGAAACGAAGGTGCCCAGGGTTGCACAGCTCTCCAGCTGGTGGAACCAAACCCTAACCTCCAGGGTATTCTGACACTGTATGTTGTTGTTGTTGAGTTGCTAAGTCATGTCTGATTCATTGCAACCCCGTTTCCTGCTGCATTCCAGGATTCCCTGTCCACTCTCTCCTGGAATTTGCTCAAACTCCTGTCCATTGGGTCAGTGACACCATCCAACCATCTTATCCTCTGTTGTCCCCTTCTCCTCCTGCCCTCAATTTTTCTCAGCATCAGGGTCCTTTCCAATGAGTCGGCTCTTCGCACCAGGTGGCCAAGTATTGGAGCTTCAGCTTCAGCATCAGTCCTTCCAATGTCTATTCAGGGTTCATTTCCTTTAGGGTTGACTGGTTTGATCTCCTTGCTGTCCAAGGGACTCTCAAGAGTCTTCAGCACCACAATTCAAAAGCTATTAATTCTTCGGTGCTCAGCCTTCTTTGTGATCTAACTCTCACATCCATACATGACTACTGGAAAAACCATAGCTTTGATATATGCTTTGACACTGTATGGCCAGACCCTCAATCTCTGGCATGTAATTCAGTAGTGGTATCAGCTCCATGGGGATTTGTTGAAAGCAAGGGTGTTGAGCACCATCTGGCCCTTCCTCAGTCATCAACAGAGATTAGTGTTGACAATATTGTTCCTAGAACAAAGGGCTCCCAAACTTTTAAATCTCAGGACTGCTTTACATTCTTAAAACTTGTTGAAAATCCCAGAGAGCCTTGCTTTTGTGGCTCATATCTACTGGTATTTGATAGTAGATTGATAACATTTAAAAATATTTTATCCATTAAGTCTTATAAATGAGAACAACCCATTGCATGTTAACACAAATAATGTGTTTTAGAAAAAAAACCATGTTTTGCAAAATAGTAGTGAGAAGATTCACATTGTTTTACATTTTTGCAAACCTCTTTGAGGTCTGGCTTAATGGGAAACAGCTGGGTTCTTTTATCTGCCTCTGCCTTCAATCTGGTGCGTGTGAAAAAAGCCTGGCCATACACAATTATGCATTTGGAAATTCAGAGGTAACTTAATAGTCTTTTTGGATAATTGTGGGCATTATTCTTTAATACTACACCAAAACTCGGCGAGAGGGAGTTCCTTAAAGATTAGCTGCAATGTGGAATCTAAAACCAAATCAGTGAACTTTTTGTACCTACTGTTTTCAATTGCATTGATCTGTCCTGAAAGTTGAACGGGTCTTCTACCCATGCATGATCCTGTAACATTCCAGACCGTCTTGACTGCCTGGAAAGACGTTAGGGTCTAAGACCACAGTGTATAACTGCTGGACTGGGTTAAAAGCTCTGGAATGGGGTTTACCTCTGTCTTCTTGGGCTCTGTGCTTCCTGAAGAAAGGAAGGAGGGCAGGGAGGGCAGGAGGGATGCATGTGGAGTGAGGGTGTTAGTGATACAATAGTCTGGACCCCAATTGGACTCTCAGAGCAGCCCTGAGACCTCAGACGCCCTCCCATCTGAGGGGAGCCCACCAAATGAGCTCTGCTGTCTGAAGACATCCACACCGGCAGGAGTAGCCCAGGCCTCTGGTCACTTTTCCCAGATGCTTCGTTCCTTTGGTGTGAGATCTCCAGAGGATTCCCAAGCTGTACAAACTACATGTTGTCCTCACCCTGAATCTCGATGTCAGCATTCCTGTGGTCTGATGATCGACCCGTGTCCATCACAGCCCCACCAGGAAAGCAGCCTCTCCCAGAGGTAACTGAAGAAGGTGTGTATGGTGGGGGGCAGTATTTACAGAGCAAGGGTGGGGGTCCAGGACCAACAAGGATGGGGAAGCAGCCCTCTTCTGCCGGCAGTCTCCCCCACCCTCCCTCTGACCCCCCATGTACACCCAGGCCAGGCTCCGTTGGCCTCTCCTGCACCGTGACTCCCTTATGGACTGAGTGCTGTGTCGGGTGAGCCTCCTGTGTGTCACAGGGAACCAGAAGTCAGACAGGCAGGGCACCAATCTTCGGGTATAAGGGCACAGCGGTGCATGGCAGAGGCTACTTGCCAAAGCCTTGTCCAGTGTGAGGAGGCCAGAGGACACTGCACTGAGCCCACAGAGCCCAAGATTCAGGCTCCAACCTTGGGCAGTGTTGCCCACCTTCCTGGGCTGCTTCTTGTCTTTGAAGCCGAGAGCCCGTCTGGGTGATGATGCTAAGGCTTCTCCCAGCTCTAACCACACCCAGGCCCGGCAGGGGTTGTGGACCCTGTGCCTTTGTCTTCTAGATCTGAACGAGCCCCCAGAAACACATTGGTGCACTAAGGTTTGGTGGACCAACAGCCCACTTCTCCATGGCCCCACATGCTGGCGGGGTCAGCAGATGTAAAATCCGACATTGTGCTCAGCAGACTTCCTCCATCTGGATTTCTGCTGCCCACAGGGGGACCACTTGCCAAACACATGTTTACAGAGTACAGCCCACTTCATGGTGACTTGTGGAGCTGACCAAACCCACCTTTGCCCTGGCCCCGTGCATCCTGCCCACATGTGCTTTCTGGCTGGGGAGAGATGCAAGACCACGCTGGGTGGAGGGGTCCTTGGCCGCATGCACCACATGGGCTGTGCTGATGCCAGAGCGATGGCACAGGACACACAGGCCAGGCTCCACTCAAAGTGTAGACATAACTCATAACGGAAAGCCACTCACCTCCAGTGTCAGGCCAGCGGGTGCTGTGAGGAGGAGTGTTTACAAGTGTGTCCCTGTACTGCTTCTCAGTTTTCTGGGTGACACTCGAGAGAATCGGAAACAGCCACACTGGGGTGACTAATGAATTTAGGAAAGCTTCAGAGAGACCAGAGTAATGACAGATGTAAACACTGCTGCAAAGCTTCTCCGTACAAGGGATTAAAATGCTGACTTCTCTGAAATGCAGGTTTTAAAAAAATGGTTTATTTTCCTAATATCGTGGTAAAATAGACCTGACATAAAATTTACCGGTTTAACCATTTTAAGTGTACAGTTCTGTGGCATTAAGTACATTCACGTTGTTGTTCGGCTATCACCACCCAGAACTCCTCTAGAGCTTTTTCATCTTCCTAACTGAACACCGACCCACCCCCTCCCTCAGTCCCTGGCCCCCCCATCCTGCTTTCTGTCTCTATGAATTGGACTCCTCTTGTACTTCATAGACCTGGAAGCCTACAGCACTTGTCTCTTTGTAGTCAAACATGTCTTGGCATATTTGACTTCACTTACCGTCTTCAAGGTTTATCCATGTCATACATGTCAGTATGACATGATTCCTCTTCAAGACTGAATAATATTCTGCTGTGTGGATGGGTCACATTTTGTTTATGCAGTCAGACACTGATGGACACTTGAGTTGCTTCCACCTCTTGGCTGTTATGAGTAGTGCTGCTATAGCCATCCTTGCTATAATGGTGGTGGTTTAGTCACTAAGTCATGTCTGACTTTTGCAACCCGGTGGACTGTGGCCTGCCAGGCTCCTCTGTCCATGGGATTCTCCAGGTAAGAACTCCAGGGGATCTTCCCAACCCAGGGATCAAACCTGGTTCTCCCGCATTGCAGGCAGATTCTTTACCAACTGAGCTACAAGGGAAGCCCATCCTTGCTATAAACAACCTTTATAATAGGTGTCTCTAGGCTGGCTGAAGGAGAAGGCAATGGCATCCCACTCCAGTACTCTTGCCTGGAGAATCCCATGGACGGAGGAGCCTGGTGGGCTGCCATCTGTGGGGTCGCACAGAGTTGGACACGACTGATGTGACTTAGCAGCAGCAGGCTGGCTGAATAATTGGTAGTCCACTAAATTGCTTGGCATAACTGACCTCAACCTGAAAGGAGGGATCAAGGTATAATGGAAAATTCATAGGCTTTGAAGTCAAAATATACTGAATTTTAAGCGTCTGCAGCTTTGGGCAATTTAATCCTCCCAAGCCTCACTTTGTCCATCTGTAAAATGGGACTTGTGGTGGACACCACTGGTTGTGCAGCATCCACACTACCTTCCTGGCTCCTGAAAAAGTCTTGAATATTTTCCACATTTTACTCCTCCCAGGTAATCAGCACATACTGAGAACTCCTGCATCTCAGGGATGCGCAGGATTAGCTAGGTGGGTACAGCAAGCCCCTCCTCCTGGCCAGTGATTGATTTGAGACCCAAGCTTCTGGCAATCAGCTCCTGGCAGTCCCCTGGCAACTGTTGCTAGGTTTGGGGCGGGCTCCTACCGGAGCGGTCCAGTCAGGCAGAGGGAGGGCTGACTGCAGGAAGAGGGGGCGCTGCCTCCCCCAGGAGCCAGCAGGGAAGCTGGCTGTCCCAGGCACCCCCTGACAACCACCCTGCCTCCCCCAGGAGCCAGCATGAGACAGAGCCCAGGCCAGGGGAAGGCAGAGAGGTGGAACTAGGTCCGTACACCTCTCCCTAGCACGCGCGTGCACACGCGCACAGACACACACGTGCACAGGCTCTCAGACACATGGCACACTCAGTGTATCAGTCGGCTCAGAATGTTAAAACACACCGCTTTAAATAGCAAGGCAGTCTTGCTGAAAGTCGACAGGTGATGGGTGAGGCTCCAGAGGACTGAATTGACTTGCCCAGAGTCAACCAGGAGGGCTGTATAAATTCAAGACCGCCACCCAAATACCCTAACTCAACTGCCTCTGTATGTTCTCTGTTCACACACATGCGTACACATGCTTCCCACAAAACACACACACACACAATTAGTTTTATAAGTTGCCACTAAACTGAAGCAGCCCTCAGTGATAATTCATGGCTCTGAAACATGTGGCCTGCTAGCTACTCATTGCAGTGTTGTTTGAAACAGAGATTTATTACAGAAAGAGAAGCCCGTGCAGAACCGTTCCTGTCATCAGCATGACTACTGGTTCTGGCGTAAGACATCATTAGAAGCAAGCGAAAATGAAAAATGATGCGGGCAGGGGTAGTGGGGACAGAGAGGCAGAGGAGGGCAGGAGCCGGCTGGAGATGGAACATGTCTTCTGCAGCCTGTAGGTCCGTCACTGTCAGCAAAACAGGAGCATCCTTGTAACAACTAGAGAGTCTGATTGAGATCTGTAGATTGGCTGAGAGTTGCGTCAATTTTAGTTTCCTAATTTTGTTCATTGTACTGTGGTTATAGAAGAGGATCCCTCGTTTTTAGGAAACATACGCGATAGTATTTGGTGGAAAAGCGAGTCTTATCCACAGCTTCCTCTGTGTGTGTGAGAGAGAGAGGACACAGCAAATAAGGTGAATATTCACATTTGTAGAATCTCAGGCAAGAGTGTCTTGAGAATTTTGTGCTCTTCTTCCATTTGTTGAAAATCATGTCAAGGTAAAAATAAAAGGCTCTGTGGTTTCCAAAGGACCCCTGTGGAGAAAGCAGACAGCTGATTCAAGAGCAGGGATGGGGGAGAGGCTTGGTAGAGGTAGTGGGGAGACAAGCCACCACTGCAGCCTGAAGTCCTGGAGAGGCGGCAGCCGGACGCTGGCCCCGTGACCGGGTTCTCCCGGACCTGCTGGAAGTGTCGTGGTTGGAATCATCAAAGCCACCTCTCCCACCTCTGCGGCATGGGCAACAGCCCGGGACAGCCCCCAGCCCCGACACGTGGTGATGGATTGGAAAGCATCTAAGTGCAGAGCGTTTTTTGTGCTGACGACATGACACACACAGAGATGGATTGTGCACACTCGAGAGCACGCAGATCCCAGTGTTTCATGGATTACACACAGTCGTCATGGGTGAAACACATCACGTGAGTCGTCATGGGTGAGACTGGCCGCCCCACCCCGTGTTTTTTAACATGAAGCCCGTTATGTGATACAGCTGCAGCAGCCCCCCAACCCCACACTGTTCAGTTCAGCTGCTCAGTCGTGTTCAAATCTTTGCGACCCCACAGACTGCAGCACGCCAGGCTTCCCTGTCCATCACCAACTCCCGGAGCTTAGTCAAACTCATGTCCATCGTGTCAGCCATCTCACCCTCTATCGTCCCCTTCTCCCCGGCACTGTGCATGACGTCATCTCCCCGCCTCCTCGCTGGACTCGGAGCTTCTCGCTTGCTGGCCACGGGCCGGGTGGGTGTACAGGAATAACGAATGTGCACACCAGACGTGGCGTTCGTTTCCTGATAACCAGTGGATTTTACGCATCTGTCAAGAGTTGTGAACGGGCGATATGACATATAGATAGTCGGCAACTAAATTTCATCTCGCTCGTCAATAATGATGGACAGGAGGCGGACGCAGGTAGGCTGTGTGGAGAGGAACATGCGGCCAGCCCCGGTGTCTGCAGGACGAGCAAGGTGGGGGCCAGCAGGGCCCACCCTGGGGTCCAGGCCGGCCAGCAGCCATGGTTTCCTACCCCCGACACCTGGTACCTGCAGCAGAGTCATCTCCCACCGGCTTGCCCAGCCTCCCCGGGGTAGCTGATCCTCTCTGAAAGCAGCCCGCACCCAGGTCACCAGGCATGTGGCTGACATGCAGGTGCTGGGCAGTTTGTGGGTGGGGCTGAGATCCTGGGTTTCCAACCAGCTCCCAGGTGGTGTCTGGGGACCACGTGGGGCAGCGAGGATCTACAGTAAATGATTGAAGAGACCCTGACTCAGAGCCCATCACCTTCTAATGATAAAAGTGGCACCATCGCCCCTTTGCTACTGAGAGCTGGGGCAGCTCAGGGCCCCGTCCCCTCATCCATCAGCCTGCCTGGGAACACCCCGACCTGGGTGGTGCTGCTGGGTCTTGCCTGACCCCTGCAGCCCGCGGTGAGGTGCTGGGCACCTCCACGCAGCCCTCCCCTCCTCCTTTCTGTCTTTCCCTCCCTCCTACCTGGGGCACTGGTCTCACGGTCTTGTCAGTGGCCCCCGCCCTCTGGCTTCTGGCTGGGGTTGGCCAGTGGAAGCGATAGCTGGAGACTGGAGGGGGAGTCAGTGAGACCCCTCATCCTGGGTGATGCGCTTGTCTTCTGGAGCGTGTCCATGGTATGTGGGGAGCAGAGCGCCAGTCCGCAGGAGGGCCCCAGGACGGAGAGCGGAGGGCTGTCCTAACTCTGTGTTAGTTTAGTTTACTTGCTCGTATGGTATTTTACTTGTTATTTCTGTTAAACCTGTCACCTTCTAACTCAAGTCCCTCCTTCATGAAGCCCTCCTGGATTACTGGAACCTTCAATAATATCCTTCTTTCAACCCACTCAGCGAATAGCATAGCCCCTGATTTTGAGCCGTGCTCTCTCTTGTTGTCCAGTTGCTCCTAAGGTCTAGTCTCCACAACTGGACAAGAGACTTAAGTTCACGTCCAGGCTTGGACATGTCCCGTCTCCACAGCAACTGGCACAGGCCGGGGTCTCACTGCTGACCTCAGCAAGACCTCTCCTCTGATGGCAAACGCATCTGGAACTCAGAGAATGCAAATAAATACTTTGAGAAAAATGCATTTTTATGTGTGTTTTCCGTTTTCATAGTAAATGAATTTTGGGGGAAATATCTAAAAACAATAAAACCTTTTTTAAAAAGTCAACTTAAAAACATCACTTTATAGGGCTATAATTTGCCTCACACACCAGTTCACCCACTTCAAGTGTGAATTTCAGTGGTGTTTGGTATCTTCACAGAGTTGAGCAACCGTCAGCACAGTTGATATTAGAACATGTCCTATTGGCTCAAAAGGAAGCCCTCTCCCCTTTCACAGCCCCTCCCTTTATCCTGCTCTGCGGCTCTGAGTATAGATTTAAAACACAGAGCCTGAGGGAGGCATCACACGCGTAAATGCCTCTATATTCCTTTCTGTCTGCATTGCCTGTGACTCTGGTCGCCTTTTTTGCTATCTGTGTTCCAGGAGAACTGGATTCAGATGATGTGAAAATTAAGCTGGTTTTCCCGGGTGTCCCGGTCACCTGCCTCCATGCACACCTGAGTTCAGGAGCCGGGTCCCTCCACTAGAGGGCGGGCTTCGTAGACGCCCGCTGCGCCACCTGGGCTGTCCCGTATGTTCCGGCCTCAGCCCTGGAAAAGGTAAGAGCTGGTGCCTGCCGGTCTTAAGCGCTCTGCCGCTGTGTGTAACCGTAAGCGAGCTGGGAAGGGAGCTTTCACTCAAGAGCCAGCTGCTGACTTGATCGATGCGGAAGGCGAGGTACGGACACAAAGAAGATACTGTGTGCTGGTGACGATGCTGACAATAGTAATACAGTCCTTTCTGGGACATTCGCAGTGTGCTGCGCACAATGCTAAGAACATTACACGGGTATCTTATTCAGTCCTCCCCACAGCCTTCTGAGATGGATCCATTGTTCTGCCCAATTTGCTGGTAAGGAAGCTTAGAGAAAGAGCTTTCAGGGCTCACCCAGAGGACCTTTCCTGACCCTAAGGTCAGTGGAGCGATCCGTTTGGTGAGAGGGAGGGTCTGGTCTGAACTGGATGACCTGAAGGCTGCAGAGTGTGAGAATTCTGACTTCTACAAAACCTGAATCGTAGACCATCCCTTCAGTAAAAGCACTGGGCCCTTTTAAACCAAACCCGTGGGAGAGGTGTGCTGGGGAACTGCTGTTGTTCAGTCCCCAGTTGTGCCTGACTCTTTGTGACCCCATGGACTGTACACCTTGCTCCTCTGTCCATGGGTTTCTCAGGCAAGAATGCTGGAGTGGGTTGCCATTTCCTTCTCCAAGCAGAAAGAGCCTATTTTCTATGTAAGTCATAAGCATATGACAGTGTGTGTGTCTAAATGAGAACTCTGCACTCCCTCTCCTGATCCGCCTGGATGGATCTGACTCCAGTCACAGCCGAGTCCTTAAGGTCTTATGTTCCAACAGGATGGTGTCCACCCAGGGTTGCCCCCATGCCCGGGTGCCCTGCCTCCTACTGTAGCGTAGGGCCCAGGAAGCAGCCCCCCATTTCTGGCCCAGGCCCGTTCTCTGTGGAGTTCATGTTATTAACTTTAGAGATGCTGACATGGTTAGTGGCAATGTCCCCTGTAGCCTGGAACAACCTCCATTCCAGGCTCCCAAGGGCCAGGAGGTAGGACTCCAGAGGCCGAGATGAGGGGGAGAGGGACCACTTCTCACTGTTCAGTGGGGTGTACCTCACTCCCACAGCAGTGATGCCAGCTGACTGCAGAGCCTCTGCTGGAGTTGGGGCCTCGCAGCCTACACAAACCCCCGTGAGCCCTGGGAGCCAACCTCCAGAGTGGGCCTTCACACCCCACCCCCCATTTCTTCATAGAACCTCTGTCCTTTCCGATGTCCCTCCCCCAAGATGTCCCAACCCCCTCAGAGTGTGTGGCCACTTGAGTCCAGGAGCATCCCAGATGGCACAGTCACCTGTGGCTCATCTTCATACCACCTTCTGATGCTAGGCGGTGCTAGGTAAGGTGGTGTATGCTCAGTTGTGTCCAACTCTTTGTGACCCCATGCACTGTAGCTCACCAAGCTCCTCTGTGCATGGGATTTCCCAGGCAAGAATACTAGAATGGGTTGCTATTTCCTTCTCCAAGGGATCTTCGCAACCCAGGAATCAAACCCAAGCCTCTTATGTCTCTTGCATTGATAGATGGATTCTTTATCACTGCGCCACCTAGGAAACCCTGCTGCTGCTGCTGCTGCTAAGTCGCTTCAGTCGTGTCCGACTCTATGCAATCCCATAGACAGCAGCTCACCAGGTTCCCCCATCCCTGGGATTCTCCAGGCAAGAACACTGGAATGGGTTGCCATTTCCTTCTCCAATGCATGAAAGGAAAAAGGGAAAGTGAAGTTGCTCAGTCATGTCCGACTCTTCACGACCCCATGGACTGCAGCCTACTAGACTCCTCCGTCCATGGGATTTTCCAGGCAAGAGTACTGGAGTGGGTTGCCAGTGCCTTCTCTGAGGAAACCCTAGGTAACATTATTTATCTTCAGGGGGAAAAAAAACTGAAAGTAGGGCTTCCCTGGTAGAACAGACAGTGAAGAATCCAGTTGCAGTGCAGGAGACATGGGTTCAATTGGGAAGATCCCCTGGAGTAGGAAATGGCAACCCACTCCGGTGTTCTTGCCTGGAGAATTACATGGATAGAGGAGCCCAGCAGGCTACAGTCCATGAGGTCACAAAGAGTCAGATGCAGCTGAGCGGCTGACACTTTCCCTTTTTTATCCACAGCAGATGAGCGCTGCCAACAACTTATAAGCTAGGAATAAACAGAAGAGGGAAAAATCATCACCGAAAAGTACCTCTTGGGAATGTAAAATGGGGCCACCTTTGGAAAATAGCTCAGCAGTTCCTCACGCTGTGAAACCTGGAGTGACCACAGGCCCCAGCCACTCCAGCCTTGGGGTTCCTCTCTCTGGTCTGACCCCTGGGCACTGGCCTGTTCCATCCCTGCTCAGCAGTCATTCTGTCCACAACATTCTAATCAGCACTGAATTATCCCATTGGACACAGAACACAATAGTGGTTCCTCCTGGCTTCAGGACCTGTCATTGTCCACTGGAAGGTCATCCATCCCCCAAGTCAAGGAGACCCTGGCCAGGGCCGTAGCTCATCCTCTTGGGGGCTGGAGGGTGCCAGTGTCCTCAGCCCTGGGGTCTTTCCATTGGCCTGTGGCTGCTGCTCCAGCCGCCAGGGCCAAGAGCTAACAACCACAGTGGATGCAAGAAGGTTCCCACCTCAGTGACCTTGCAGGTGTGTGTGTGTGTGTGTGAGAAACAGGCAGGTGTGTATGTGTGTGAAATGGGCAGGGGTGTGTGTGTATGTGTGATATGGGAAGGTGTGTGTATATGTGAAATGGGCGGGTGAGTGTGCAATGAGCAGGTGTGTGTGTATGAAAGGGCAGTATGTGTGTGTGAAATGGGCAGGTGTGTGTGTGAACAGGCAGGTGTATGTATGTAACAGGCAGGTGTGTATGTGTGTGAAATGGGCAGGATGTGTGTATATGTGTGAAATGGGAAGGTGTGTGTGTGTGTGTGTGAGAATGGGTAGTGGTGTGTGTGTGTGAAATGGGCAGGTATGTGTATGTGTGTGTGTATGAGAAATGGGCAGGTGTGTATGTATGTGAAATGGGAAGGTGTGTGTATGTGTGAAATGTGCAGGGGTGTGTGTGAATGGGTAGTGGTGTGAGTGTGTATGAAATGGGCAGGTGTGTGTGTGAATGGGTAGTGGTGTGTGTGTGTGTGAGTGTGTGAAATGGGCAGGTGTGTGTGTGTGTGTGTGCGTGAATGGGCAGGGGTGAGTGTGTGTGTGAGAAACGGGTGGGGGTGTTGCTGCGGAGATGAAACCTGACCCACGTGTGCTCCACAGCAGCTCCTCTCCCGCGTTCCCTCACCCATGGACGCTGGGGCCGTGCTGCCTGACTGCCCATCGCAGACCACCAGCAAATGGGCTGAGTGAAGGACGTCATTATCACAGCGAGAGGGTAACTGCTGGGCACGCCATGACCCCTGAGACCCGTCTCCACAGTGGGAACCCTGCCGGGCAACACAGCAGGAGCGCAGGTAATGCCCCAGGTGGCATCCTGGGGTCCCAGACTCGGAAGCACCCAGGGCAGGCGGGCAACAGGGTCCAGTTACTCCGGTGAAAGCAGCTGGGGAGGGTCCGCTGGCGTCAGGAATCCCTGGGCCTCAGACACGACCTCATGGCTGTGGGCACTGACCATTCACGTAACCTCTCTGAGCTTCAGGTGTCCCAACTGCAAACTGGGATTTCTGCTGCTTACTTTAAAGAGCTGTTGTGAGCATTGAACAAGCAAATGCCTGGTTAGCAAATCAATGTAGGAACGATGCTGATCGCACCTGTGTGTGCTGTACGCCAGGCTCCGAGTTGGGAGATCACACACCCTCGAGCACACAGACGCATACACTCTGGATGTTCATTAAGCTCCTGCTCTGTGCATGGGGTCCCCCTGTTGATACAGAAATGTCACCTGCCCTCACATAGGTGACAGTCAACTGCAAGAGACAGGAAACAGGCAAACAAGTAAAGTAAACAAGTAAAGAGATGAGCAGTGTATTTTCAGTAGCGGCAAGCACTGCAGAGAAGAATAACCATAACAAATCCAGGTAAGGAGACAGAGGGCAATCCATTTGAGGAGGCTCTGTTTTTAGACTTAGGGGTCAGGGAAGGCCTCCCTCCGGAAGGAGGTGCTGCCCAGGCCCAGACCTGACCAGCAGGGAGAAAGCAGCCACCTTGGGCTCTGGAGGCAGGGCCTCCCATGAGCACCAGCCCCCACTTCCCAGCTCTGATGCAGGTGCTGGGCTTGGAGACCTGCCTGGCACCCTCTGGCCCTGGGGACAGGACGGCAGGGCCAGCACCTGCTGTGGCTTTCTCCCTGATAGTAGTTGGCAGGGGGGCGGGGGGCGGGGAAATGAAATAAAGCTTCAGAGTCCAGCTGTGCTGTGTCGAGGCCTTCGTGGCCCAGGGCTGAGGCTGAGAGAGGATGCTCTCAGCATCCCGTCATCTCATTAGGTCAAATTCCCAGGTGCATGGGGGTACTAGGCATCCAGAGAGCCGTGCTTCCCCACTGGCGGTGAATAGCCTATCTTGTTTCCCTTCAAAAATATTTTTTAAAATGTCGCGACAGAAGCACCTCTCTCTTCTGGGATTTCCAAAGTTAGCAAAATTGAGCTCCAAGCAGCAGAAAGTTAAATTGGTATGTAGCTTGTGTTTTCCATTTCCTTTGCTTCCATCTTCCTGCCCCGCTGGAAGGTCAGGGGAAGCAGCTGACGTGCTGAGGGAGGTGCTTCCCCAAGCAGGGCAGGTCCTGTGCTGCTCTGGCCTCCATCTCCTGGGAAGTACATCCCCACTGCTCCCCAGCCCACCTCGCACAGGAAGAGCTCTTGTGGGCCCGGCCACTTCCGTTCCCTTTGCTCTCTAGCACCTTTCAGGATTCCCCCCCTGCTGTTGCAGGTTGTCAATAGCGCACTCTGGGGAGGTTTTCTCCCAGGAGCCGAGCCTGCCAAGGGCCCAGGGTGAGCCGGGCGTTCCGAGGTGACGGCTTGGGGCCAGGTCATCAGCCGTTTCCATGTGTGAGGAGCCTGTCAGCCCAGCACGGGGCCCTGATTTCTGCCACCTTCCTCCTCAGGCCTTTGATACTGACCTTATCAGGGAAGGGGCGAGGAGGGGGCGGCCAGGGAGGGGTTTGTCTTCCTCTGTCCATCCCCCAGACTGTGGAGAGCAGGAAACAGGAATCCAGAGCAGATATCAAAGGCCACAAGGCTCTCAACATGATGAGAGAAGCAAGGCCCAAACTGGCCCTCAAGCGTGCCCCCCGGGTGACCCTGGCGGAAAGGAGGCAGCGGACGGCATCTCAGGAGCAGGGCTGCCAGGGGAGCGGCTGAGCCAGAGCAGGGGGTCCCACTGTTTCTCGTCAAGGCTGCTTGCCTCAGCTGATTCCCCAGCATTCTCCCCCAGACGACCCCTGACCTTCCATCCTGACCGCATCGCAGCTCTGTGCTGGTCTGTCTGGCTCTGCCCTAGGGCTAGCACCCCCTTCTCCAGCCTCCTTCTGGGCCTCCTTGAGGCTCTATGTGGACCTCCCCACCCCTCCCCGATTCCAGCTCCTGTTTTCCCTCCCAGCCCTTACTCCACAGGGCTAGTTCACACCCGATCAGAATCACCCATTGCTCTGTCTCTTGCACTGGCCTGTGGGCCCAGAAACTACGAGATGTCCCCTCCTCACTGTGGCCCTCGATGTGACACTCAGGACGCCGCATCCTCAGTCTCTTTTCTCATGGCTGCAAGATGGCTGTGGCAGCTCCGAGCATCTGACCCTCTCCTGACAGGGTCCTGAGAAAGAGAGAGAAAGAGCCCTCTCTTTGCATGTCTCTCCCTTACGTAGGGTGAAAATATTCCCCGGGAGCACACTTCTTGTGTCTCATTGGCCGTAACCGGGTCGAATGGCTGCCTTAACGTGGAAAGCGTGGGCAGAAGGAGGGAGAAATGGGAGGTGGAGGTAAGAACTGATGAAAGCATGGAAGGAAGGAAGGGTGAAGTGATGGATGGGCAAGTGGAAGGATGGGAGGATGAAAGCGTGGATGGATGGAGGATGGATGGATGGGTGGGATTTTTCCTTAATTGCTCTTTGTGCATGCTTCGTTGTGGTTATATTTGTAAGTTTTATGGGATTTGTGACCAGAAAAAGTAGCAAATGGGAAACCTGGATTCCAGTTCTGGTCTTGACCTGATAAAACACTGTCGGAAGAGCAGGAAGTCTGCCTCAGACCAGCCCTGCCTTTCCACTTCCTTGGATAGGCCTGGGGTCCCGCCAGTCTCCCGCCTGGAAGCTTCTCATAGCAGGTGGTGCGAGTCATCCAAGCAAAGTCAGACACTCCCCCTTGTGTGCTGGCAAGTCCACCTCCACGGTGGGGGCTGTTATGCTAGGTGCTCTTTTCCAGGCTCTCCTGTATTTAGGGAGGGTCTTTTGACCCAGTTCCCACCAAGATGTCATGAGAGAGAGTCTGCATCCTGGAAGAAGCAAGAAGAGCCCGGCTTCCCCAAATCTGCTTAGGACGCCGTCATGAGACAGGAGGTGATGCTTGCGTCTGGGGCTGCCGTCTTGTAGCCCAAAGACGCAATGCCAACAGGCTGAGGACTGCCACGCCTGGGCCTTGATAACATCAGTAAGCCACTGAACCAACCTGGAGCTCACTTTGTGCTTCTCTAGACACGGATAATTACCCAGCTTGTTTATATGGCTGTTAGTCAGATGCCTGGTCACCTGCAACCCAGATATCACGCTGAACCTCCCTGTGGACACGGCAGTGACGCTGGCAGTCACGGCCTTCACAGAGACTCGGAAATCAGGATTGCTGGTGGGGGAAGGTGGGCTTCATGAAGATGGGTCAATAAGAAATACCGATTTTCTATTGCTAATTAAAGGTTGTTTGCTCTCTGCCTGGCCTTCTGAAGTTTCACAGGACCCAGATCAGGGGTCCTCAGCATGTTTCGTTAGGCTGTGGGTTAAGAGTAAGAGGATAGCGAAGTAAAGTATGAGATTAACTAAAAGACGTGGGACATGCAGCAGGCTTGGAGGGAATCATTTGCCCTTTCTGTTCCAGATAATCAGTCTGAGACCCACTATGTCAGCTCCCTGAAGATTGGTTGTATCTTTCATGGCATTCATTTATGTAATAAGATGTTGTTGAGCACACACACACAAACTACGAGATGTGGTCACAGGTGCTGGGGATACAGCAATGAGGAAAAGACATGGACCCGGTCCTCCAGCGGTGTCCATCCAGGGATGCAGCTGGACAAGCACACGACCAGTGAAATAGAACATGACCAGGAAAAAAGCATCTTTAGAGAAGCCTGGGAGACACCACCTTAACCACAAGATCCTGTCACTATCATCACCAGTAATAAGACACGTGTACACCGTGTACCTGCCTCCCCTCTCGACAGGATACTCTGAGAAGGACAGGACGTCACTTCCAGGGTTCATTTGCCAAGACTGCAGGGCAGGAAGCTAATTGTGAGCACACTTCAGAAGAACACAGGTGGAAGAGCGTTCGACAAAATACATGACCCATGCTCTTCAAAAATGCTGGGGAGCACTTAACTCTGGGGTGTTTGTCCTGCAGCTGAGGAAGCTGTAAGAGTCGGCTGCCAATCAAAACGCAATGGACGAGAAGTGACTGCTGGGTGCAGACTGGTGATTCAGGCTGACAGGTGTTAATGGAGCTCATTACAGCAGCTGAATATGGGACAGCCATCTAAAGGTGGGAGAGGAAGGAAAGGGAACATTCCCAGGACCAACTTAGCTGAAGTTCCCTCCAAGTCGCACTTCATTGTCTTCCCATCCATTCGTCCAACTCTGAACTGAGCCTGTGTGCGGACCTGCACAGATCTAGGCAGTGGAGCCACGTGACTGTTTCAGTTGGCCAGTGCTGCATAACAATCCACCTGAAGGCTTACTGAGTTCACAATGCTGCCAGGAGGCTGCGTGGCTCCCCTGGCTTGGGATGGGCAGTTGATATCTGCTGGCTCTCTCCTGCTTTGCGGTCAGCTGGGAGCTAGATGAAGCAACAAGTCTTCATTCACGTCTCAGTCTCCAGCGGCTGGCCCAGGCTCATTCACATGAGTTCTCAGCATCCCAAGAGCAGCCAGGGGTGGAGTCCCATGGCCAACCACTCCCAGAATGTCTGCTAATGTCCCCGTGGCCAGAGTGTGTCACATGGCCAAGCCCAGGTTCCAGGGCAGAGAAACAAACTGCAGTCTCAGTGAAAGGGAAGAACAAGTGACCACTTCTCAGACGCAGTGGAAAGAACAGACACCAGGGACTCTGAGGTAGCCATGACCTTGATTGCAGGGACCATGGGAGATTTCAGAGGGGAGTTTATGCTTGAGCCCCGGCCCTGAAAGATGAACTCAAGTTCATCTGGGAGAGTCAAGTTCAGCCATGTCATTCACGCAGCAAGCACCAGGAAGGAAAAGAAACCGGGACATGGCCATCAATGAGCTAAGCTGTCAGGTGGTGAAGGGAGGGGATCGGAAATAGGAAGAAGAGTCATAGAAAAAGAAGAAGAAGGAAAGCTGAAATGAATGGCAACGTGCTGCAAGCAGTGGGAGACAGAACTGCCCAGCTGGGCGAACTTTCGCCCATTACTCAAACTTCCTGGGCTTCAGACTCTTCGTCTGTGAGATGATGACAATGACAAGCATCTCCCAGGGTTTTTGTTTTTTGGCTTTAAAAGAACAGATAACATAAAAAGCTGTTACAGTACAGTCAGTTAGTAAATTGTAGTGATTTACCCGGCATTCACCAAGCGCCTGCTTTTTGAAGGCATGGTCTGATGTGATGTTCACAACAGCATCACAGACAGATGCAGAGATGAGTAGCAAGACGCCCAAGGCCACAGAGGTTGGAGCAGGGTCTCCCCTAGTCTGGCTGAAGTCAGCCCCATAATCTCGTGGGGGCTTCAGCCCCAGACTTGGCGGGAGTGGCCTGCCATCGGGGAGCCTGCCCTCTGGAACTGGGTTGTTTCAGGTGGGTGCAGTTTTTTCCCAGGATGCTCCTGTACGTGAAGAGGGAGTGTTTTACTCACCCGCCTTTCCATGCATCTCCCACGTCCCCAGATGTGCTGGAGGGATGGGAGCCCTTGTGCACGCACGTGAAAGGCTGTGTCGGGGTTTCCTATGAAACTGATGTTTTCTCTGCACTGGGCAGATGTGCCCTGACTTGACTGTCTTTGGCAGGAGGCAGAACATTCTGGTAGCAGAGTAACCCAAAAGGCAATGTCTGCCTCAAGCCAAGGACGTTTGCAGCTGACTCTCCAAGGTCCTCGCTCACGGCTGACGTGTGCGCGTGGCAGACACGGGCCGTGTGACTGCAGGCAGCACTGCGCCCGCCTGGTAAGAAGGCGCATCCATCGAGCGCGGGGGAACGGGGAGGAGCCAGCCGCTCTGCTGGTTCCAGTCCAAGCTAGAATGGCATTCAGAGCAAAGAGAGTTTATTTAAAGAACCCGAAAGGTTAAACCACTCAGCGTTCTGCAGTTAAATCAGAGGCGTTTTTAAGCAGTCTAGGCAAGTTTGACCTGGGCCGTGCGGATCTCATACTTTATTCTACACTCGGGTGTTTCTTGATTCCAGAGTACACAGCGAAATGCTGAGCAGGGAGGGGAGACCATGAACCCGCAGCGCTGGGTCCGCATGCAGCTCCCTAACCTCCCAGAACTCGGGAGCAAGTGGTCATTAACTGTCCTTCCCGCACAGGTGGGGAAACTGAGGCACAGGAGGGGGAGCCAGTGGCCGCCGGCCTCTGGTTCTGGAGCCAGGCTGTGACCCCAGCAGCTGCCCCGCCTCCAGCCAGCGCTCACGACGGGTCTGCACCAGTGTCTCCAGCACAGCTCGCTCCTGCCCCATCCTCCCTCTGGACCTCTGACAGGCCTCCTTAGATGCCCCTGTTCCTGCAGACTCGGTGGGTTTCAAACTGAGCCTGACCTGCACTGTGGAAGGACCACCCACTCTTCCTACTCAGGGGCACTGAGATTAGACGGGTGCTGGGCTTCATCCAAGACCCCGACCACTCCTCCTGAGCTGTATCCCTGGAATGCCTCCTGAAGCCTGTGACCCATCCCAACGCATGGCCACTTTCAAACCTCTGCTGATCGGAGTCATCAAGGTGAGGCTCACCCCCACCCCGGGGACACCCCTGCCTCTCCAGCCCCACATTTCCATGCTGGGATGTCCACTTGCTCCGCCAATCAATCGAGCAGACCAGGCGGCGCACGCTGGCCTTCTGCTGTCCTGGGGGGCTTCATCCGGATGGCCGGCTGGGCACTGGCGGACTGCACTGGCTAAGGGCCGGAGCTCTGCATTATCACGTGAGCAGCGGGGGTGTGCATTGGGGGTGCGGGGTCAGTGTCTGCAGCAGGCAGGCCACATCCGGGAGGTGCAGGCCAGGCTTGGGTACCTCTGCGGTCTGGCTCTCTGCTCTTCTCTCCCCTAGAGGGGAGGTGATGTGGTCCCTGATAGTCCCCTCCAGCCCCAGATGGCTCTGGCAGGAGAGATGACTCCAGCCATGATTTTGGTTTTCCTGCTTCTGTGTGAGGCCCCTTTCTCCTTTCACAAACCGTGCCCCACACCCCCCCACAACAAATTATGTCACCTCTTCTCTCAGACAGAATGCAGAGGCTGTCCCACCCCCACACATTCTGATGAAGCACTCTAGGGAGTGCCCATTAAGGGCCTCCTTCAGCCTCCCACAGCTCCGTCCGCCTCTGCACCCTCACATGCAGTCCCCGGCCTGAGCCGCGCCCCCTCGCCCAGAAGCCCCAGCGGCCGCCTCCCTGCCCCACCCAGTTCACACCCACCGCACCACCTGAGACACGACCCTGAGCTGTGGCACCACCGCCTCTTAGCCATCCCAGGGCTTCTCCTGGTCCTCGAGCAGAGACCCAGACAGACCGGGCGACTGCAGGGCCGTCGAGGCTGCTGGCGCTCCCTTCCCATCCCCTGCCACCTCTCTCCCTCTGCTCCCGCCTCAGGGAGGGGGCGTGCATCCCTCCCACACCCGGGTCCCCTCACCTCCAGCCCCTGCTGCCCCCTTCTCCTGACACCGACCCCGACAGAGACCAGCAGAAGGTGCTCTTTTCTGCCTGCCCCTCCTTAAAGGAAGAGACCACCACATTTGCAGAGAAGCCATCAAGTTTGCTCACACAGGGTGCTTTCAGACACTTGGTTCTTTTTTTCTTCTTTGGATTCAAGCACCCCAGACTTGGGGGAGTCGATTCTCCGTCTTCATTTGTCTTCCTGGAATGAGAGTCAGATTCCATGGGCACACTGTGCGCCTCCTGCCGGGGGCTCCCTGGGCTGCCATCAGGCCCTCGTGTTCCTGGCCAGGCCGTTCCTGCAGTGTCTACCTGGTTAGTCGGTTAACCGGGGCCCAGGGCTTCAGCCGCTGCTGGGGACAAGACGTGCCTTCCCGTCTGAGCCCTCTCGATTTCCCTGAGCTTTACCAGTCACCAGTCACCATCCCCGGGAGGTCCCGCCGCCTTTTCACACGCCAGCCAGGTGGAATATGATAAGTGGCAATCACTGGCCCCAGCACGCCCGTCTCTGGGCCCTGCCCCGTGTCTGCTTTGAAGTGCAGCTGAGCCCCTGGTAGCTTTCAGATGACACTTGGGTTACACCTCTTCTGCATTCTTATCTCCATCAGCGCCTCTGAGTGGAGACGTGTTGACATGTTGGCAGCTTGGTGGCCTCTCTGCAGGAGCATGTCCCCTGGGTGACCTCTTGGCACCTGGGCCTCGATGCATGGGAGCTGGGCGGGGCCTCCCCTATACTGGGTGCCCCAGGCACAGCCCCCCAGACCCCTGGTCGATTCTAGGGGCCCCTTTCATCACTGGTCCTGCGGGGGGCTCCCAATCTTCTCACTCTGGGGCCCCCAAGCAGTGAGGGAAGTGCCCCTCATGGGTGCTACTGCTACCAGATATTGCCTTTAATTGTGGTAAACTGCACAGTCCAACTCTGTGACCCCATGGACAGTAGCCCACCAGGCCCCTCTGTCCACGGACTTCTCCAGGCAAGAATACTCAAGTGGGTAGTCATTCTCTTCTCTAGGGCATCCTCCCAACCCAGGGATCAAACCTAAGTCTCCTGCATTACAGGTGGATTCTTTACCATCTGAGCCACCTGGGAAGCCCAATTATGGTAAAACAAACATCAAATTTGTCATTTAACCCTTATAATGTGTACAGTTCAGTGTTGTTCACATTATTTTGCAACCTTCACCACCATCCGTCTTAAGAACGTTTCCATCTTCCCAAAGAGAGTCTCTGTCCCTGTTACACACTAACCCTGTAACCTCTTCCCTGGCCCCTGGTACCGCTGTTCAACCATCTGTCTTTATGAATCTAATGAGTCTAGTACCTCATATCAGTGAAATCATGCGATATTTGCCTTTCTGTGACGGGCTTACATCACTGAGCACAGTGTCCTCAGGTGTCAGTGCCCATCCCTTCCTAAGGCTGAGTAATATTCCATGGTGTGGATGGAGACCAGAGATGGTGTTTATCCACCATCTGTCAACGGACACTTGGCTTACTTGCACCTTTTGGCTGTTGTGATAATGCTGCTATGAATGTGGGTGCATAAGTATCTGAGTCCCCGCCTTCGTTCCTCTGGGTGTATTCTGGAAGTGGGACTGCTGGATCACACGGTAATTTTGTTAATCCTTTGAGGAGTCACCATGCTGCCTTCCACAGTGGCTGCCCCCTCCCCACTGTGGAACACAAGAGCCCCCGTTTGTCCACAAGCGCCCTGCCCACCCTTCCAGCCCAGTACCCACTCACCCTTCCCATCAAGCCTCCTCAGTCAATGGGACATTTCAAAATATCATGGGCAAAGTCTGTCTTTAATGACATACACAGTGCTAGAGATGGTAGGGGGTGGGGGAGGGAGCTTCTCTCACACAGGCAATGGAATACTCAATTGTCTCCACCTTTCTTAAGGCTTCCCAGGTGGCGCAGTGGTAAAGAATCCACCTGCCATTCAGGAGACACAGGTTCGATCCTTGGGTCGGAAAAATGCCCTGGAGAAGGAAATGACAACTCTAGTATTCTTGCCTGAAGAATCCCATGGACAGAGGAGCCAGGCAGGCTACAGTCCATGGGGTTGCAAAAAGTCAAAAACAACTAAGCTACTGAACAGCAATAGCAACACCCCACCTTTCTTGTAAGAACATTACGTGTCAGCATTTAAGATGTGCAGACCTTTGTAGGACAACATCGTAGGAATTTGTCCCAAGTAAGGATTCAGACTAGACTGAAAAGGTGTTGTGTGCAAAGGTGTCTTATCAAATGCTGTCAATAACAGCAAAATTAAATAAACAAACTAAATGTCTGTTTGTCCAGCAGCAGACACTTGGTTTTTTAAAACTGATGATCTATCCATGTGACATATGATGAAATATTATTCCATTAACTTTAGGTGTACTGACAAGGAAAATGAGCATAAAGTAATGTTCTACTGCAAAAGCACATGACAGTGTGACTCTATGTTTGGATAAATATATATATATATATATATATATGTACATTATATATATATAATGTCCAGACACCCATACATATAGACAAGGAAAACATGTATTTATGTGTTTCTGTATATATCTATATGCTTATGTCTTCCACCTCAAGATGTATATATATATATGCTTTCTACTTCAAGCTGTAACCACTGTCTTGGCAATGGATACCCACCCATCCCCTTCTGTGCAGCCCTGATCTAGACTGGAAAAACCCTGCCAACCACGAGTAATCCTTCCTCAGTGGTGCCGGCAAAGTGGTCTTTCAATAGCACATTCACTCTGCACCGGCGAGTTCAGCCAGGAGAGGGAAGACGGGGGAGAGAAGAAAAAGAAAACGCCGAGTGTTTGTGTCAGCATCTTGAAGCCTCTGAGCTCAACGAGGCAGGTGTGCTGCGGGCTGCTTGAAGACCGCAGGGGCCCCAATTAAAATGTGCCAAATAGCCGGCACTCCCTCACATCTGGCTGCAGAAACCCAGAGGTCAGAGTTCTTAAGGATGCATAAAATGTGGATTTTTCCATAATTATTTAAATACGTGTTAATGAGTGCTGCGAACAGAGTCCGAGTCTGTCCATTAAAGGATTACAGATAAAGGAAAATGGGGAAGCAGTAGTTTCAACAGTGGGGAACGCAGTCAGGCAGGGATCAAAATCAGTTTTGGCTCCAGTCCTACTGCTTAGAGAAAGACCACGCAGTCTCACTGGGGCTCCGTTTTCTCATCTGAAAATGGACAGCACAGGGGAAGAGACGGATGAATCCCCAGCTACAGAACCCCCCATCCTCAGACCTGCCAATCTCCTGAATTTAACGAAATTGGAGAATAAGAATTGTCCAGGGAAATGGAGCTTGCAAGAAGATTATGGAACTTGGTGTGTTTTCTTAGCAGTGTAAGCAGGGAAAAGGGCCTGTTTTTTAACCAAAGGAGTTGAGAATACAAATAAGCCATTCAGAAAACTCGGAGAAAAATCTGATGGGGGGGCATCAAACACTTGTGCCATTAGCCAACACCCCCCTCCATCCTCTTGTCCCCTCTCCGCCCCGAGGGGACAGCCATGAAAGCGTCAGCTTAGTCTAGAGTTCCTTTAAGGAGGGAGGCATTTACACCACTTGCCAGAGGAGTGGAGGAAACACAGGAATGACATTTCCATCATTTTTCTTCCCCGAGCGAGGAAGGAAAAAAAGAGAAAGAAAGAAAGAGTCCCAGTGCAAGACTGCTACATTCCATGCCGTTGACACCTAGCCTTTTATTGGAACTGCTACTTCCAAAATAAAGAAAGTAGTGATTTCTGGGTGTATTTTTGCCTACGTTTTTGAGGATGTTTTGGGTCTTTCATCTCCTTTGAAGGCGTGTCACCTAATTACGCCGCTTTCATCCATGTATTCCCCAGTCGGAACACGCCAGTCCTCTGCACGGCAATTGATCCTGACGGACGGGCTTCCACTCTCCAGCTGGTGCGGAGCCTGGGTATTTGTGAATACCTGAATAAACTCCTTTAATCCAAAAACAAACTCCTCCTGAAAGAAGCAGGCTGAAAAGGCCTTTCATGGAGTGTTTTCCAACTCACCGGCTCATGGTTTCTTTGGATTTTGCCATGCTTCCTGTACTAATGGTCTCTGAACGCCTTCCCGACTGCGGCTTACTGGCCCACTGAGGTCCCCGCCGAGGTCCCAGGCGTCGCAGGGGAAGAAGGGAACAGGTAACACAGGAGATGCTCATAGGAGCTGCCAGGACGGAACGGGTGCAAACTGGAAGGACATCCATGTGGCTGAGAGTCCTGCGTTCTTTCCACAGCATTCTTAAAGACCTGCTTCATCTGGTCATGTTCAAAACAAAGTTACAGTCACACTCAGCGCTCTTGTGGGGTTAATCTGTATTAAAAGTAGACCACTCAAATCAGCTTTGGAAGTTCATCAATGCAGAGTTGGACACGACTTACTGCACAATTGCACTCATCTCACATGCTAGTAAAGTCATGCTCAAAATTCTCCAAGCCAGCCTTCAAGATGTTGAACTTGAACTTCCAGATGTTCAAGCTGGTTTTAGAAAAGGCAGAGGAACCAGAGATCAAATTGCCAACATCCGCTGGATCATCAAAAAAGCAAGAGAGTTCCAGAAAAACATCTATTTCTGCTTTATTGACTATGCCAAAGCCTTTGACTTTGTGGATCATAATAAACTGTGGAAAATTCTGAAAAAGATGGGAATACCAGACCACCTGACCTGCCTCTTGAGAAATCTGTATGCAGTCAGGAAGCAACAGTTAGAACTGGTTCCAAATAGGAAAAGGAGTACGTCAAGGCTGTATATTGTCACCCTGCTTATTTAACTTATATGCAGAGTACATCATGAGAAACGCTGGGCTGGAGGAAGCACAAGCTGGAATCAAGATTGCCGGGAGAAATATCAATAACCTCAGATATGCAGATGACACCACCCTTATGGCAGAAAGTGAAGAGGAAAAAGCCTCTTGATGAAAGTGAAAGAAGAGAGTGAAAAAGTTGGCTTTAAAGCTCAACATTCAGAAAACTAAGATCAAGGCATCCGGTCCCATCACTTCATGGCAAATAGATGGAGAAACAGTGAAAACAGTGGCTGACTTTATTTTTGGGGCTCCAAAATCACTGCAGATGGTGACTGCAGCCATGAAATTAAAAGATACTTACTCCTTGAAAGGAAAGTTATGACCAACCTAGACAGCATATTAAAAAGCAGGGACATTACTTTGCCAACAAAGGTCCATCTAGTCAAGGCTATGGCTGTTCCAGTGGTCATGTATGGATGTGAGAGTTGGACTGTGAAGAAAGCTGATCCCCGAAGAATTGATGCTTTTGAACTGTGGTGCTGGAGAAGACTCTTGAGAGTCCCTTGGACTGCAAGGAGATCCAACCAGTCCATCCTAAAGGAGATCAGTCCTGGGTGTTCATTGGAAGGACTGATGTTGAAGCTGAAATTCCAATACTTTGGCCACCTGATGCGAAGAACTGACTCGTTTGAAAAGACCCCGATGCTGGGAAAGATTGAAGGCAGGAGGAGAAGGGGACGACAGAGAATGAGATGGCTGGATGGCATCACCGACTCAATGGACGTGAGTTTGAGTAAAGTCCAGGAGTTGGTGATGGACAGGGAAGCCTGGTGTGCTGCAGTCCATGGGGTCGCAAAGAGGCACAACTGAGCAACTGAAGTGAACTAAACTAGCGACTGAACAGTGTTCCACTGGATGAGTCTTGGCATATGTGCATGGCATGTGCAGCCCTCACCATAATCAAGGAATGTGCATCTCATCCCCTGAGTGTTCCCCGAGTTCCCATATGATCCCTCCCCGCTCCTCCCACCCAGCAACACCCTTGGCCCTGGCGGGGATCCATCTGCTTCCTGTCTCTGTTTCGTACATTTCGCATATATGGAAATTTCACACATATGGTCATAAACTTTGTACTCTTTCTTGTGTGGCTTCTTTCATTTGGCAGTTCTCTCAAGATTCACCTATGTTATAGCATGTTTCAATCATTTTTTTAAAAGTTATTGAGGTACAGTTGATATACAGCAGCACGGGTCAATAGTTTGTTCTATGACTAAAATTCCATTATATGGATATAGCACAGTTTTGTCCATCCATTCATGTGCTAATAGACATTTCAGTTGTTTCCTGTTTGAGGTTATTATAAACAAAACTGCTGCTGACATTTGCCTTCCATTTATCTTGGGTAAATACCTAGGAATGGACTGGCCAGATCATACGACAATTATGTTTAACTCTTTAAGACATTGCCAAACTATTTTCCAAAGTGCTTGTCTGACTTTCAGTTTCAGCTCTGACATGTAAGAAGCTTGGGGTCACACTCATGCTCACCACAAGAAAAGTGCTGAACAACCCAAAGACTGATTACTCTCCCTGGACACATCAGAGAACTGGGATCTAAGGGCAAACCATTGGAAGGTCACAAATAAGATCTACTTCCTTGGAGCAGGGGCTGCTAGAGCCATAATCTGGAGCATTTTTCTTAAATGACAACTTGCTGGAGGCTGAGTGTAGGCTGGCATGAGCATGAGAATTGCCCAGGCCTGCAGGCTCAGGGCAAGGCCCCAGGCTCATGGCTCACCAGGTTTTGACAGAAAGTGGCTGAGAAAGACCCCTACACAGGTGTGGTTCATCTTTTATTTCTGACTGCCCACCTAGGTGGGTGGTGGTATCTCACTGTGGTTTGTATGTGCATTTCCCAAATGACTAATGATGTGAAACATCTTTTCCTGTAGTTCCTTGCCACCCACAGAATCTTCTTGGGTGACGTTCCTGTCCGTCTTTTGCCCATTTCTATCAGGTTGCTCATTTTCTTATGATTGTTTTGTTACGTTTCTTCGTTTTTTGGCCGCACCAAGTCTCAGCTGCAGCACACAGGAGCTTTGTTCCCTTGTCCAGGATATTTAGTTGAGGTATGGAAGCTCTTAGACACGGCATGTGGGTCTAAGTTCCCTGACCAGGGACTGAAGGTGGGCCCCTGTGTGGGGAGTGTGGAGTCTTAACCACTGGATCACCAGTGAAGTCCCTATGAATGAGTGTTGAAAGTTCTTTGTATATTCTGAATCAAAGTTATCAGATATGTGATTTTCAAATATTTTCTCTCATTATAAAGCTTGTCTTTTAATTCTCTTAATGTCTTTTGAAGGCAGAAGTTTTGAATTTTGATTGAATTCAAAATTTCAAACTGTTGATGTGTAGATCAGGCATATGTAAAAGATACAGATTATGACAAGCCTAAGAAATCTTTGCCCAACACGTGGTCACAAATGTTTGATCCTTTTATAGTTTTTGGTTTTATATTTAGATCTATGATCCATTTTGAGTTAACTAAATATGTGATGAGGTGGTGACAATTTGTATTTTTCAAGGGAAGTTTCCTTCTATTCATTGTTTTCTGGGAGTTTTTTTAAATCAGGAATAGGTATTAGATTTTATCAAACATTTTTCCTACCTTTATTGAAATGATTATATGATTTTTAGTTTGTTAATGTGACAAATTGCGTTGACTGTCTGATCAGTTAATATTGCCTTTCTAAAGGGGCAAGCCCCACTTACTCGTGATGCATTCTCCTTTCCGTGTGTCACTAGATCTGATGTCAGAGAGTTTGTTTAGCTTCCTTGCGTCTATGTTCCTGAGGAATAGTGGTCTGTAGTTCTCTTTTCTTAAAATTTAATTGTCTGGATTTAGCATAAAGGTAATGCTGATTCATTAAATGAGTCCTTTTCAATGTTTTTGAAAAGTGAAAGTGTTAGTCACTCAGTTGTGTCCAACTCTTTGCGACCCCATGGACTGTAGCCTGCCAGGCTCCTCTGTCCATGGGATTTCCCAGAAAAGAATACTGGAGTGGGTTGCCATTTCCTTCTCCAGGGGATCTTCCTAACCCAGGGATCAAACCTGGGTCTCCTGCATTCCAGGCAAATTCTTTACCATTTGAGTCACCAGGGAAGTCACAGATTTTGGGTCAAATTGGAATAATTATTCTCCTTAAATGTTTGAAAAGAATTCACTAGTGAAATCACATGGGCCTAGAGTATTCTTTGTGGAAGGTTTCTAAGTACAAACATAATTTTATTATTGATAATAGAGAGTACTCTTGCCTATCTATTGTCTGTTTCTTTCAGAATCAGCTTTGGTAGGTTTGTGTCTCTCGGGCAATTTATCCATTTTTCCAAGTTGTCTGTGAGATCTGTAGTGGTGTCAGTATTCTCATTTATGGTATTGGTAATTCTTGTCTTTTCTCCTTTTCCTGATCCAGATGTTTATGATTTTTTTTGTATTTGAGTTTTGTGTTTTTAGTTTGACACTGCTTTTTAAATTTTTATTGAAGCATGGTTGATTTACAATGTTGTGTTCATTTCTGCTGTACAGCAAAGTGACTCAGCTATATATATATATGTTCTTTTTCATATTCTTTTCTATTGTGGTTTATCACAGGATGTTGAATATAGTTCCCTGTGCTTTACAGGAGGACTTGTTGTTTATCTGATGTGTATAATTTTTATTGATCTTCTCAAGAAACCAGTTTTGGGGGTCATTGGTCTTCTCTGTCATTCCCTGTTTAGAATCTCCCTCCACTAGAGGAGTCCTTCCTTTTCCTACTTTCCCTGTGCCTCAGTAGCCCCTCAGACAGCACTTCACCTGTTCCTGGTCTGGGGCTGGGCTCCAGGGCAGAGTCATCTACCAGCTCCCCATTTTCTCAACCCCCTCAGCCCCAGTGCCTCCAAGTTTCACGTGAAAATTTGTTCAAAGACGGAGCATTCCAGTCAGATACTTCACTAAAAATCCATGTGTGGATTTTGAAATACTCTGGCCCCTCACACAACAGCCTGAATGACAGGGCTGTGAATGCAGTGTTCTTTCAGTGACAGGGGTGTTCATTCCCTGACTCTGCCCTTTGCTAACTCATGACCACAAGTGACTAACTGTCTCTGAGTCTCAGTTTCCCTCTCCCTAAAATGGGAATAATAATAATAGGGTTGTTTAAGAGCCCAGTGAGATGATGAATGCAAAAAGCTTAGCACAGACTAGTACCAGGCAAGCATTCCCTGAGCAGTTGCTATTAAAATATGAGAGCGAGCATTATGGTCTGGGGCTCCGTTCCCTTTACTACTGGAAAGGAAGGATTTATGGTCTTCCTTTTCTTATGTTGATGTTGGAGCTAATGTTTATTGGTTGTAAATGTTACAAATATAAACCTGTGGTACAAGTCCACAGACGGTGCAGTTTGTCCCATTAGGGACGTGTCCATGGCCACACCTGGTCGAGCGCTGGAGTTTACATTCCCAGCACCCAAAATACACTTCAGCTATAAAAGCCTTGCTTTGGGAGCTTGACGGCTCTGTGGCTGCATCCAAGAAGAGCTCAGGTCATGGGTGTTTGTCTGAAAACCGTCACAGGTCTTTCTCTGGGGGGCAGCTGTGCTCACGTGGCTGAGGAGAACTGAGGGGCAGGGGTAGGGGCAGCAGACTGCTGTGCAGCCGGGGCAGCTGCCCCGCTCCCCGGTGGGAATGTCATCGCTGGCATCCTCAGGGCAGGATGTGAGGCCTGTGGCCAGACGGCTGGAGAGCGAGCGGAGGGAGGGAGACCCCCCGGGGGATAGGTTTCTGTGTGGGAGAGCCGGAGGGGCCAGGACAGCGGTCAGGTCGGGGAGGATATGAAACCTGCCGGCTTCCCTGATGGTCTGTGTCGAGGGGGCCACATCCTGAATAGCACGTGACAGACGTGGCTCTGTTTGACCCCCCCTCTCCCAGGCCAGACAGCCTCCGCTGGCCTGTCCTGGTCTGTCTCCAGGGATCTTTGACGTACATGTAAGCCACTCAGATGTCTGGTCACCCTATGGCCAACGTGTAGATGGCAGAGGGTCGGGGGCAGCCAGGGCAAGGGGAGAAGCACTGGGAGGTGGGGCTTCCGGCCAGCCCCGTCCACGTGCACGCGCATGAGACACCCTGCCTGAGCTGCTGGCCACGGTCTGCGAGGACACAGACAGAATAGGTGCTGAGCTCTTCCATCACTGCTGGGGCCTCTCGGCACATAGCTAGCATCTGCAGGGGCTTGCAGGTCACAGCTGACACGAGCCCCTGAGTTTCTGAGGGCCTCAGGGTTTTCCATCCAGAGAGTGAGAGTCGTAAGGTGGCCTCTGAGCCTTCTTCCTGGGAGAACCAGAGCCCTGCCTGCGTCTCCACTTGGCCGCCTTCCCACATTCCATGTCACCTCCCCTTCGGTCTCTTATAAGGACACCTGCCATCTCAAGATCCCTGATTACATCTGCAAAGACCCTTATTCCGAGTAAGGGCCCGCTCACCGGTACCAGAGACAGGATGTGGGCATGACTGGGCACGGCGGCCCCCGGAGCATGCCTCACCTCAGAGCAGAGTGGTGCAGGAAACAGGGAGACGCTGTGGCCCCGGCGAGCGTCTCGGCTCTGCCGTTTCTGGCAGGGTGGCCCACGTCTCTCTGAGCCTCTGTCTCTCTATCTATCTGTATCACCCACGGCATTGCCATGAGGACTGCCTCGAATGGCACATAGGCCAGCCCTTGGCGCTGCCCTTGACCACACAGTGTGGCCTTGGTACTGGGCAGCCCAGCACAGTTCTGACCTGGCAGTTAGTGGTCAACCATACTCCACCCGCCAGACAGCAGCGTCCCAGTCCGGGCCTGTGAGAAGGGGCCGTGCTGGCCTTTCCTGCATGGGAGACGGGGCAGACCGGAGCGGGTCAAGGAGGTGCTCTGGGCGGACAGGAGGCCTGCTCTCACCCTTCCTGTCCCCAGGCCAGGCGGGCAGGGCCTTTCCCTGGGCCCTCCCCATCTTGCTCTGTGATTGTCTGGATTTGAGCACCAGCTCCAGACCACGTTCCCAGGGAGTCAGCCAAGGGCGAGCCTCCCCCGCACTCCCGGAAGATGGGACTCTGGAAGGCGCTCACTGGCATCTCGGATACCCACGGCGGTCCGCCAGAGCACAGATGCCCCTAATGTCTGCCTCCCGACCGGGCCCCCTCCCCTGCCTCCCCGCCCTCCACCCACTCCCAGTCCCCCCCAGCAGGGCCAGCAACAAATGAATGAACCGGGCGACCTCCGCGTGCCCCCGGCGGCGCCAGCACCAGCCCAGGGCAGGGGCCTTCAACAAGCTTGGATTAGAGGTTTGGGGTTTGGAACATCCACACTGGGATAAAATCAGATTTTTTTTTTTTTTAAAGAAGACAATTTCAGAGACACAGTCTGAAAAACAAAACAGCTTTTTAGCTCTTTCTCTGAAATGACATCAGCGGCCACCACAAAGCCCGAGTCGGCCCCGTTGCTCTCGGCCGTGGGGATGTATCATTTCCCCTCCAAAATACCATCGGTGTTGTCCGGATCCCAGCCGACTTGGAGCCGCTCCCTCGGTGGGAAGCGGCCTCGCTTTCCCACCCATGCTCCAGAAGGGCCTTATAATTGGAAAAGTGCAAGTTGCAGATGAACTGGGAGACCAGGCCAGGAAACGGGTTTTCATGGCGCTGTGTTTGTGCTTGCCTTACACCCACCCCAGCAGTGCGGGCCACGTGGGCATTCGCATCCTGGGATTCCGGGAACAGCCTTGCCCAGGACAGCTGCGCCCTGTCCCTCCTATCCCCGCCCTCCAGCCCCATCCAGACCTGCGCCCCTAGGGTTTTCAAATTGTATGAAAACTGGAGGATATTTTCAAGATGAACTTTTGTTTAATTGAAACAGCAACCCAATTTCACTGAAATTTGTTTATCACTATATAAAGATAGACATATAAAAATAGACCAGAAAGAAATACAATGACATATTAACAGTCTGGTTGTCTGGGGCTGATGTTTTTTTTTTTTTCTAATTCCTGCTACTTCTGTAAATTTTCTCAATTTTACTTTTGTAACACAAAAAAACATTATTTATTAAAAACCACCAACTGGATCTTGTCACAGGGCCAAAATGAGCTACTTAAGAGAGTGGAAAGTCAGGCTTTATGGAGAGCCAGCAGCCCCTGGGGACTTATTTCTTTGAAGAGACACTTTTTAAAAACTCAGAAATAATCTGCATAGTTGAAACTTCTGTTCCTCTGGGATTGTTATTCCTTCATTAGTTAAAGTGATTTACTGAGTCACAGGAAATTTTGCTGCTGGCCCAAAAAGTGATCCCATTTCCCAAGCATTCACTGAGTGTTTGCCCTGATAAAGCCGCTGCGTTCCTGCCCTGGGCGGGCGCACAGTCTAACAGAAACTGCTGGAGACCCGTCTCTTGTTCCTTTAATTGGCAAACACGTATGAACCACTGCTATGTGCTAGGTGCTGTTTAGGGGGTGCTTGGACACGACAGTCCACAAACAAGACGAAACCCCCTGTTCTCATGGAGTTTAAATTCATGGCAAATGTAGACAAAGGGGAGTGTAAAACACACTCGGGAAGTTCAAAGGAAGGGGTCATCGGTGATGGCAGTGATGGGAGGAGGGGTGTCCGCATGAGGGAGGGTGTTATGGGTTGAATTGTGTCTCTCTCAAATTTGTGTGGTGAAGTCCTAACCCCCTGCGCCTTGGAGGTGACGGTATTTGGAAATGGGCTTGTTGCAGACGTATTTAGTTGACACGGTCTTCAGGGTAGGCTCTAATCCCGTGGAACTGGTTCCTTGTTAACTGGAAGGGTTTGGACACAGAGCCGTCCTGCTCACTCCATGTCAGACATATTCTGATTCACGTGTGAGGCTGGAGGGAGAGACCTCAGGAGCCCACGACTGGCCTTTGGGAGAGAGCTGAGGGAAGCAGGGCCCCGTGTTTGTTCACTCATGGAGTGTCGCTGAGCTGCTACGAGCCAGACGCCACCCTAGGACCAGACACAGATCCCTGTCCTTCTGGACCAGAGGTTTCCCTGAACACCTGCTGTGCTCAGAGATCACGCTCGGTGACTGAGACCCAGGTCAAATGAGACAAGGTCCCTGTCCCCGTCCATCCTTCCGTCGGCCCATCCGTTCATTCACCCATTCCCCGTTTCTGCTCATCTGCTGTCTGTCAGGGAGTCTGCTAGACAGTGTGGGAAACTAAAAAGGAAGAGTTAACGTAACAGTCTTGATCAGGAAAACAGGTGTGTTTAAAAACAGAAAACTCTAAACAATACAATAAGTTCTCCAATAAAAAGAAGCGCAGAGTGCTTTAGAAACACACAAGAGGGAGGGACAAACAGCCTGGGTTGGAAGATTTAGAGGAATGTCTGCAAAGGAGATGGCTTTTGAAGGAAGAACAGGAGCTCAGCAGGGAAAGAGAAGGTTCACCTGTGCAAAAGCACAGAGGCATGTGTGAGAGCTGTGTTTCTGGAGGTCAGTGTGAGGAGAAGGCGAGGTCGTGAGGCTCCAGACAAGTCTGCGGAGCTGCAGGGACCATGGCTTCAAAGACCCCGATGTTCACCCGTTTATTCCACAGCTTTTTATTGAGCCCCTGCTGTGTGCAGGCGCTGTAGACATGATGGGGAACAAGTCAGTGGAAACCTCTGCCTTGAGGGAGCTTATTTCCAGCAGAGGAGACAAGAAAAGTACACGTAAGAGGGAGAAAGGTGATGGAGGCAGGGCAGGAGAGGGGAGAGGGTGGTCAGGGAGGGTCTCGCCAAGAAGACCCAAAGAAGGGGGCCAGTGGGGCAGGTGGCCCCCTGGGGAAGACACTGCACCGAGCAGTGGTGCCCAGCACCTTGGGCCTGGTACAGGAGACAGAGCCAGGGGAGGACAGTGTGGTGGGGGTGGGAGGGCTCCTGAGCACCCCATGGCCGAGGAAGCACGAGGACACGAGCTCAGGGGATTGGCCCAAGCTGGATTTGAGGGACAACTCTGGCTCCAGGTTAGGAGCAGACCCTAGGTGGGGAGTGAGCAAGGCGGGGACGCCTGAGCTGACGGCCCCAGCAGAGCCTCAGCAGGTTCTGGTGGCTCAGGAATGATTGGATGCATGGCTAGACAGACAGATGGTGCAGCCTCCGGGCGCTGGAGGCCCACGTGGAGCCTGAGACATAGCCAAGGGAGGGGGCCCATCACCCTCTTTAGTAATGTAACTGCAGCGTCCGGCACTGTGTCCACTTCAGGGGCTTCTGCTTCAAATGACCACAAACTCGGTGGCTTCAAACAGCACACATGGTTCTCTCAGAGTCTGGGGGTCAGACGCCTGATGTGGGTCTCACAGGGTCAAGTCCTGGCATCTCAGGGCCTATGGGTCCCTCTGGAGGCCCCAGGGGAGAGTCCTTCCTTCACTGTTTCCAGCTCCTAGAAGCGCCTGCGTCCCGTGGCTCGGGGCCACGCACACCTCCCGTCTCCCCTTCCGTCATCGCATCTCCTCCTCTGACTCTGACGCCTGCCTCGCTCTTCTAAGGCCCTTCCTGTTGCTACCTGGGACCTAGCTGGATAACCCAGTATCTTCTCCCATCTCAAGGTGGGGCCATTTTCCAGCCGATCTAGGAACCTCTGCCAGGCCATGCAAGCCCCTTACCATCCTTGGTCTCCAGGCCCTCACAGTCACCCAGGGAGGAGCTGCTTGCAGTGATGAAACGGGCTCAGAGAGGGTGACTTTCCCAGATCACACCCCTGGGTCCTAGATGCACTCCTGGCGCCGGTCACCCCCATCCACCTGCCCTGCTGCTGATGGCCTCCCATCACCAGGTGGAATCCCCGGGGCCCATCACCTTCATAGCAAAGGGCCTCCCAGGGGAGACACAGACAAGCCCCTCAAAGAAACCCTGGACGCTCACAGTCACCTTGGAAAACCACCTCACCTCCAAGAAAGACGCACCCCAACCTCACCCCTGTTGCCCTGCAAGAAAGCCAGTCTCCCACTCTTGAGAACCAAGTGCCTTTCCAGCTCCCGGGGTTCCTCTGAGAAGTCCCTGGGGAGGACGGTCTCTATGTGACAAGCCGGCTGGAGGGGGGCTCGGCCGAGCAGCGGGGTGAGCCCGTGTGTCAAGCAGAGACGAGCCAGAGCCCCTTCTGACACTGGGCGCGGGGGGAGCGGGTGCTCACGCCAGAAGAGGCGTGCAGCCTTGTTTATTTTCATTTTTGCGATTGAAAATGCTCACTTCCTAGGCCCCTCGGCTCGGTATGGCTGTTCCTTTAAAGAGAAAAAGGAAGTGTGGTCCTGGCAGAGTGAACCGAAGCAATAAAAAATAAATCTTGGTAATTGTTGTGGAGACAGAAAGCAAAACAAACCGGACTTAAGTACATTGTAAGAAAATGTCAGCGTCGGAGGCCGGGCCATTAGCGTGCGAAATCACTCCTCTCCCCGGAGGAGCCGCTGGACGGGGACCAGCCTGTTTGATTTTCTGCATTCCTCATTCTGGGGTTTCTTGGAACGTCAGACTACCACGTTTTTTTCTTTTTCCTGAAAAGGACGGGTGGCTTCAGAGATGTCGATTGGAGAAACATCAGGAAGGAGCCTGAAGGGAGACAGCCGTCTGCAATCCGTCCAGCTTGGCAGCGGTTCCCGGGGCCCAGGGCCCGCAGGTGAGGGCGGTGGGCAGGGCTGGGGGCAGGGGTGTCCTGGAAACACCCCACTGCCGACGCGTCTGACAGCAGCATCTCCCCTTCAGCATTACCAAAGGGAGCACCCAGCATCACGTCTGCAACGCGGACATAAAGTGGGATGTTTCTGTATCCCAGGGTGACTCACCTGTGTTTTCAGAAATGATAGCAACCTCCCCTGACACACACACCTTTCTGCACCATTTGTCACAGGAACAAACTTCAGAGTTGTGAGTGGGTGTCCAAAAGGACCAGGACTTGGGGGTGGGAGTGCAGAACCCAGGGTGACATTCCTGGAGTGCATCCCAGGAGCAGATTCCCAAACAGCCCTCGTTTGCTGGGAGAGGGTCCTCACTCACGTCCAGTGCCCCACGTGATGGAACCCCTCACCTTCAGAAGATTCTGTTTCGGATGACTGAGTGACATTGAGGGTCTGAGATCACCAGCCTCCCAGATGGGGAAACTGAGGCTCAGAGCGTGACAGAGGTGGCCCGAGTCCTAATACGGGTCCAGCTGGTATTCCAGCCCAGTAGCTCTTCATCCCAGTCACTCCCTTACATGGAAGGCAGTTTGGGGAACCTGTGTCGACGCCAACAAAGCACAGACATGGCCACTCGGCTCATGTTCCCAGCATCCACTGTGGTCACCGTAAACCAGACTTTCTTTGGGAAGGACCTCATTTCTATCCTGAATTTTCTGCAGAGTTGAAGACCCAAAGATAAGCTACTTGCTTAACTTGAAGAGGCCCAAATTGTTTTCCTATCAGCAACTTCTGGCCAACAAAGATCCGTCTAGTCAAAGCTATGGTTTTTCCAGTAATCACATATGGATGTGAGAGTTGGATCATAAATAAGGCTGAGTGCCAAATAATTGATGCTTTCAAATTGTGGAGCTAGAGAAGATTCTTCAGGGTCCCTTGGACTGAAAGGAGATCAAACCAGTCAACCCTAAAGGAAATGAACCCTGAATAGTCATGCTGAAGCTGAAGCTCTAATACTTTGGTCACCTGATGCGAAGAGCCGACTCATTGGAAAAGACCCTGATGCTGGGAAAGATTGAGGGCAGGAGGAGAAGGGGACCACAGAGAATGAGATGGTTAGATGGCATCACTGACTCAATGGACATGAATTTGGGCAAACTTTGGGAGACGATGAAGGACAGGGAAGCCTGGCATGCTGCAGTCCATGGGGTCACAAAGAGTCAGACATGACTTAGTGATTAAACAACAACCTCCTGGCCAGCAGGAGTGCCTGTCCCGGGCTGTGTCTTGTCTTTGGGATTCCAGGTTTACCTGATGATGGTCAGCACTGCCCCAGGAGCTAGTGAGGGAGCAGAGACAAACCTTCTCTGAGATCTTCCCCAGACAAGCTGGAGAGATTTCCTCTCCTCCCATCTGAAATCATGTTCTGAGGCCCGCTGCCTCGGGGGCCTTCTGCGCTGGCTATGGCCAGGGAGACCCTGAAGTGGCTGTGCTGAGCTTCTCCCACTAAATCAGAAGTCTGGACACTAAGTGTGCAGAGGGGGAGCCCGGCCTCTCCTCTGTGAGCTGAAGCAAGGCCCATTAACTGGCTGGGAATGACACATGGCCAGGGATTAGCGGGTTTACAGACTCTAAACAGCTGTAAGAGCCAGGGGAAGTGCCGCAGCTGCCCAGGGGAGGCCGGCATTGGGGCGGAGGGGGCAGGCACCTGGCCCCCGCACTAACCGGCTGTGCGGCACACACAGCAAGCTTGCCTCCCTAAAGCCTCCCGCCTGTCGTGTGCGCTGACACACCTGCCTTCCCTGCAGGGGCCTCTCCCTGACCCCAGACAGCAGGAGTGCATCTGACCCTACTCCTTCCGGATGGCACAGAGGCTCCCCGCACTTGGGGAGGCATCTGGGTATTTTCCAGATTGCAGAGGAGGCCTCAGTTTCCATGCAAGGCAGGTCGTCCTACAGCGCTCCTCCACTAATGGGCAAGAGCGATGCTCACGCGTCAGCCACCATCAACTTGCCGTGCCTGCCTGGGGTTTCTGAGGCTCCACCCAGGCCATGGAGAAGGGTGAGGCCATCGACAGGTGATGTCTGCTGTGGACGTGGTGGAGTGTGTGCCGGGATACACCGTGCCCGACCCAGACCTTGTGCTGAAGGAGGGAAGAACTCAACACACACGTATGTGTGTCCAGAGGCACCTTGGTCACAACAGCCAGTGTTCCAAGACCTCAGCACGTTTGGTCTTTTATCAGCCCGCCGTGAGATATGGCCCATGTTTTATGGAAAGGACTGAGGGGAGGAGAGACTGAGTCCTGTGCTCAGTAAAAGGCAAAATAAGGTGGATCCTGTACCTTTAACCACTTACCGCCTGGACCTCTGGGAGGGGAGGAAAGGGTGATGACTCTGAATGGACAAGACTGGATTCATTTTTCAGAGCTACTGTTTATCAGAGGGGTGAGTGGGCGCTCAGAAGACAGCCTGGTCTAGCCGTGGATGCAGGTGGATAGCAGTATTTCTGCTGTATCATCTGAGGTTCAGAGAAGGAAAGGGACCCCTCCAAGCTCACACAGCTTGGAAGAGAAGAAACCTGGACATGTATGCAGGGCTGGTCTGCTCTGACAGATGTTCTTTGCTGTATGTCAGACAAGAAGGTAACTCTTAGCCCTGTGACCAGGGACATGAAATCAGAACAAGTCCCAAGAATGAGCCGCAACACCCAGCAACACGCCCCTTCTAATAGCACACAGCCGCAGGTTCCTGATGTGTCCTCCCTGGGTCCTCGGACTCACACGCTCTCCAGAGGCCATCAGGATGGACGCAGACACCTTGGGCCACACCCGTGCAGCTGTCTCATGGCATTCCTAGCCCAGCTGGGAAAAGGAATTAGTGCAAACCTCAAGAGAGTGCCGTTCTCATGGAATCCACAGTCTGGTTGGGCTGCTCAGAGTGGGAAGGGA